>NC_064926.1:481143518-481503518 GCF_023897955.1 Schistocerca gregaria
CCTAAAACTAGTCCACAAACACATTTCCCATATCATATCCCCACCCATCCCCAACCATCCCACCATTCCCAAGAACCAATTACAAAGGAGTGCCCCCTTTATGAACCAGTACCATCCCGGACTGGAACAACTGAACCATGTCCTTCATCAGGACTTTGATTATCTATAATAGGGACATCTTACCCAAGATCCTTCCCTCCCCTCCTAAAGTGATGTTCCATCACCCAACCTCTACAATATCCAAGTCCATCCCTATGTCACTCCCAATCTCAATCCCTTGCCCCAGGGATCATATATCTGGGTCAATCCATACCACGTAAAAAATAATTGGTTGCTTGACCATCCCAGAAAATTTTTATATTTGCTGGGTGAATTCCCCAGTGTTTAGTAGTCACAAAAATATTGTTGTTGTTGTTTTTTAATTATTATTATTTTGAAATGGTAGCAATATTTGTTCCAGACAATATGCGTTTTTTCATATTTGCATATACATTTTTTACAATTATTCAGTAGTGAATTGTCCTAAGCCTTTCAGATAAAATGCATTTAGTTCAACACACTCTGGGCTACAAATTAACATCATTATTAGCTGATTGTATTCTTTGATGTATTTTCAGTAGTTCAAAGTTATCAGCCACAAATTTTAAAAAAGAAACTCAATTTTTGAACTGTAGTTTTCCAAAGAAAGGTTAATTTCACAGCTTTAATATTTTTTTCTGCTATTACACTGAAGGTATAGTTACTTTTTATTTTACACTTAAATCCATTTTTAAAAATAGTGTAGTTTTTTTTTAAAGAAATTCCATTTTGTGGCCTGCAATATCTTTGTTGGGGGACCAGATAAAAATCTGAAAATTTCGCAGGTGATAGACCTTTATGATATCAAACTACAGTATAAATTTCAACTTTGAGATTCAATTGAAAGTTATCAAAAAAAAAAAAATTACAAACATGGGTCAAAAATACGTTTTCTAACATCTGTGATAGGCTTATAGAATAAAACATATCAGTTACAGCATATAATTTAATCATATCTATGATTACTTACTGTTTTTATTGAAAATAAGCCTACTAATTACATTATATTGTTCTCTTGTTATTTGTTTTTAGTACACCGCTCATTGAACATTTGAGAAGTTTGTTCACTCAGTTTGGGTGTTAGATTATAAGTTCGCCCAGTCACAGTTGTAAATTCCATGAGAGACAGCTTCCTTAGTACATTTTTAAGTGGCATCAAAACTTGTTCCTTCTCAATTTTTTACAAGATGTCCTTGGTCCTGGAGGGTAATAAAATACAACATATACATCTTGGTTTTGGCAGTTCATATTATCAACTTTGCCACTCCACCACTGTTCATCATAAACACAAGCTACTATGTCTTCGTTTAGAAGAACCAGTTGAACAAGTTTTCCACACGGATGAAGTTCACTATCAGGCGAAGTTGAGGTGATCTTACACTTCAGTAAGTTGTGTTTATGGGGTACAAAACAATGGAAAAAATCGAGTGCCTTTAATCTTCTGACAGGTGTTGTACCTTCCCTTCAAGACACTGTCATAGACTTCTTGTATTTCCTCACATTGTACAATAACATAGGTAATTCCTTTGATATGTTTTTTACATAATTCAAACATTTCTTGAGGTGTTGTGATATGATTGTCATCGGCTCGCTGCAGACTTGCTTTTGTGACAGCTTGCTTTGTTGTACCCCGACACCATCACAAGCATTATTCCCAGGGCATGAAGTGAAAAAGTGCCATTCTACATTAAAACCCAAACTCTTCTTTACAAAGAAGATGTTAATAATTTTTGTTTTGTTTTTATATTGACTTGCTGCCCCATCTGAAAAGTAAATCAGTTTTTTTATGGAAGGGTGGTGCTGTTTAATGTAGTTTGTTAATTTAATTGAAAAATGTTCACTGCTGTAGTGTTGTGTTCAAGGTAGTCACTTATGATACAAAAGCTGTGGCTCGTTAGTTTATCTTTATAATAGAATACAAATGTATGAACTGGGCCTGTTTGTTTACCCATTGGTGCCCTTGTACTTAATCTTGAACAACAAAGGAATAATTTTCCAAAACGTCAGCAAGAACTAAACATTCATCAGCTGCCAAGGTTTACTTTCTGCCTTTCAAAAATTTGCTTTGAGCTGTTGCAATAAAATGCAGCATTTTCGGATTTTCAAGGTTAGCCACCGACACTCCAAAAAAAAAAAAACTCTTATCATGATTTTATGACTGTCACCATTTCAGTTCTGTCTCGTGTCACCCATTGTTTGTATTTTATATTGTCAGGCAACAAATTGTCTTCTTTGGATTCTTCAGACATGTCAAGTAAGGCTTGTTTGCTTCGACAATCTTCACATTTTCCCTTGATCATATAATTGTAACTGTCAATATTGCATACCATAACTTCCAAAAGGTCTGTATAGTCAGCTCTAAGATAGGCCCCATCTGTCACCAATTTTACACTCCTGGAAATGGAAAAAAGAACACATTGACACCGGTGTGTCAGACCCACCATACTTGCTCCGGACACTGCGAGAGGGCTGTACAAGCAATGATCACACGCACGGCACAACGGACACACCAGGAACCGCGGTGTTGGCCGTCGAATGGCGCTAGCTGCGCAGCATTTGTGCACCGCCGCCGTCAGTGTCAGCCAGTTTGCCGTGGCATACGGAGCTCCATCGCAGTCTTTAACACTGGTAGCATGCCGCGACAGCGTGGACGTGAACCGTATGTGCAGTTGACGGACTTTGAGCGAGGGCATACAGTGGGCATGCGGGAGGCCGGGTGGACGTACCGCCGAATTGCTCAACACGTGGGGCGTGAGGTATCCACAGTACATCGATGTTGTCGCCAGTGGTCGGCGGAAGGTGCACGTGCCCGTCGACCTGGGACCGGACCGCAGCGACGCTCGGATGCACGCCAAGACCGTAGGATCCTACGCAGTGCCGTAGGGGACCACACCGCCACTTCCCAGCAAATTAGGGACACTGTTGCTCCTGGGGTATCGGCGAGGACCATTCGCAACCGTCTCCATGAAGCTGGGCTACGGTCCCGCACACCGTTAGGCCGTCTTCCACTCACGCCCCAACATCGTGCAGCCCGCCTCCAGTGGTGTCGCGACAGGTGTGAATGGAGGGACGAATGGAGACATGTCGTCTTCAGCGATGAGAGTCGCTTCTGCCTTGGTGCAAATGATGGTCGTATGCGTGTTTGGCGCCGTGCAGGTGAGCGCCACAATCAGGACTGCATACGACCGAGGCACACAGGGCCAACACCCGGCATCATGGTGTGGGGAGCGATCTCCTACACTGGCCGTACACCTCTAGTGATCGTCGAGGGGACACTGAATAGTGCACGGTACATCCAAATCGTCATCGAACCCATCGTTCTACCATTACTAGACCGGCAAGGGAACTTGCTGTTCCAACAGGACAATGCACGTCTGCATGTATCCCGTGCCACCCAACATGCTCTAGAAGGTGTAAGTCAACTACCCTGGCCAGCAAGATCTCCGGATCTGTCCCCCATTGAGCATGTTTGGGACTGGATGAAGCGTCGTCTCACGCGGTCTGCACGTCCAGCACGAACGCTGGTCCAACTGAGGCGCCAGGTGGAAATGGCATGGCAAGCCGTTCCACAGGACTACATCCAGCATCTCTACGATCGTCTCCATGGGAGAATAGCAGCCTGCATTGCTGCGAAAGGTGGATATACACTGTACTAGTGCCGACATTGTGCATGCTCTGTTGCCTGTGTCTATGTGCCTGTGGTTCTGTCAGTGTGATCATGTGATGTATCTGACCCCAGGAATGTGTCAATAAAGTTTCCCCTTCCTGGGACAATGAATTCACGGTGTTCTTATTTCAATTTCCAGGAGTGTATGTTCTGATGATACAAACAAATACAAACATTATGGGTGCCAGATGCCCTTGCAACAATACACCATCTTGGTCTCAACTCGCAAAACTTTGATCTTCCAATTTTAATGTCAGGATTTTCTTCTTTAAATCCAGTGAATAGTTCATTTAAATTTCACAATATTAACCTTTTTTTGTCTTTGACTCTTAGAACCATTTTCTTTCACAGAAACACAGTCTTTTTTGCCAGACATCAAATGGCTGTCCTTGTCATCGTCATAATACTTAATAACTTTATTGATTGTGCTTTCATCTACCAAATTAAATGCACTTTTCTTTTGTAATGCTGGTAAAATTCCCTGTTCTTTTACTAATTGCCTTGTTAGCTTAACAAGACGTGCTGACACATGAAATTCATCACTAACTTTTGCTCGACTCCCAGAATTCGGCAGTAAACTGACAATCTTAATTTTGTCCTCTTTGTTTGAAGTATTGCATTTAGTTTTTAGTTTTTCCATCACGTCATCATATTCAGTTGGTGGTGAAGTTTTAGAACTTCCATTGGTTTTAGTACATATTGTATTTTGAAATGAAACTTCCAAATTCTTTTTGACTGTAGCTGCCACTTTCTCAGTTTTTGTATTCAACGCACTTGGTCTTTTGTCTTGACTTAGTTTTCTAATTTTACTAGTAGGTGATATACCCAGTATTTCACAAGCTGTATCTATTTTTTTAATGGTTGCTGATAAGTATCAAAATTCTGTATCTGAGGTTTACAATCCTTTCTCTTGTGAGTTACAAATATCTTAGAATAACATGTTGGACACAATGATTTTCCTGGTATGAGATTGACAAAAGGGCTTTTATTTTTAGAATAATGATCAAATGTTATTTCTCGCAGACCTTTTGTTATAAGTCGCTTTTGTTTCTCAAAAGGTTCCATGCAAGACTGACCAAAAAGGTGATGAAATTTTTTTTAAGTATTTCATTTCTTGGTACTTGCATGTTGATTTGACCTCTGGGCTGACTTGTAAGTAAAATAACACTTTTCTTCGTCACTGTAACCTTCGATTAAAGTAATGTCTTTAGGATACACTCCAAACACACTTTTATGACATGGTTCATTAATAATAACACCAAGAGAACACTGAAACACCATTTTTCAACTGCACACTTCAAGAACTTCTAGCTAAATAAGAGTGAGTAGACAATTGTTGGTGTAAGGGGGAAACAACAATCAAACTTGTATAGGCTTGCAGGTGTAATTGTTAGCCTGCTGAAGAAATTACCACAGCATTGTTTTGACAAATAATCATTAGCTAGTGTAATGTGGTGTGTTACATTATGCAATTGGTATAAGTTATTTGATTAGCCTACCAAATATCAAAGATGTTAAAAAACGTATTTTTGACTCGTATTTTATATATATATAACTTCCAATTGAATCTCAAAGTTGTAATTTATACAGAAGTTTGATATAGTAAAGGTCTATTAACTGTGAAATTTTCAGATTTTTATCTGGTCCCCCAACAAAGATATTGCAGGCCACAAAATGGAAAAATGTTAAAAAAATCATTTTTTAAAATAGTGTATTTTTTGTGTAAGCTGCTCACCATTGATACTCTATAAAAAGTAACCATACTCTGCAGTGTAATACCAGAAAAAAATATTAAAGCTGAGAAATTAATCTTTCTTTGGAAAACTACATTTCAAAAATTGAGTTTTTTTTTAATTTGTGGCTGATAACATTGAACTAGTAAAAATATATTAAAGAATATATTCAGCTAAGTGATAATGATGATAATTTGTAGCCCAGTATGTGGTGAACTAAATGTATTTTATCTGAAAGGCTTAGGACAATCCACTACTGAATACTTTGTAAAAAATGTACGAAAAATCGCATGTGGCCTGGAACAAATATGGCCACCATTTCAAAATAATAAATAATAATTTTTTAAAAAAAATATTGTGACTACGAAACATTGGGGGATTCACCCAGCAAATAGAAAATTATTCTGAGATGGTCAAGCAAACAGTGCTGGTCCACTTGGTATGGATTAACCCAGGTCCAAGACCTACCCAATTTATACACCTAGCACTGCATATTTGAGATCTGTCACAGGCTTATCCTACAACTTCAGAGGCCAGGCAGATGCCTGATCAGCAACAGAACCACTCATCCATTAATTCAGTTAGTGAGCACATTGTTTGAAACTATCTTTAAGCTGAAAATCAAAAACTAATCTTGATGTATCCCAGGAAACATTTTATTTTCTGATTAGTACTTTTAGCTACACCAACTTCAGACCAGAATATTATTGAGTTACCGAGCGAGGTGGTGCAGTGGTTAGCACACTGGACTCGTATTCGGGAGGACGACGGTTCAATCCCGTCTCCGGCCACCCTGATTTAGGTTTTCTGTGATTTCCCTAAATCGTTTCAGGCAAATGCCGGGATGTTTCCTTTGAAAGGGCATGGCCGATTTCCTTCCCAATCCTTCCCTAACCCGAGATTGTGCTCCGTCTCTAATGACCTCATTGTCGACGGGACGTTAAACACTAACCACCACCATCACCTATTATTGAGTTGGTGGTGCAGGCAGCATTAAAATAGAATACTGTGTGCTTGGCACTCTTCAGCTGTGTAAACAAAATGATCTGGTCTGAAGATGGTATAGCTGAAACTACCAACCAGAAAATAAAGAAACCATTTAACTGTGTCAGTATTGGTGTTTCATGATCAGTTGCTGTGATGCCAAAAGTGTCCCATAAAAAATTATATGTTATTGAAAGTACGGGACGTTTTAGAAATTTCAGCTGGAAGACCTGTTAGTGCATGGCTTGAATATCTTCAGCAGACAGATTTTCCTTTATTTGTCTTATATTTTTCAGGTGGCATTTTTTATGTAATGTTTGACTTATCCTTAGTAGAAATATATTGCTGATTCCAAATTAAAACAATACTTGTATTATCATATCTGTTACACCTTGCTAAGGTGTTTAAATGTTTTAACTTTTTTCCAACTTTTTATAGGATTGTTAATGAAGGCAAAAGGTTACTCTCCTCGTATTGAGAAACTGTGCTCAGAGTTTGATTCTCAACTAGAGGGACTATTGAAGGATCTGAACCATTACATAGAGGATCGTGACAGTACGAGCATTTCAAAGAGTTTTGCTGAATCTTCTGAAGAGCATTCTGATAGGAAAAAACTGCAAGAGCATCTTCAGAAATGTAGTCTGGATAACATGAAGCAGTAAGTTTCTGTTATCACTCTAAACTTTTTGCAAGAATTTAAGTTCCTTTTTACATAAAGAATTTTTGTTTACTCTGTCTTCTTGACAAAAGAACACATTAATGGATCAAGAAAAACCATATACACACACATTAGTTACAGTGTTCTTCTGGAAGAAAACAAATGTTTTCAATACTCAGGGGCGACTGCTGTGCATTGAAAAGTTACTAAGATTGTTGTCAAATGTGAGCAGCCTTACTTATCTCAGTTTAAATTATTTCTCTGCGTGCTTGTACAGGTGATGTGTTTTCATTTATGAGGATGAGGTAGAAAGTTGTTGTTATGGTTTTGAATTGTTGAAATATTGTGTTTGTTATGTTGGTACAGAGTGCAGAATAGTGTTGGTCAAATGTCATCTTGCTCTGTGTAGTAGTTTCAATTATACTGTTTCTTTTTTTTCTCCTATTTTTTCTCCCCCCCCCCCTCCCCCCTCCCCTCTCTCCAAGTAGTTCAATGCAGTTTGTTCAAATGGATAAAGTAGAATACCATGCTGATACTATATTTTTTGTCCTGGATTCTTATAAACAAGTTAAATTCATCCAAAGTGGATGAAGCTTTATTAGATGTGTGTTGTTCCATTTATTACAATTAAGAATGAATGCTTGAATATAAATATACATATGTCGAATAAGACCTACATTAAGGACACACTTAAACTGCACGCTCTTCAAAACTTAAGGATGTGGTATATAGAATAACATAACATATTAACAAACTTGGTGGAAATCAGTGAAAGAGCAGGAGCATGTTGCCAGAGGTCTCCCAGTCATGCACAGAAAACTGGGCATCATGTAGTGCGAGATCAACATGACTATACAGCCAAATGGGGGTGGCTTCACAATATGAGGCAGTGAAGGAATGAGAACAGACAGCAAGCAATTACACTATACTGTGGTGATGTACTTCATTACAACATGACTCAAAGGCAACATTTGGACAATTACTCAGGGAAGAATCGTCAGTAAACTGGAAGGAGGAGGTAGTGTGACAATTGTAGCCTGGAAGTTTGGTATTGCTCACAGCATTTTTCAGGTATATGGGGAACATTCCAAACCACAGGCACTGCTGGCCAAGGTAGAGGATGTGATCGACCATGATCAACAACACAACAGGTGACTGATACATTGTGCAGCAGGCAAGAAAGTATTCACAACAAACATCAGGTACAATTGCAACCACATTTAACAGGCCTGCAAAGCATGCATTCTCAGCCCCATTGTCGCATGTCAACTGCATGAGGGTGGTCTCTTTGTCTGATAACCAGTCTTTGTTTTCCGTTGAGATCCACACAACAGTGACACTGCAATGGTGCCAAGAGTGTAGAGACTGGACCAAGAAGGAGTGGGGTTGCATGCTCTTCTCAAATGAGAGCAGATTCAGTTTAAGCAGCAATTTTGGACATACCCTCATATGCCGAGAGGTGCGAACCCACAATGCAACTGGGAACATTATTGAACATGATCGTTTGTGTGCTCCAGGTGTTATGGTGTGGAGAGGTGTAATGTTGCACAAGTTTATTGATCTCCAAATCTTTGAACAAGCTACACTCACAGGTCTGCGTCATTGTGACACTGTATTCCTTGCTCATGTGCATCTTTTTGGGTATGCATTTGGTCCTGATTTCATTTTTATACACAACAATGTATAACTACATTGAACAGCACACAGGTGGAGGAGCTCGTGCGATGAGAAGACATTCAGCAAGTGGACTGAGCTGCCCTTACCCCACTTTGAATCCCATCGAGCATTTATGGGGTGTATTGTGGTGACATATTGCAGCACATCCACATAACATCATCCAACTGCTCTGGTGGAGGAAGGGAATGCACTACAACAACAACAACTACTACTACTACTACTACTACTACAACTACTACTGCTGCTGCTGCTGCTGCTGCTGCTGCTGCTTTTACTGACTTTGTAATGTGGTGAGCACCACAGATGACAGTGAGGACCGTGCTGTCTGAGCCCATGAGTAACTGTTTTTCTTCTCCTTCCACACAAATATCTGCTCCAATCACATGAGCCACCCTACATTTATACTTCAGTGATGCTGCCCATCTTTGGCACAGTGGCCAGCATGAGAGCACATTGCAGAGCCTGCATTGTGATCCATGATGATTAGGTACCCTCTTAAGATCCATGCCCTGCCGTTTATAACTTCCCAGGGGATCATTACAGATCACTGTGGTTTTAGTGTAATTAATGTTTTTGAATAAAAGTGCGGGTTCTTTTTATCTCTGCATATTTCTTTCAGTTGCCTCCTGTATTATAATGTAGCAGTTCTTTCTATGAAGAGCCCAAGTTTCTTCGCTCTATATCACTTGGCAGTAAGATGTCATGCAAGAGTTACTTTTGTCCCTAAGTTCTGCACATCAGTGAATAATCACGGATGGAAAAATAACTGGATAGTTCACAATACAGTATTGAATGATTGGTGATTAATGATATATGAAATAGCTTCACAATAGTCATATGTAAAAATAAAAAAAATAAAAACTATTTGTTATGAATAGTGAACAAAATAAAGTTTGAAAACAAAAATTTGTTGATAAATTGGCACCATTTTATGAAGAATCATAACTGATTTTGTGTGTCAAATTGTTACTGAGAACCAGTTGTAGATCCCCTTCAACATTTCAGAAAAGAAACAACAGTCAAAGAAGTGGATGGGAATTAATGGCCCTGGGCCGAAAAATCCAAAGTCAGTCGTCCTCCAAAAGTTTCTGGGAAATAAAGTTTACCTTCTTATTGGCTACTTTGCAGAGAATAAAACAACACATAGTGGTTATTCTTCTGAGCTAATTGAATATAAAAAAAAGCCTGGATTGCAAAAGAAAAGGAAGCCACCTTTAATCAGGACTGTGGACTTAGGCGTGAAAGTGTTTTGCCAATAAGAAAACTCAGAAGTTTCAATTACAAATTGTTGTGACATTCAAACTGAGGTGCTGTACATTCACTTTGTGTTATGGGTAGCAATGACAATTTCTTTCGTAGGCACTTTTGTTCTCTGTGCTGTATAAAACAGCCACAGAAAGAACCAATTTTTGATGAGATTTGGCAAACAGCATTCTCACATGAAGGTGATGGGCTGCTAATATATTGTGTCATGATGTCTGAATAGTGTGGATCTAGACTTGACAAAAATGTAATTAATTAATGCGATGAGAAATTTACCTAGTCACATGGAGTGTTTTAACCTTACCAAGTCACATTAGGCTATAAATTCACAAATTTCCATTCCCTCACTGCATTTAGACTGGATAATATGAAAAGTTGTAATACATATTGAGTGTCACATTTGTTGTCTTAGATGAATTCACCCATGGTCATACTTACTGATGAAAGCTTCTGTAGCTGACTTACAGGGGAGGTCACAAGCAGTGAGATCAACTATTTGAAACAATCTGTATGGTGATGTATGTTATGGTCCAAGGAATCACACCCTGCAGCCATCCACCCATTTGGACCCTTGCCTTTGCAAGTAAATGCTGAAAAAAATTTCACAATTTTGTGTGATGCTCTATAGCTTTAACAATAGTAGCAATTTACACAATGATTGCTTCAGGTAATGCTTAATGTATGATCTCACATGCAAAAAGGCTGTTGGTTCAAATCTCATCAGGTACATTGAATTATTTTAATTTTTAAATTGTTATTTCAATAACTTTGATCACTATTTTCATCCAGTTAATTGTTTTACATGCAATTTTTTTATTTGTATTCCTTTGGCATGTCATTTTTATCAATGTTTTAAATTCTTCAGTTGCTCTTATTTTATCTTCCTATCATTCTTTTATGACTTGGAATCTTTGTGAATGTGAATTTAATTATTTTTATTTAACTATCATAGACATTGGAAAATGCTTATCTGTCAGATAAAAACAAAAGATTGACTGTGCAGTGGCGTGAAGAACGTATTTTTTTGTTACAAGGTCATCTTTGGATGACAATTGTCATACAAACTTTTAGAACATAAATCTTATTGCACTATGGACAAAATAATGTGGATGATGATTTAAACAAAAGAACAGGAATTATAAGTAATACAAGATTCAAGTAAAATGAGAAATAGAAATGATAAATGCAGTAATATGAACAAAAATGCAACTAAATGAAAGAAATTAAACCATAGTTCATACATGAATGAGGATTCCAAGTGGAAAAAACCTGATAGGAAGAAAAATGGTGTATTTCACATGATGACTAATATGACGTGGCAAAGGAAATTGCATGTAAACCAATTAATTGAATAAAACAATGATCAGAGTCATTTTGATACATGTTTCTTCGAATTTCAATGCACCTGACAAGATTCAAACCCATATCCTTTTGCTTGTGAAGTCAGTAACTTAACCATTGCACTATGTAACCTTTCTGTAAATTGTTACAGTTTTAAAGCTATAGAGCATCAAGCAAAATTCCGGAATTATTTTTTATTGATTGCTCACAAATGAGGGCCCATCAGTGTGAATGGCTGCTGGCTCTGATTCCTTGGCCCTTAAACAACATCGCCTTACATATTGTTTCAAAAAGTTGATCCCACTACTGTAGATGTCTCCTTGTTAGTATTCCATTATTCTGGTAAAAATAACAGTATGAGACAATTTGAATGAGTAACAATCATTAAAACTGTTCACTTTCTTCATAGGCTGGTGAATTACGTTCTGGAGAAACAGTCCAGTGATAGTGATGGGAATCCATTGCTCCTGGCACGATTCCTACAAGCTATGTGTGACCTCTGCCCACACTTACAGCAGTGTTTGATGCCTCAGAGCTGTCGGGTGAGCTAGTCAGACATTTTGCAAATGTATAAATTCATTTATTCAAATATCCAAGTTTCTCATGTTTACAGGCGAGAAACTTCAGAGATGTGAAAGAGAGAAGCTATACATTAACAGACAGATGAAGTTATTGTAGTTTTCTTGTGTAAAATATTCTAACTATCAGTTACAACTACTATTAACCTACTCACATTGTCAATTGTCGGAGCTTCTTCTTGATGAAGTTTCTTTATGTTTGAGAAATTATGATATTAAGTATATTAATGAAGAAGTACCTATATAAAAAATAAACGCTCATGTTCTGAAACATAATGACTACCACCCACTGTGAGACTGAATGCAAGTTAATGGTGTTGTGACCACATGATGTGACAAGGAAACAATATAAGTTAAGCAGAGATGAGTGAGGAATAATTCTAGCCACAATATGAGCTGCAAATGGGGAAATCCTGTAACATAAGCAACTTTGTTATGCCTGGTGCCTGGGATTAAGCATCTTAGAAACAGTGATGCTGGTAGCTTATCTGTGTGCCACTATTGTGAGCATCTATAGAAAGTGGTTGAAGAACAATGAAACTGCAAGTAAGCAACACAGTGACCGATGATGGTGGCCGGAGGCTTACCCACTGTATAAAACAGGGCAGATCAGATGACAGTTTACAATTTTTAATGCAAGCACAAGTGCTTCAGAGCACACTATTCAGCGCACATTGTTGAACATGGGACACCACAGCTGACAACCCCTGCATTGGCCTATGTTGACCCAGCAACATTGTCAGTTACTAGTGTATTGGGCCTGTGATCATTAAAGTTGGCTGTAGATTCAGGGAAATATGTCACCTACATTTCTTGTTACACCAGGTTGATGGTCATATCTTGATACACCATCATCCAGGTGAGTGAGTGCTAGAAACATGCACTGTGCCATCGATGCTGGCCTGTGATGGCAGTATTACACTATGAGGTACATTCAAACGGGCATCTATGGAAGTGGTAGTAATCAAAGGCAACATGACAGCTGTGGACTATATGAACATAATTGTGGACTACCTGCATCCCTTTATGCCTTATGTATACCTCGAAACCGATGATATTTTCCAACACGATAATGTTCATGTTGTGAGTCCTGAATCATACTGCAGTGATTTAAGGAATATGGTAGTGAACTCACGTTAATGTCTTGGTCACCCAATTTGCCTGATCTGGACCTGATGGAACAGACATTGGGAAGCTATCAGGTGCCAGCTCCATGTCCACAGCTCAACGGCCCATAATTTGTGTGCATTGCGTGACCTGTATGTAGACATCTGGTGCCACATACCTCTAGAAACTTATCAAGATCTTGTCAAGTCCATGCCATGCAGAATCACTGCTGTATTCTATGCCATTAAGCAGATGGTCGTAACATTTTGGCTTATAAGTTTATCTAACAGCTGATTTTAGAAAAGATATTAGCAGTTTACATGTTGGGGAAGTTGAAACCTTTTTGGATTTGATATTAACTAGAATTTACATCCCTGAGTCCAAAAACTCTGATAAATCCTAGAAAGAAAAGGTAATAAGCTATTCTTGTATGGTTTGTCTGAATATCGGAGATTTTGAATTTCCTGTCTGAGGGCTATTGTCAATGCGTTACATATTTTTGCACTGGCACATAAAATTCAATTATGAACCACAGGCAGGAACACAAGGTCTGCATGGAAATCAGTTCTACTTCTCATGTCATGGTTTTGAATTTTATGTCATCCAAATTTCATTCTGTTTACCAACTATGAACACCATTAAAAAGTAAATATAATGACATGTAAGTGTAAGAATGCTAAGGTCCCTGAAGAGGCCTCTTTAAGACGATTTCCAATCATCACATATACATAATAATTTTACTGCATGCTTCTGTAGAGTAAATCCTCCTTTGACCTTAGTTGCGTAATCCCATGTGCAGATTAAACGTGCCTAGGAACTTCACACGTGGAGTGTCATCCAGTGTGTGTCGATTGTAATGCTCCCTCGGCATCTCTCTTCTGGTCTCCTCTGTAGTGCATGCTACATTGCCAATTCCGCTTTCTTTATTGTGTTACTGAGCAAAGTGTTGTAGTGGTAAGATACTGAACTTGCTTTCAAGCTGATGGCAATTCAGATCTCAACCTGGCCATGCAGATTTAAGTTTTGTTGATTTTCTTAAATTAGTTAAGGCATATGCTAAGATAGTTCCTGTGAAAAGGACACCCCGTACTTCTGCCAATCCAAGCTTCTACTCAGCCTCTAATTCTGTGCTTTTGATGGGACATTAAGCCTTAACTTCTTATTTTCCTTTCTTATGTCCTCTCACTGTTTTCCATATAACTTCTTTTACTCGCTTCAGATCAGTGTGTGACACTGCTTACTTTTGTTTCCTCTATTACTGAAGGTGTTAATATTTTTGTTTTTTTGTTGTGCAACTTTCTCATAATTTTAAGAATAGTTGGTGATATCAACTTAACATATGTGACCATTGCATCTCAGCATTGTCAGTTTGTGACTCACTATAAGGAGTTGTTCATTTGCAGCTTAAGCTTATTGTATTGGTGGTGTTATGTAGTCCAGCCAAAGAAGGGAAATTAGGGGAAAAAATTCGTGTGGTGGCAAATTTTTTTACAATGGTAGGGCGAAATGTTACAAACAACATACTAAAAATCCTGACCTGTAGGGTGTGAGTGTTGGGGTGGAGGGAGTGGGGAGAGGGTGCATTTAAATGACACTTCTCCATGTTTTTCTTGAATAACTTGAAAACCGTGGCTTCTAGTGAAACTGTTTCCCAGTACAAAATTAAAGTACATTTAATTTCCTACAAAAAAAAGCTCCTATTAATTATTTCTGTAAGACTAATACTTTCCATGTTACGAGGGGTGTAAAAGCCACAATTTAAAAAAAAAAAAATCGTGTTTTAATGGTTCAAATTAATGTTTAATGAACAGTAAAATTGGAAATAACAGAAAATATACATTGGTTATTATAAAACAACATCTTATCTTCAATTTTTACATTTCAAATTCAACAACTGTATAATAATCATCATCATTGTCGTCGTCGCCGTTGTCGTTGTCATCTTGCAGAGCGAGCAACGGTTCACCATTTGTACACATACTATGGCACGTGCTGCAAACCATTGAACGTATGATTCCTCCTTTTCGGCCGTTCCCAAAGAGAGCCGCAACAAGCGTACAGTTGCCCAACAATTAGTTTCCTGCCTACCAGTGCAAGGTGGTGTGCAGAGACGTACGTAGATTCTTTTCGTATGTGTAGTTCTATTAATTACTAATATCTGTATTCCATTTAGTGTTAATGCATTTGTGGAAAATAAACACTTGTAACACGTGTCATCATGCAACACATTTTGTGAAACATCAAAAGTCTCCAGGCGTAGCTGCACACTGCATCACTACCAGTGATTTACGAGGTACACTGTGGAAGTGTTGGTGTAACTTGGTGAAACATGCTGTAGTTGCTTCTTGCGACGTGATGGGGTGGGTAGAGTGAGGACTCACTAACTCACTCTTCTTTTTGCAGACACATAAAGAAGGGAAGTGTTTGACGTCATTCCGCACCATGCCTTCGCCTTCTACCCTCCACTGCCACAGCCCCCCCCCCCCCCCCCCAAACCCTACCCTCACCCGCTGCCACCTGTCACATCCCCAGAACAAAATTTATCCTTCAGTACTGTTCTTCTATATGCAAATAAGTTATACCCATTCAATATTTGGTCTTAATCAACTTCATTTAAAAGTTAACATTAATTATATACCATTAAAACATTGTTTACATAAATTTGCTATTTTTCCACCCCTTGTAACATGAAAACTATTGGTCCTAAAGAAAAAGTGAATAGCACCTTTGTTGTAGGAAATCCAGTGCACTTAAATTTTGTATTGGTAAACATTTTTGTTAGAAGCCACGATTTCAAGTTATTGAAGAAAAACATAAAAAAGCTACCTTTAAACATCTCCCCCACCTCAGTGGTCACACCCTACAGGTCAGGATTTTCATTATGTTGTTCATGACACGTCCACATACCACAATACAAAAATTTGTGACTGCACAAAAATTTTTCCCCTAATCGCCTTTTATTTTATTTTTTTATTTATTTATTTATTTTATTTTTTTTTGTCGACAGGGCAGTATTATAATCATTACCAAGTATCATAAAATCTAAACTTGTATTGTCAGTCATAGCACTGCAGTTTTATTGTAAATCACCTGATGTTCATGGTTTGGTCAACTATGGTGTGCACATGTTTATATATTAATAAAGTCTCTTTTCCTACCAGGTTTTTTTTTACAGAGCATGTAAGAGTAGTAATCTATGTTTTCAGATCTATTTGCGCTAAATTCTGTCAGAAAGTTTTTGTAGGATTAATGGAAAAGAGTACTTCTTTTACTGGCCCCTTTTCCTTAACCTCATCAGTCCTTTTCCTTCACCTCTCTCCCTTCCCCTTCAAACCTTCTACCAGAAGAAGGAGCTACTGGCTCTGAAAGCTAGCAGATTGTAATACAATTTTTATATATGTGTTGTGCCACTGATTGGTGAGTAGATTTTTTTATCCATCCAATTGCTTATATTTTCAAAAACTGATTGTTTGTATTGATATTAGAACGATCTTATTCATTAGATAATTGTTTTACACACATCTCATGTTGACGCAGAGGAGGGGGGGGGGGGGGGGGGGGTGAGCATAGAGGATAGCCTGCCTCCGTGCAGATGAGCACCTATGTCTGGCCTTCATCACCTGAAACAGTTTTGAATGCAGTGAGCGTTGACTGGGACCTCATAGTTAGGGTCCTTAATCCAACCAATTTGGTTCTCTAATGAAGTAATTTGAAGACTTATACTTTTGTTTTGAATGTAGTGTCTTATACTTTTGTTTTGAATGTAGTGTTAAAGTATAATGCACAGGTTTGTTACGTGTTCTTGGTAAATTAGGGATTGGCTATTTAACAGACTAAATCAAAAAATACTTTTATTTAAAAGCAGATAGCTGCTGCATTTGGGAGGACGACGGTTCAATCCCGCATCTGGCCATCTTGATATAGGTTTTCCGTGATTTCCCTAAATTGCTCCAGGCAAATGCCGGGATGGTTCCTTTGAAAGGGCACGGCCGACTTCCTTCCCCATCCTTCCCTAATCCGATGAGACCGATGACCTCGCTGTCTGGTCTCCTTCCCCATACAACCCAACCCAGATAGCTGCAAAAAGGTATTTTTTGGTTATTTGCTACTAGTATGTTCTATCAGTGTGCCTAAGAAAATGGTCATACCCAATATGCTCTCGTAAAGAAATCAAGAGCCGAAATCAGTTGCAATATATTCTCTGCTGTTGCAGTAGTAGAATATTGTGTTTAGAGCCAATTAATGAGGCTGGTTCATTTTTATTTTTTATTTTACAGATACCTGTGCACTCGTCAGATGGCCCACAGGAAGTAACACCATGGCAAGAAGTGTGCAATTTGTTGAAACAAGAAAGTCTACTATTGTGGAACAGGTGGAAGGAATGTACTTCAAAAAGAATACAGAAACTCGTGGGTGACACTTTGTTCTCTCCCACAAACTTGGAAAAATTGATGTGCCTCATGCCTGTGAGTTTGTAAACATTTTATTTGGTGTACTTTAATTTGACCTCAGTTTAGTAAGATTGGTTTGCTGAAATATATTTTTTTAAATTTAGCAATGGGATGTTGTGACAATCGAAGAGGAAGGAGAGGGAGGACATAGAGTCCAGTCAAAAATCAGAGTGCCTTCCCAGCCGAGCCTGCCATTGCAGACATTACTGAACAATGTTTGCCATGAAGTAAATGCTGTGGCTCCACACACGTTGCCTAGGTAGCTATTTTAATTATCAGGCTTCTTATGTTTTCAAACACACTTCAGGATTGACACATTTCTTTGTCAACATTTGTATTTCTTCAAAGGCTGCCTGAAAGTGCAAGAAGGGTAACAGTTTTAATCAGAATAATTAACGTTGTTTGATTTATTTTAAGTATAATTGTAGGTATTGAAATCTTGATGAAATTGACAGAGCTTCAGAAGACCTGCATAGAATTTCAGGCATCAAGAACATGAGCCATCTGTTTCACGAAGTAACAAGGTGGGGGATGGAATTCATTTGTAGTGTGGCTCCTAAGGAAATTGACATTTTATTGGATAACAGTTTATATGTTTTTTTCCAGTTTTTTTTTTTTTTTTTTTTTTTTGTTATTTATTTAATATCTTGCTTTTGATTAAAGGCATTGTTCGATGCTTGTCCTTCAAAATTATTCCAGTGCACAGTGATGACTGCTTATTTCCTGTATGGTGGAAATTATTAAGAAATGATTGATGGAATAGCCATGCTTCACCACTGACACTAGGCATAGCTACTTTTTTTTCATGTTGGATTTTGAAGAATGAGCACTGAACAGTGCACCCTTCCTGCTGTCATGCTTCTTCAGAATATTGATGATATATTTTTAATTTGGCTGCATGGCAGTGAGGTGCCACAGCACTTAATTGATCATTTGAAGGGTGTATGTAATAACATAATATTTACAGTGGAGGTGGAGGAAGACGGGAAGTTATCTTTTTTATATGTGCTGGTTGAACGGAAATCAGGTGGATGACTCAGCCAGTCTGTGTACAGAAAACCAACACATATAGATCTGTATCTCAATGGGCATAGCTTTCACTTTCCAGCTTAGAAGAGAGTTGTGCTGAACACTTTAACACATACAGCTCCGGCTATTTCAGACAAGGACCATGTCGTCTCTGAGATTAATCGTCTGATGACGATGCTCAGAAGGAATGGGTGTTGTATCTGTGATATTAGATCGACACTGTCAAAGGAACCAAGATGTGATTCCATTCAAATGAGCCAAGATGACCGATACACAGCACTTCCATTCTGCGATGCAGCAACTAGCATGATTGGTAGAGTCCTAAATGGCTAAGGAATCAGACCAGTCTTCTGTCCACCCAGAACAATGTAAGAAATGTTATGACCCGTTAAAGATAATCTAGGCCTGAAAGTGCCAGGAATGTGTAACATTCGTCGCGAGTGTAGCAAAAGTTGTATGTGTCAGTCCATATGGACAGTTGCTAATTGCTGCAGCGAGCATCACCACCACCTTAAATGTAGGTATTTTGATGAATCAGTGGTTGCAGACAACAGCCCATTGAATAAGCACAAGACTTTTTTGAACAAACAAGAATATTTGCTCACACACCAACCTATTGGGAAACAGTTGAAATTAGATTTTGTGAAAATAATTTCATTAGAGACGCTGGCTACGCACTTATCGAAGCATGGAAATGTGCACTTCATAAAGAAAAAGCACAGAGAATGACTCCTTGCAGTTTACCATCTTACATGAGGGATAGTGCTGCAAGCAGCATTGAATAGAGGCAGAAACAAAATCTGTGGACATGGACAGTGCCACCCCAGTACATGCTATTTTCTTGTTGTCAAACTGACGTAGTCCAGCTGATTGGATGCCATCCTTTGGGTATAAAAGTGTGAGCCTCACTGGCTTACAACAGTCAGTCTTAGTTGCTGATAGAGATGGAGGATGGAATCTTATCCCAATTTGACACAGCAAGTAAAACAATATTTTTTTGTGAAATAATACCAGCTTCATAACTCTTACTCATTAGAAGTAGTTCTGAATGTGTATTAGTATGTGTGTGTGTGTGTGTGTGTGTGTGTGTGTGTGTGTGTGTGTGTGTGCGTGCGTGAGTGTGTGTGTGGGGGGGGGGGGGGGGGGGATTAATACACTCCTGGAAATGGAAAAAAGAACACATTGACACCGGTGTGTTAGACCCACCATACTTGCTCCGGACACTGCGAGAGGGCTGTACAAGCAATGATCACACGCACGACACAGCGGACACACCAGGAACCGCGGTGTTGGCCGTCGAATGGCGCTAGCTGCGCAGCATTTGTGCACCGCCGCCGTCAGTGTCAGCCAGTTTGCCGTGGCATACGGAGCTCCATCGCAGTCTTTAACACTGGTAGCATGCCGCGACAGCGTGGACGTGAACCATATGTGCAGTTGACGGACTTTGAGCGAGGGCGTATAGTGGGCATGCGGGAGGCCGGGTGGACGAACCGCCGAATTGCTCAACACGTGGGGCGTGAGGTCTCCACAGTACATCGATGATGTCGCCAGTGGTCGGCGGAAGGTGCACGTGCCCGTCGACCTGGGACCGGACCGCAGCGACGCACAGATGCACGCCAAGACCGTAGGATCCTACGCAGTGCCGTAGGGGATCGCACCACCACTTCCCAACAAATTAGGGACACTGTTGCTCCTGGGGTATCGGCGAGGACCATTCGCAACCGTCTCCATGAAGCTGGGCTACGGTCCCGCACACCGTTAGGCCGTCTTCCGCTCACGCCCCAACATCGTGCAGCCCGCCTCCAGTGGTGTCGCGACAGGCGTGAATGGAGAGACGAATGGCGATGTGTAGTCTTCAGCGATGAGAGTCGCTTCTGCCTTGGTGCCAATGATGGTCGTATGCGTGTTTGGCGCCGTGCAGGTGAGCGCCACAATCAGGACTGCATACGACCGAGGCACACAGGGCCAACACCCGGCATCATGGTGTGGGGAGCGATCTCCTACACTGGCCGTACACCTCTGGTGATCGTCGAGGGGACACTGAATAGTGCACGGTACATCCAAACCGTCATCGAACCCATCGTTCTACCATTCCTAGACCGGCAAGGGAACTTGCTGTTCCAACAGGACAATGCACGTCCGCATGTATCCCGTGCCACCCAACGTGCTCTAGAAGGTGTAAGTCAACTACCCTGGCCAGCAAGATCTCCGGATCTGTCCCCCATTGAGCATGTTTGGGACTGGATGAAGCGTCGTCTCACGCGGTCTGCACGTCCAGCACGAACGCTGGTCCAACTGAGGCGCCAAGTGGAAATGGCATGGCAAGCCGTTCCACAGGACTACATCCAGCATCTCTACGATCGTCTCCATGGGAGAATAGCAGCCTGCATTGCTGCGAAAGGTGGATATACACTGTACTAGTGCCGACATTGTGCATGCTCTGTTGCCTGTGTATATGTACCTGTGGTTCTGTCAGTGTGATCATGTGATGTATCTGACCCCAGGAATGTGTCAATAAAGTTTCCCCTTCCTGGGACAATGAATTCACGGTGTTCTTATTTCAATTTCCAGGAGTGTAGACGGAAAATGAACTACGTTAAGTAGTGAATCACTGTATTGACATAAATAAAAAAATAAGAAATCATGCAAGTGTTCAGCATTTTTCCATACTTTTTTCTGAAACAATGTACTGTAATTGTCAAACTGATTCATTCTAAATCATAGGGAGAGGTCACAGTTATGATCCACGGAACATGCAAATATCTAACTAACATGCATGCAGCAACAGTACTGTCTACACTCCAGTGCTTTAAACTGAAAACACTGAAATTCAGCTGTACTCCATACAAAGTTCAAGTAGCCTTGCATCTTTTGCGAGCTTCTTTTTGCAACATGTTGAACAGTATTATTCTTTTTGAATATTACTCCAAGTATATGTCGGAAGAAACTTACTTACCTCTCTCATCCCTAGAATATTGTGACATAGTGGTTAAATCAATCATTGTTATTATTCATTCTATAATTAGTGAGAGTTCGTAATGTGTTGGTTAAATATTACAATTTGGCATGGTCACAGTCGCACAGCAGCCAGTGCCACTCCCAAGTCATCACATTAAGTGTTTGTTCAATGCGGTGATGACACAGTTAGACAAGGGAAGTAACTCAAAAAGGTAGTTTTTAGCTAGTTAAACTTTAAAAAAGTTATTGCAGTTAAAAGTAGCTCTAGAAAAGTAGTTCTTTGCTGCATTATATGTAGAGACCTGAAAATTTTTCGTTCTACTATAAATGCAAATATAGATGCGAATTCTGCGTCAAAATGCAAAGATGTGAAGTTACCTAATAGATGCTATTTCATACCAAACTTTATCTGAAAATGTAACCAATTATCAGTTAATGGTATTGCGAAGGCCAATTTGAAAATATAATGTGTATAAATAAAAAGTACATGAAGGCAACCACATATCAGACTGGGACATTTGCTTTTCCAAAAACTGCAGTAGTCCCCCCCCCCACAATGGCCCTTGTTTTCATCTGCATATAATGCAACAAGCATGGGACTGGCATCATAGAACAAAGAGCTGCTAGCTAAAATTTAAAAGTTGATATAACACAGACACTTTTAAGGCGGCAGTTTTAGGTGGCAGGTGTTTCGAACAATGTTTGCGTCAAATACTGCTGGAAGTCACCCTGAACTACCTCATATACAATGCTCTTCCAACCTCACATAGCAGTTGCGTAGTAGCCAATTCCCTTGCTCATTATTCTTTTTCTTATTTTGAAACGAGTGAAAAGGCTAATCTTGATTCATCACCTCTTTCAGTTATGACCTTCACAATACCAGAAGAAATCAGCAATCCCTGTGACTATTTTGTCAGCTCTGCTTTTGCTGTAGGTTGCTGCCCTGCCCGAGGGAGGTGGGGCTTGTTTTCCCACGCTTCTCTCTCCCCTCTGGCTGTCAAAATTCTCGGTAGTTTACGCTCTAAGCCATGTGTCATTATAGAGAGCCTATACCCAGCAGTATAGCAATTGGAAAACAAAACCTGTCAACCTATATTGAGTGCACCGATATTCTTCCCCTGATGTGCAAATAGTTGTTTTTGGTTCTACTTCTGCACTAAGTGCTGTGGCAGTTCTGTCTGTAGCTTTGTCAAGCATGGGTAGCATGACTATGAGTGGCCACAAAAGTCAAACGTAATATTCTGCAGTTTTCATAATTATTGAATTTGGTGGGAAGAGAAAAGTATGTTGAGATATTCCTTCAATCAGAAATGCATTTGATTTGCTGGCAGGAAAATGCTCTCCTTCTCAGTAGAATGATAATTTGCTGAAACATTAAATACAGTCAAAAGAAGAAAACAAAGGTCATTGTGCAAAAAAAGCTACTGCAGTTTTTGGAAAAGCAAATGGCCCAGTGAAGAACTTCACCAATCATCACTTTTTTTAGCACTCAATTTCAAAGCACTAAGGCTAGCATGATAACCTTTTAAATTTGTGCATCAAAGGGTCTTGCCACACTGAGGTGACATGGGTCTTTTGGCCACTCTGCTGACAGTGCTCAGGTCTGGCAGTACAAGATGCCAACAGAGATGCCAGAGGACTGCCTTCAGTCTCCACTCAGTAGAAGAGCTACAAGCTTTATGTGCAAGTTTGAAATAAAAGGAAAATACAGAAAAAGATGTTCTGAGCACATCCCATGACTGCTGATCGTGACATTAACAGATTGTTTTACACACTTTGTAATAATGTAAGAAATTACAGTGCTAAATTTTCCATTATCCTGAAAATGTAATTCTGTTTGTTTGGCGTGGTAGTGGAGATATCCTGAGAGTGTACTGAAGAAAAAGTTAACTGTTTTAAGGAAAGTAATCTTACTAGAGGAAAAGATTTTCATGACCTGTGTACTCAGTAGCTAATTGTTTGTTGTCTTCAGTGAAGTTACAATTTAAGTTGTATCTGTAAAGTATGCATAGATGTGCTTTCAGTTTTTATTTGAAAAGTACATTCTTATAAACTGAAAGTAAATTTACAAATGTTTTAGAAAACTCAGAAACCTGTCTCCTTTGTTTACATATCTATTTTCTTAAAATAAGTCTAGTGTGTGTGTATCTGGCCTATTAGCATCACTTGCAGCAGCAGAAGATGTAGCTGTGCTATTTCGGTGTAGAAGTTGGTTTTGAGGAAAACTTACACAGTCCTTATAGCAAATGTGTGGTGTAAAGATCTTGTAGTTGGAGTGGAGCTTCAGAAACAGGCTACGAGGAAGCTGAGGATCAATAATTTCCACTATCTCCATCGAGCCAGAGTCCAGAAAGTGCATTATTGTAAGTAGTTTGAATGTGACTGTAACGTGAAGAGGCTTATTCTTCAAACTGAGTTTCATTTGTGACCCTCATAATTCTCAACTTTTTTCCCAGTTCGCATTTTGAATAGTTCTGAGATGGAGTGTTCCAAGTTGCTGATCTCATCTGAATCTCGCAAATAAAATATTTGGGGTTTGAACTATCCATAGCCCTCACTTGTGCGGATAGAACTAGGTACGGGTGAGTGGTAGGTAGCACTCAGCAGCTCTGCTGGAGTCCTGCTGTGTGTTCTCCTGGCAGCATCGCCAGGCTGGCAGGCGTGCCGGCAGAAGCTCGCGGCAATCGCTCTGCCAGCATAGCTGTCACAGGTGTGGGAGGCTCTGTTACATCCCATGCTTCTGTCTGGCATCTCTGCCAGCAGACCTGCCATGGCATCCCAGTGCAGTAGGGACTTAATCATTTTTTTAAAAAGTGATTTGTGACAAAAATAGATGCTGTATTTTCTGGCCCATAAATAAACTACATAGAAAACTTTACTGCTCTGGTGGTTAGCCAACTGGACTCTCATTCAGAAGGATGATGGTTTAAATCTGCGTCTGACCTTCCTGACTTAGGTGTGATTTTCCAAAATCGCCAAAGGAAAATGCTGGGATGGTTCCTTTGACAGGCCGTGGCTGATTTCCTTCTCCATCCTTGAAACAATCTGAGTGTGTACTCTGTCTCTAATGACCTCATTTTTGGCAAGACTTGAAACCCTAATCTTTCTTCCTTCCTTCTTTCCTTGACTGCTCTGTGAAAATCAGTTACAGCATTTTTTAAATGTGGAAGTTGTGGGCAGTTTTTCTATATTTGAGGTATCCTATTAATCTATATTTGGGAATTTGTCTTTCCATATATTGACTTTATATCTGGAAAATATCAGCGTGTCTTATTTCAAATTGAAAACTTCAGTCCTTTCGCTTTTGGCATTACATAACACACTGGCTTTCAGGCAGTGGATTAACCTAAAAATAAAAGTTTCCCTTTGATTAGTAGGAAGGGAGAACTTTCTGCCTTCTTGTTTGCACTCTTCATAGCTATGCTACCAGATATGATCGTGTTCACTACACGTTATTTCAGCGATCCATCTGCCCGCCATTTTCAGGTGCAATCACTGAGTACACAATCACACCGGAAGTGAATGAACGTGAGAAACTGTGACTCCTTTATACCCCAGGTCCAGGCAACTGTGTCTGCACGAAAAGTGGAAGAGCTGCCCCCTGCGAAGAGAAGAATTGCAGCACTGCCGGCAGTAGAAACTGGTGAAAGTGATAAATTACAGATTAAGATGTAGCGGGTAAAAAACTAGACCGTTGTTGTTTTAAATCAGATAAAATAGGGGTCCTTGTCTTGCTTAAAGGAAAACCTCTCTCTCTCTCTCTCTCTCTCTCTCTCTCTCTCTCTCTCTCTCTCTCTCTCTCTCTCTTTCTTAATAATGTCATCAGATAATCATATTTCGACGGATTTCTTGAGCACACAATCCCCATAACGAGAAGCTGGAGCAGTAATTCGCATCTCTTTAAATGACATGTTATGCCCTTTAATGAGACAATGTTTGGCGATGGCAGATTTTCCAGGCTGGAGCAAACATATGTGACGCTGATGTTCCACACATCCGTCATGGACAGTGTGAATAGTCTGTCCAATATAAGCCTTTCCACAATGACAGGGAATTTTATGCACTCCATGCTTTCTCATTCCCATTTCATCTTTAACAGATCCAAACTGGGCCCTAGTCTTGGCCAAAGGCAAAAGAATACTTTTAATATCATATTTATTGAGAATCCTAGAAATGTTTGAAGAAATACTTCCAGCAAAGGATAGAAAACCAACTGATTTACTAGTATCCGGTGTTGGTTCACTTGATGGTCTAAACTGAAAAGCACGATTAATTTCATGATCAGTACATCCGTTGAGCTTGAAGACATCCTTAAGATGATCCAGTTCCTGTGCAAAATTTTGGAATCAGAAATGGCAATGTACATAGAACTCCCATCTGCTGATGTGGTGGATGACAGCTCGTTGAATGAAGATAGCAGTCCGTGTGTGTGGGTTTATAGTATATGCCATGTCCCGAGGTACCATTTCCTTTTTTGTATACTAGAACATCCAAAAAAATTAATTTTCCATCTTTTTCAATTTTCATTTGAAAATTTGACGCATGGATGAAGATAGTTAAAATGATCTAAAAACTGACTAAGAACTTCCATTCCATGTGGCCAAACAGTGGAAATATCATTCACATATCTCCAAAAACACATAGGTTGAAGAGTAGTAGTCCTGTGTGATATCTTAAAAATCTTCCATAAAAAGATTGGTGACAATAGGGGAAAGAGGACTCCCCATAGCCACACCATCAGTTTGTTAAAAAAAAATCATTAAATATAAAATGTGTTGATGTCAACACATGGCGACACAGCTCAGTAGTTTTATCATCCAAAAGTTGACCAATTAACAACAACGACTCTTCCAAAGGTACCTGGGTGAAAAGAGAAACCACACCGAAACCAACCATAAGGTCAGATGTTCCAAAGCATAAAAACTTCAACCGTTCAATAAAATCAGTCAAGTTGGATAAATGATGTTCACATTTTCCATCATAAGGGCTGAGGACTAGAGAAAAATATTTAACTAAATTATAAGTAGGAGTGCCCACATTACTAACAATAGGACAGAGATGAGTTCCAGGTTGATCACCTTCGGTAAACCATACAACCTTGGTGATACTGCCACTCCTGGATGAAGTTTTTTGATGGTGTCCTTTTTTAGGGAGCTCTTCTTAATAAGTGAAATGGTCTTCCACTTTATCTGGTCTGTAGGGTCCCTCCGAAGTTTATGGTAAGCCGAATCATCCAATAAACAGGCCGTTTTAGACAAATAAACTTCACGAGACAAAAGAACTGTGGCACTTCCTTTATAGGCGGTAAGAACTAAAAGGTCCTTATCTTCCCTCACTGACCAAAAGGCCTTCCTTTCACTCTCCTTCATTTCTATCCTCTTGTTTCCATATTTCTTTTAAAAAAAATTGTGATGCCTTTGTTTTCACACATTATCTTTGCCTTTAAGTGCTTATGGGGATCATACATATGCATTGATATATTGATTTCTTTCACTAAAATATTGGAAAAATCTGATCGATCAGATTGTGCAACACTCGCTTCACTGGACACTTTTGGTGAATACTGCTACCTAACAGTAAACACATGTGATATTCATAAGAACTGCTGTACTTTAAACCAGCATGGCACATGTTTTTAACCAACATGGTTTGGAGAGGCAGTGATCTTACTTGTAATAAATGGTCAGCATAGCACAGTTGTAAGTGCTACAGTAATGCAACTGTGGAAGTACATAAATGGATGCCAGAGAATGCACTGGTGCAGTTTGCAGAATTATTGCGTCTCTTGAGTTATGCTTCTTTTCATCCTTTCAGTTCTAAGTGAGCATCTATCTGAAATGGTCCTAGCTGTGTAAAAATTCTGTCTCCTGTAGTCAAAAAGTGAAACAACACTCATCTATAGTAAATTGATTTGTTGCCAGTTGGCACTTAACTATTTTTATTGAGTTAGTTGTAGCTGTTGGTTTAACATAAGGAATATATTGTCCAAAAAATATATGGACAGTCCAGTACTGCTTTATCGCTCACACACACACACACACACACACACACACACACACACAGAGAGAGAGAGAGAGAGAGAGAGAGAGAGAGAGAGAGAGAGAGCACATATATACCTGTATAGACTGTTTATGAGTGATTGCTCAGGCTGAAGGGAATAGACAGAGAGGAAGGTGTGTGGAAACTAGGTCAAGTAACTTGAATGGGGCCAACGGTCTTGCTGCAGTGGTAACACAGGTTTCTGTCAGGTCACCAAAGTTAAGTGCTGTCATACTGGGCTAGCACTTGGACGGGTGACCATCTGGTCTGTCGACCACTGTTGACAGGTGGGATGCACTCAGCCCTTGTGAGGCAAACTGAGGAGTTACTTGATTGAGAAGTATCTGCTCCGGTCTTGCAAACTGACATATGGCCGGGAGAGCAGTGTGCTGACCACATGCTGCTCCATATCCGCATCCAATGATGCCTGTGGGCTAAGGATGACACTGCGGCCTGTTGTTCCCATTGGGCCTTCATGGTCAGTTCAGATGGAGTTTTGGTTTAAGTTGAATGGGGCAAGCAGGGAAGGTAGTGAGAGACAGGATAGAAGAGTGCTGTCATTTGCTGATCGTAAATTTGCTTAGAACAGTTTGGTAATTATTTTCCTACTGAAAGCCATGCTGCTGTACACCATTATCATTTTAGACCTCCACAGAAATACGGAATAAGATTGTCGTGTGTAAAGTAGATGCTCTGTGCTTGTAATCTGTCTTGGTTTCTTGTAGCAGAGAAGTTGCAGCTTGTTTATTTGATGTTTTCCGTTACATATCTTTAGTTTTATGTTTTTGAACTCGAGCTGTAAATCAAAGGTTTATATTTTAATAAATGTATAACAGCATCCGTCTAATATTTTTGCATCTCAAATAAATTGATACTTTCAAATAAGGGAAATTCCAGATCAGAATATCAACAATGTAGGAAATGATAGAGTGCTACTTACTTTAAATTGCAGACATACAAAATTAAAAGGCACTTAAACATAAGCTTTTGGCCACAGCCTTTGTTACAGAAGGAAAGAAAAACACACACCATTCATTCAGACAATCGAGCACACTTCAAGCACACACGACTGCCAGAGCTACCGGTGTTGGCGGTTGTGTGGACATATATGTTCTTGCTTGTGAGAGTGCATGGTGTGTGTGTGTGTGTGTGTGTGTGTGTGTGTGTGTGTGTGTGTGTGTGTGTGTGTGTGTGTGATTCTTTTTCTTATGAAGGCCATGGCCGAAAGTTTTACACTTACACAGTGGCTTTTAATTGTGCCTATCTGAAACTTTAATGTGTCATTGTTATGGTAAGTAGCAACCTATCCTTCCTACATTGTTAAACTGATACTTTCTTTTCAGTAGAGAGCTCTCCCAGCCAAATCTGTGTTCTTATTCATTCTGTAGGTGTTAGAAAACTATTAGGTTAACATTGTTCAAAGGAGACTGTTGCAGTCAATGTTTTTTCCTGTTGCATTGCAGAAAAGGAAATAACAATCTCAGTGTAGATTTCTGTGATACAGTTATCTTTGTAGTACGTATCTCATGTTCCAAAGAGCAGTATTGTATCATTTTGTTAAAATTATAAATAAAATTAGTTTTTATGTTAAACAGTTGGTTGAAGACATTTTCCATTTTCAGTATTATTGTATTTTTATTAAGTTTCTTTCCAGGAAGATTCATCAAGACTTGGTTGAATGTATAATTGGACTTATTTTCGATTTCTATAAAACCACTATGAATACAAAACCACTGAGTCAGGCACAATCGTTGCAATTTTTACTTGATGTTAAATACCTGACACTCCTACTAGTTCCCAGAGACAACAAGGTATTGCATAATATTTATGAAGATTTGTGATAATGTAACTAACTATACTGTCAGTACTAATTTTGCATACTTCCACAGGTGTTAATGGGGTGTTCGCAAGAATTGTGTGAGAAATTGGAAAGTGAAGTTGATCCATTTGATTTAGATGTGTTCTCTCCTTATATTCAAAACAACATTAAAAGAAGTGTTCAGAGAACACAGGTAAGATGTCTACAGAAAGCACTTATTTGATACATTTTCAATTTTTTTGCTATTGTTTTACACAGATATTGAGAAAAATTATGAAGTCAATAAAATAATACATTTGTTTGTATGGCTATCTTCTGCAGCAGCTGTTGTTATAGGTTATCTGTCTTGAACTGATTGCATTGTAATTAAAAAGAATTATACCAGAAGCGTTTCGCTTTTATTTACAAAGCATCTGTGATATTCTGTAAATTGGATACACATGTTTGTAAATTTATTTTTTTATTCTTTTAGGTTGAAAACAGCATTTAATTTGTGAAGTTAGTCAGTAAGCTACTTACGGTGTTTCTTTACATAGTCTGCACCTTCCCCTCATACTAGCAATGGTTGATGTCAACAGACTTCATTTCACATCTGCAGTTTTTGGTATTTTGTGTTATTTTCTGCACTCCACTATTTATAATTGACTATCTTAACTGTTTTTCATTCATCACTGCTACAGTGTTTATGCCTATTTGTTTGTTTTCATTCATGTTGTGAGTGCTGCCAACCTATGAAACGATTTTGTGTGTGTGTGTGTGTGTGTGTGTGTGTGTGTGTGAGAGAGAGAGAGAGAGAGAGAGAGAGAGAGAGAGAGAGAGAGAGAGAGAGAGAGAGAGAAATTGTTGTCTTATATGTGGGTAGAGACGTGAGAGGGGTGGGTTCCCCTTCCTCTCTCTCCGTGGGGGGGAAGGGGGGGGGTGGGGTGAGGAATGACAGGGATGGCTTGGGTAGTGATTATGGGACAGCTCTGGGAGGAAATGGTAGTGGTAAATGTAGCCTGTGGTAAGATTTGTACTTTTTATGTTATATTAAGTGTCAATCAGTTTAAAGAGTGTGTGGTTTGCCAAGTTGACCTGATCATTTATCAGGTGTTTCTTTTCTGTTACTGTTTTTAGGATGTGGTAGTTTTCTTGTAAGGTGAGGAGGTATCTTTTGATGTTGTTTATCTGTATGATTTCCATGTCTGTGTTTCTGGTTGTAATTTGATGTTGGTGTTGATTTAAGTGTTGAATGATTTGTCCTATACTTCCATGCTCTTACATGTTCTTTGTATCTGGTGTCAAATGTCCTCCTAGTTTGACGTACATATCTTCCATCACATGTATTGCATTTCAGTTGGCATATTCCTGATTTCTGATACAGATCAGTTTTTCCTATTGTTTTTGGGAAGTATTTCTGAATTGAGTTGTTGGCTTGGTGTGCTATTTTTATGCCTTGTTTTTTGAAAATATTCTGTGTTTGTATTTGTGGTTGCATGTCATTGTGTACCATCTTTTTCTTTCTGTTTCTTTCACACTTTGCGTGTTGTTTCTATCCTTGTATTTTGTGTATTTGTTTGTGTATGTCTGATGGTACTGTGTTTAGTCTGTGGAGCATGTATCTGAGTGTTGCCTGCTTTTGAGAATTGGGGTGTTGTGATGTCTCATGTACACTCCTGGAAATGGAAAAAAGAACACATTGACACCGGTGTGTCAGACCCACCATACTTGCTCCGGACACTGCGAGAGGGCTGTACAAGCAATGATCACCCGCACGGCACAGCAGACACACCAGGAACCGCGGTGTTGGCCGTCGAATGGCGCTAGCTGCGCAGCATTTGTGCACCGCCGCCGTCAGTGTCAGCCAGTTTGCCGTGGCATACGGAGCTCCATCGCAGTCTTTAACACTGGTAGCATGCCGCGACAGCGTGGACGTGAACCGTATGTGCAGTTGACGGACTTTGAGCGAGGGTGTATAGTGGGCATGCGGGAGGCCGGGTGGACTTACCGCCGAATTGCTCAACACGTGGGGTGTGAGGTCTCCACAGTACATCGATGTTGTCGCCAGTAGTCGGCGGAAGGTGCACGTGCCCGTCGACCTGGGACCGGACCGCAGCGACGCACGGATGCACGCCAAGACCTTAGGATGCTACGCAGTGCCGTAGGGGACCGCACTGCCACTTCCCAGCAAATTAGGGACACTGTTGCTCCTGGGGTATCGGCGAGGACCATTCGCAACTGTCTCCATGAAGCTGGGCTACGGTCCCGCACACCGTTAGGCCATCTTCCGCTCACGCCCCAACATCGTGCAGCCCGCCTCCAGTGGTGTCGCGACAGGCGTGAATAGAGGTACGAATGGAGACATGTCGTCTTCAGCGATGAGAGTCGCTTCTGCCTTGGTGCCAATGATGGTCGTATGCGTGTTTGGCGCCGTGCAGGTGAGCGCCACAATCAGGACTGCATACGACCGAGGCACACAGGGCCAACACATGGCATCATGGTGTGGGGAGCGATCTCCTACACTGGCCGTACACTTCTGGTGATCGTCGAGGGGACACTGAATAGTGCACTGTACATCCAAACCGTCATCGAACCCATCGTTCTACCATTCCTAGACCGGCAAGGGAACTTGCTGTTCCAACAGGACAATGTACGTCCGCATGTATCCCATGCCACCCAACGTGCTCTAGAAGGTGTAAGTCAACTAACCTGGCCAGCAAGATCTCCGGATCTGCCCCCATTGAGCATGTTTGGGACTGGATGAAGCGTCGTCTCATGCGGTCTGCACGTCGAGCACGAACGCTGGTCCAACTGAGGCGCCAGGTGGAAATGGCATGGCAAGCCGTTCCACAGGACTACATGCAGCATCTCTACGATAGTCTCCATGGGAGAATAGCAGCCTGCATTGCTGCGAAAGGTGGATATACACTGTACTAGTGCCGACATTGTGCATGCTCTGTTGCCTGTGTCTATGTGCCTGTGGTTCTGTCAGTGTGATCATGTGATGTATCTGACCCCAGGAATGTGTCAATAAAGTTTCCCCTTCCTGGGACAATGAATTCACGGTGTTCTTATTTCAATTTCCAGGAGTGTATAATTGTAGCTGTTGTTGTCAGTTTTCGGTACCGGTACATGGCAAATGTGTGTTGGTTGTTTTGAATCTTTATGGTGATGTCCAAGAAATTTAACTGTCTATTTTGCTCTTTCTCTATTGTAAAATGTATATTGACATGAACAGAATTTCTGTCTGTGTGTGACTGGTCAATTTCATTGTTTGGTTCATCTATCAGGCACAAGATATCATCCGTATATCTAATCCAGTATAGGATGCTGTACATATTTGGCACTATTTTATTAAATATAATCTGTTCTACGTGGTTCATAAATATGTTTGATATGGTTCCGGACACTGGAGATCCCATTGGTAATCCTTCACTTTATAAATAGAATTCATTATTGAACTTAAAATAATTCTGTTCTCTTATTAGCTCTAGAAGCCCGAATGTTTCTGTGATGTATTCATGTGGAAGTGTACTGTGTGTCTTAAGATTTTGTTCTGTAATGTTTATTGTTTCAGTTATTCAACCAGAAACACAAGACATGGAAATCATAAGGATAAACAACAACAAAAAACACCTGCTCATCTCACAAGAAAACTACCACATCCAAAAAACCCTAACGAAAAGGAACAACTCATAAATGATCAGATCAACTTGGCAAACCACACACTCTTTAAAGTGATTGAGCATTTAATATAACATAAAAAGTAAAAATCTAACCACAGGCTCCATTTACCATTACCATTTCCTCCCAGGTATGTCCCATAATCACTGTAAAGGCCATTCTTGTCATTCCTTCTCCCCCTCCCCCCCCCTCCCGGGGAGAGGGGGAGAGGAATGGGGGGGGAGGGGGAGGGGAGACACCCCTCTCACGTATCTCCTAGGTACAACAAGACAATTTCACTAACTCTCTCTCTCTCTCTCTCTCTCTCTCTCTCTCTCTCTCTCTCTCTCTCTCACACACACACACACACACACACACACACACACACACAATTGTTTCATCGGTTGGCAACACTCACAATGTGGATGAAAACAAATGAATAGGGATAAACACCGTAGCAGTGATGAAAGAAAAACAGTTAAGGAAGTCATTTAAGTATAGTGCAGCACAGGAAATAACGCAAAATACCAAAAACTGCAGATGTGAAATGAAGTCTGTTGACATCAGCCTCTGCTAGCAAGAGGGGAAAGGTGCAGACTATGTAAAGAAACACCATAAGTAGCTTACAGACCAACTTCATAAAGAAAATGCTGTTTTTAACCTAAAAGAATCATGAAATAAATGTACAAACATGTGCATCCAATTTACAGAATACCCAGAAGATGCTTTGCAAATAAAAGCGAAACATGTCTGGTGTAATTCTTTTTCATTACATTGCAGTCAGCTCAAGACAGTTAACCTATAACAACAGATCAATAAATTATTTTTTTTTTCTTACATGGTGCAGCATAAAATCTTCAAAGAGAAATTTGTCATTAATATAAATCTTCTGTGAATTAGTGAGAACAGACTAAGATTGCTAACAAATACTGGAGAAACATAAATGGTTCACATTTTGTAGCTGTTCAAGAGTTTGTCTCTTGCCCTCTGTCACTCAAAGTGCATGAATATACAACTTCTGAAGGTAAAACTGTAAACAGAGTTGCTCATTCTAGGAACACATGTTGAGAAAGAGAACACATAGTAAAACATGGAGATGAAATAAGTTATAGTCAGAATTTGATGAAAGCTGTACTAATATGAACAATTTTTTTTAAATTTATTTGTGCTACAGTATGGTGGTGCTATACAAGTTTAAAGAAAAACCACCTTATTTAATTGCCAGTATTGCTTGTGTGTTGATGTGCAATATGAAGGGTTTCTATTCCAGAGTCTGGTTTGTACCTACTGATTGTTCATACTGTAGGAACCACTATTGGAGCAGAAAGAGAATTATTACCTTGCTGCCGATTTTAAGAGGGAGTGACAGTTTTTGTAATAGTCTTGCTAACTTAAGCTGAATAACCAAAAGGACAGATTAATAATATTCTGCAAAATCTCTTTTCAGTTGGTTTTACAAAGCATGTGGATAACATTGCTTGCAAATTACATATGTATTCCTATGGTTCTTTATGGTAGTAGAAAGGATCTTCAGATCCATTTCTTAATGCACACACTGTGTTGCATAGATCATGCCATGGTGAAGAAGCGGCGTGAATGTGGATTGTGCCAGAATACACATTACCACAGAAGTGCAACTGTAATTCAATACTTCTGAAGATAAATTGACAATTTACTATCAGTAAATGGTTGTGATATTACTGTAAGGGTTAGAGGCATGCTCACAGAAACTCATGGATTGTTGCGATCTCAAAATGCTCACCAACTACTTGTGTCAGTACAAAAGGATGCCAGATGCAGAATGCTGCCACAGGTGAATTGCCGGCTGCCTGCATGATAGCTCAGTCTGTCTTTGTCAACTCGCACTGGAATATAAGTTTGCGATTGTTCAGGGATAGGGTGACAGACACAGAAAGATGAGTTGGCATAGCATGCTTGTCGTTATAAACTGTATTTTGGAATAAAGTGGTGAAAATCACTCAGTCTCTGCGTATTGCTGCTCTTCACAGACATAACGCTTAAATTGCCTGTGTGGACCTCGGCCAAGGATAGCCCCCGTTATATTAGTACGGGTACTTGCCATACTGTGTATTGTTTCTGACTGAAGTTAAGTGTCTTTATGTATTCGCAGGCAGAGTGGCAGTACTTCGTGAAATTCTGGTTATTTTCAAATTGTGCTAGCTTGCTATTATTCATTACTGTAACATACGGAAGTATATCACAGGTGTGTGTGTGTGTGTGTGTGTGTGTGTGTGTGTGTGTGTGTGTGTGTGTGTGTGTACATACGTACTTGCTTTTACTAGAAAGCTATTGTGCATAGTGTCTCCAGTTGTGTGTTTCTTTGCTCCATGTTTTACCAATTGTGCAGCAGGAAAGTTATAAACAGCTGAGCTGTACATGGAGAAATCACAGAAATTTGCTGAGGTTGGCAAAAGGAGTACAATTGTAAATGTTGTTAAGGAATTAGTTTCTGTAATGGAGTTGTAGCTGTACAAATAAAGAGAAACCATGCCCCTTCCATAGACCTTAATGAATAATGCATTGAAGTGGTGAGCAGACATTTTAGCAGATCACTGGAATTAAAAATATACAAATTAGTAGTTTTTGCAAAAAATAGTCATTATGAAGTAATTACTGAGATGTCAAACTGGAAAGTCCAGGTTGTAATATCAACAATATTATGAAAAGGATGTGTTGCTACACACCGCAAAGATGACACATTGAGTTGCTGAAGGGCACAATGAAAAGACTGTTACATACAACCTTTTGGATGAAAAGACTGTTACATTCAAGCTTCTGTCCAAAGCTTTCTTCAGAAAAGAGAAACACACATTCATACAAGGAAGCACATGTCACACACACACACACACACACACACACACACACACGATCACTACTTCTGGCCAGTCCAACCGGACTCAACACACGTAAGTAAGTTACGGACTAAAGGAATGTGCATTTGGGTGTCTGTGTGACTGTGTGTGTGTGTGTGTGTGTGTGTGTGTGTGTGTGTGTGTGTAGACTTCTACTTATAGCTAGCATTTGGCCAGAGGTAGCACTCGTGTGTGCATTTTACCTATCTGAAGAAGGCTTTGGCCGAAGACTTATGTGTAACAATCTTTTCATCATGCCTGTTTGCAACTCGGTGAATTACTGAAGTGTTATAGAAACATATGAAAAGTTGTTGCAGATGAATCTTAAGAACTTGTTTTTGCGAGTGCCAATGAAGAACACCAAAAAATCGTCATTTGCAACTTTGGATATATTTTTCACAAATGTGAGGACAGGGTGACATAGGATTTTAGTCATTGATGATTTATTTTATTTCTTCACTGAGCATTTGTTTATATCATTGTTGGTTTTTGGTACTGTAAATACTCAGTCATTACTTATTGGCTGAGTAGATGGATGGCATAAGCATTTAATCGAAGATGGCAGCAATAAATTCTATGAAACATTTATCCTGAAGATAATAGGGAAGATGCTGCATATACAGAGAAAAGTTGCTGAAGATTCATAAATTATTGCAGGACATTTTTAATGCTTCAAATACTTGAGAATAAATGGTTTACGTGATTGATTGCCATATGATAGCAGGAAGATAGAGTAGGGATGGTTAAAAAGGAAAGGCTGGTCAACTTTCCCCACTCTGTGTCCTTAGCAAGGAAGACACTAATATTTCTGGAAGTTAGGATAATCTCATCACTTTGATATGTGTACATTGGCAGTACTAAACATTTTGACTCCTGATGGTAACTATTCTGTACAATAATAGTTAAAGAAAATTACAGGAAGAACTGTAGAGTTAGATATTTAATTTATTCTTAATTACATTCCTGTAACACTTAATCAACTTTCTCATAAAGAAGGATAGTAAAAGTTTCATGGCATCAAGTATTGAGTCAGTGCACCAAGTAGTAATAAAAAATTTTTTGACTTCATCATAGAGAAAGCACAAAGTATACAATCTCCACACAAAAAATTGGAAACTTGTTGTATCAAGCAAAATTCATTATAATTGAAACAAAGCAATCAAGAGATCTTACCTGAGATTCACTTTTCTGACAGAACAGTGATAAAAATTAGGACAATTGAAAACCATTGGCCACCAAATTAATTAATTCTTCTCTGCTTTGGATGAAAAATTGATCCTACAATCAAAGTCAGATTGAGCTAGGTAGCGCAGTGGTAAGGCACTGAATTGTATGTAGAGGATTGTGGTTTAAGTCCGCACCTTGCCACCCATATTTAGGTTTTTCAAGGGTTCCCTAAACTGCTTCAGGTAAATGGGATGGTTCCTTTGAAAAGAACATAGCCAGTATTCTTTTCCATTTTGAATTTGTGCTCTGTCTCAGTGATTTGCAATCTACCCTAATCCACAACAGGTTTCCTGTAAGACATATAATACATGAGGGTTATTTGGAAAATATGGTCTGCATCACCAAGCTAAGCGAATGTTGTGCAAACATTGAATAGTGTGTGTGCACCAATTCCCAGCATACTTTGCTCATCAAACACCACCATTAGCATTGGTATTGTTGCAGTGTCAGACCAAAATGTCAAAACAATTGCCCAGCACACTGATTGTGAAATACGGTCAGTGATTTGGTTTTGACAGCAAGGAATGTTGCAGCAGTGGAAATTCATTGACAGATAAGTGAGGTGTGTGGCCCCAATGCGATGAGTGACAGCCAAGTGCTTAAGTGGGCGAGAGCTTTCAGGGACATATGGGAAAATGTCCATGATGAACTGTGATCAGGCCAGTCATCAGTGATCTCAGAATATTTGACCAAAGGCACAGACAAAAAGATTTGTGAAGTCCAGCAATACACAATTTCAACTTAAATGTTTAAATTTCTGGATGTGGGTAGAACTACAGTGCACAAAATTGTCTCTGAAAAGTTCCAGTTTTGCAAATTGTGCACTTGTTAGTTTCCCAAGCTGCTTACTGAGAAATACAAAGTGGAAAGACTGACTAGTGCTCTTGACTTTTTGGACCAGTATCGAAGGATTACTTTTTAGGGAACATTGTCACAGGGGACAAGGCAAGAAGTCTAGACATCTGTCAATGGAATGGTGTCACATGTCATCACCAGTCAAAGTCAAGGCCAAGCAGATCGAATTTATGCAGCAAGGTACAGCAGTAAATACAGCCGCTTACTGTGCTACCCTGAAGAAACTTCAACATACCATACAGAATAAGCAATGTGGCCTTCTGACATCTGGAGTTTTGTTACTGCGTGACAGCACCAGACCCCATTCTGCCATTCACACCAAAAATCTGATCAGATCTTTTGCAAGGGAGCAGATTGTTCACCTATCGTACAGTTCATACTTGACGCCAAGAGATTTTCACTTGTTTAAATACATAAGAGTTTCTTGGCTGCAAGCATTTTGCGTTAGATGATGAAGTGAAAAAAGCAGTTAAAGACTGGATATCGTCACAGGCAGCAGGCATCTGTGAATTAGGGATACAAAAGCTTGTAGAACTTTATGAAAAATGTTTAAACAAATATGGAGACTGTGTAGAAAAATAAACATGTAAGGAATTAAATGAAAACAGTTTTTTTTTTTTTTTAAATCTGTGATGGTTTATGTTTTGTAAGGAATTGGATCTTACATTCCGAATAACCCTTGCACGACATTTTTTATAGTTATATTTATTATTTATAGCTGTGATAGTACCCCAAAAATTTGTTTTGTTATATTTGGTGCCACAGAGAGTAATAACTGACAATGTTACATCACATCAAGGGCCTACTGGGAATTCTCGTGGCTTGGCCTGAGAAGTTGTGCCACACAGCTCCAGTCAGAGGTCAGGGGAGTAGTGGCAGCTCTGCATCCGGACAGACTGGTGGCATAGATGATCCAAGCGTGCTTCCCCTGGGTCCCACAGCCCACTGGTTCCCTCTGCTGCCAGTCACGGGCCCAGCATCTGGGTCACGCCTCAGCACAACTGGAGCTGCACCAGTCATTGCTGCTGGTGCTGCCACTGTCCAGCAGGCTGACAAGTCTCAGGTGAGAATGGAGCCCTTCATCAGCGGTTGCTCAGTAGGCTGAGTTTTTGTATTTAATGTAATCCAGTAAAACTTCTGTATAAAAGATACAAGGCTATATGAGGGCAGTTCAGTTGGTACCCATGTTAGGAATAAAGTAACTCATTATTTTGATTTGTGCTTCATTTTCAGAATATGACGAAGAATCCAGGTCTTATTGATGAGTACAACTAAGTGCTCAAGATTGTATCTCACTTAAATTGTTCCAAACACAACTTCCATACTGTGAGCTGCATCTGCTGTATTCAATTCCTGCCTTGTTCTTCATAACATGTCCTCTGTCACTGTTGCAATCACATCATTGATACATAGTCTTTACGTAGGAATATTGTTCACTATGATAGTGTACACACAGTCCTTCATAAATCCCCACAATATGAATTGCAGTGGGGTAATATTGAGGGAAAGTGGTGGCCAACTGATGGATCCCCTGCATCTAATCCAGCGATAGGGAAATTTCATTGACAGGAACATGTGAACAGCCTTTGACCAATGTGGTGAAGCACCGTCATGTTGAAAGATGATTTTGTGTTGCAAGTTTTGTATCTGAGGGTATACAGACTGCTCCAACATGTCCAGATACACTGATGCACTTACTGTAATTTCTGCCAAGAAGAATGCTTGGACAGTCCTTTCGTGCATTAGCTCATACCAGACATTCAGTTTATGGCTACCACGAACATGTTCATGATAGTGTGCAGATGTTATGAACCTCAAATCTGAACATTACACTGATTAACTTTTCCTGATATGTCAAAGGGTGCCACATCTGAGAATAAGCATTTTTTCAGGAAGTTGGCATTCATGTCAGTACACAGCAGCATATCTGTAGCTCATTGCTGTTGGCATGCTTTGTCGTACAGCATTAGATATTACAGAATTTGCATTTTGTAAGCATACAAATGAAGATGCTGGTTTACTGGACAATGCATTGTTGCTCAGAGTACATTAAGTTTCCTAGATCCTTGCTGAATTAACTTAATGTGGGCTTCTGAGAAATGCATGTTTGATGTCTTCCACTATCTCTTCCAAAATATAAAGCTGCCAAAAACTTATGATGCCATTCTTTAATTTTTTCACATCAATAGAACCTGCAGTAATTTCTTTTTGCACAGTAATAGTTGATTATATTTGTGCAGACCACAATACTGCTTGCTGCTCTACAGAGTAGCCACTTCCACTTCATGCAATCATACTGCACTCTGACAACAATAGTTGGAACATATGACGGCTTATAAATTGTTTGATATGCTGTAGCACATGGTACAATTTCATTGTCATATTTACTGTTGTTTTTTTTCCGTGGCCTTTGAAATATGGGAATTTTGAAGGACGACGACTCTGTAAGGTTGAATTCTTTGGGAAACAGTTTTCCTACTGAACTCAGTAACTGGAGACATTTCCTTGATACTACTTTGTCAGCCATTGAAAAAAGCCATTCTGTCTGGTCTTCCTTCTTCCAATTAAAGATACTGTACTAACTGATTAGTTCCAGAAAATGATACAAGGAGGTTGGGTCCTTTACTGCAGTACATGTATCACCTGATCCGAAGCAGGCTGTGCATTGTCTTCCTGAACCATCATATAGCAAAATGTAATTTATCCGGTTTTGTTATTATTTATACAGATATCTTCTGCTTTATTTATTGGCTGTAGACAGTTTCTGAACTTAACAGTCAGGTGGTGCAGTTTTTCTTTTCTTTTCTTTTCTTTTCGTTTTCCTGTCCATGTATTACTCAGTATGCTTTCTGGTTAAAATAAATTTTCTATTTTTTCTGTTTCTTTGTGCTGTCTTTGCTCACTTTTAACCATTTCAGTATCATTTTCAACTGACTTTTGTTCCTTTTTCATTTGTGTGGAAATTCATTCCAGTATTCAGTCTTCTCTTTGCACATTTTTTGTCTTAATTAAAACAGTTATTTCTACTTTATGTTCAAAACACAAACAAGACCCAGAAAGAATGAATATAAGGAAACAGAGAAGGCTTTGGAAGTGGGCTAAGAATTGGATCTTTGCACCTACATACTTGGACAAGGAAAACAGAAGAAGTTACAGATTTGCTGGATGAAGAAAACTGGTCGTCATAGGATTGGGGGACACAATGCAGAGAAGACAAGGAACAAAAGAGCTGAGGAGAGGATTCCAGCCATACTGGAATGAAAATGAGCTAGAATGAAGAACAGAATTGGGATTGTCTTCCATAATGATCTTATAGAGGATGTGAAAGGAATAAATGACAGGATAATGAAGTTAAAATATCAGTCAAGGAATGCCTTTTGAGATTGTGCAGGTACATGGTCCACAAGTAGGTTTTTAGATACAGGAAAAGGTATACTTGGAGGAGGATATTGGGATACGGATGGTCAGAATACAGTAATGCAGGTAACCCCAATGTTCCTGCCGGCAGAGGGAAAAAGAGAAAAGGAAAGGATATGAAGAGATATTGGGAAAGGGACAATGGGGTAACAGAAAGGAAGAAAGAACAAAGGAAGCTATGAGATATCTGCAAGAAAAATGTGTTGATGGTTTGAAATTTTTGGGATAAGCAGTAAGAAAGTCTTAAAGTATTATGGTACAGCTGTGATTAGAAAAGGACATCTGGTATGGACTGTACCATCTTTGACAAGGAATAAGAACACATGTCACTGGCTTAAAGGTAATGCACTAAGTTTCATCAGATTATGGCCACCACCTGCCACCGATTAGTCAAAGAGCCACGATTGGGGGGGGGGGGGGGGGGGGGGGGACGACACAAAGACAAGAGAGAGAGAGAGAGAGAGAGAGAGAGAGAGAGAAATGGAAACTGAAAGAGGAGGAAATCAGAGAAAAGTAACATGTAAGGAAACAAGTGAACTCATAGTAGTAGAAGAGGAATGGTAGAAGTTTAAAACAGCACTTGTTGAAACTGCAGTGTCTGTTTCTGGAAGAACAAGCAATGTTATAAGATGAGAAAAAAAACTTTATAGGGTGAGAGTCAAAAAATCTGCTCAGGACAAGAAGAGAACAATCGAGGTATGTTTCGGCAAGTGACCCAAGATGCAGTGGGTGAATCTAACATCAGGAAGATAGTATCAGAAGAGATAAGAAACGGTTCAACTAATGGACAGAGGTGAAATGAACGGAAAATGACAGTATGAGATGACGAGGGTAAAGAGGAAAGGCATGAGTAACCCCACTAAGCTAGATGCAAATGGAAAAGATAAATAATAAAAAGAAGTAAAAGTTATGTGGAAAGAGCACTTAGAAGTCTTTTAAATCCACGTTGGGAAAGCTGAGGAGGAGAGCCACTTTGAAGAGGTAGATAACAACCTAGGGAAACAATTTGACCCTGACAGAAGTTGAATCAGTAATGGGAACTATGGAAGAGGAAAGCACCAGGTGTAGATTGGGTGTCAGTTGAAATGGTATGAACAGCTTATATTATAAAGTGGTAGTGGCTATACCATACTGTGAGAGCTGTTTTGATCAAGAAGACAACTTCAGAAGACTTTCAGAAAGTAAACAAGAGAACTGAAAAATTATGGAGGAGTGACACTAGTTTGCCATTCTGCAAAAATATTTGAGAAAATTTGAGGAAAGAGAATAAGGAACAAAGACGAGATAAAATTGAAGCATGCTTCAGGCTGGGATGTGAACTGCAGACTTCATACATGTGATGAGGCAGCTGCAGGAAAGACATTGAGCATAGGCAACTTTTACTGACAGCCTTCTTGGATCTTGAGAATGTGTACAACAATGTGTGCTGCAGTAGGGTACTGGTAGTGCTGGATAACATAGGCAGGCAAAAATATGAAATTGGCAGGCTGAAATAAATGTGGTACAGAAGTAAAACCTAACTTAAAATAGGAGATAAGGCAATAGATAAAGAAGAGAAGGGGCTTAAAATGAGAAACTGCACTTCCTCTCTTAACTTTTGTGCTCGTTGTGAATAACATGGTGTACAAGATACTGACTTCCAGTGATGCCTTAGTGCTCTGGGGATTAAGGAAGATAAATTTCAGCAACAATAATTGCATGGGCAGAGATGGTTGGATTAGATGGTATGAAATTTAATGCGAAGAAGAATGAGTTCATGATGTGAACAGACAAAGGGAGAGGACTACCCCAGGATGAACTTGCAAAGGAACAACTTTAAAAAGTCGACACATTCAACAAAACAAAGTGAAAGAAAGAAATGAAGAAGTCAATGAGAAATGGAGGCAACCAGTATCATTTCCGAGAAATGTCAGACTTATTATGGAATGAAGTCATATTTGATTATCCTGACTTACACTTCCAAAAAAATGCACAATGAAGAAAAGAAATTTAAGCAAGATAGAAGCACAGGAAGGGAAATTTCACAGAAGCTGAGGGGAAGTAAAAAGATGGAAAAATTAAGAAATTAAGAGATGAGGGAGATGGTAAAGGAAGTTACCTTATAGGAGTGGACATAAGACTAGCTTTGTGGTAAATGAATTACGGCTTCAAGGCAAGAGACCAAGAAGATGACCTAGAGATGGTTGGCTATAAAGAGTGTAACAGAACATTCAAGAAAAGAAGAAGAATGAAACAGAGTGATGCCAGCATAATGGTGGAAAGAGAGAGGAAAATGGAAAAACTTGTGTGCAAAACTGCTTGGCTGACTCGTGGCTGGAAACTGTTACTTATGATGATGATGATTCCTATTTTATACTTCCACAGTCTGCTACCTCTGGGATGCTTTACGTGTCCTGCTTTCTGCTTATATAGTTTCCAAATAATGATATGATTGGCTCTTGTTTTTGTTTATCTTTTCACTTAAAAGTAATTTATTATCCTCCCATACTCTACATTTTGAAGGACCAGTTATTAATTCAAAGATTTCTATATGCTTTAGCTTGCTTTATGCCATGTAATGATCTGATCTTGTGGTGAACATGACCAACAGTGGTTGTTTTAAAAGTTTTTATATCCTTGAAAAGCCATAACATAACAATAAGTATTATTTATTTCAGTATTTTTGCCTATAAGAAGTTGACGGAGCCCCATTTATAGGTACAGTGTCAGATATGAAGTGTCTTCTTTGTTGACCTGATTATACTAACAGCACTTGACTGTTAATTTGTGCTGTACCAATAATTATAACGTTGAGTTTTTGCCTTGGCATTTAACCATCCTGTGTGTGTGTGTCTCCTCATATTAATAACACATTGCGTTCTTCAAATGTTGCTAAATGGCCGATTTGGTAACACACTAATTTATTCTGTATAATAATACATTACAAATTATTTAGGGTCATTAACTAATTTAACTGGTTGACAGGGAGTGATGAATGTAAATGAAATTGCTGGATTGAAAATTAATTCACCTGTACGTACAATATGTTTGGTGTTAGAAATTCATTGATTTCTTCAGCTTTCAAATTAACATGCTTTTTGTCAAACATAAACATACAGTATCAGATATCCATATTCTTCAGTGACTTTGGAGATTCTGTTAAATGCAGATAATTGGAATAAACAAAATTAAATTGTAGTGCACAAAGGGGGTGCATAGGGAAAGAAGGTAGTTGTAAGAAAATAATCTTCATGGATGTTGAGGAATAGAAAGGCTTCATACTGAAGGATGAAAGGAGGATAGAAAGTGAGGAATACAGTCATTATACAAGCAAAAGAACTTATCTACATTATCTCTCCACATTTGTGTATCCTAGAATTTTGCAGTCACTCATTTCCCCTTTCCCATAATTTTATGGTTTATAATACCTCATAGTGATACAAACACTTCCACTTCTCTTAGGGGGGCCTAACATATCCATACTGTGGATGCCTATCTATAAGAAGAAAACGTGAGTGACTTTGGCAGACACTGTAAGAAACAGCTTTGTCAGGGGGTTAGTGTGAATGCAGTTGCTAAGAATAAATGAGAAGTCCACCATCGATGGTAAGAACATGTATTGAGAGCAGTACAGGAGAAAGAGACAAATTCTACACACTAGCTCAGTCTGTATCTATGAAGACCTTGAGGAAGACAAAAGATTTGGTGGATGGATACACTCAGTAAAGATAATGCAATCTTACAAGTAAAAGAGAGAATTGATCTTAGAATTGAATTTGATCATTATTTTTTCATTGTGCTGTAATCACCTTTATTTATTTATTTATTTATTTATTTATTTCGCTCACAGACAAATTAAGCATCTATTGCAGCTGTATATTTTTAATTCTGCATTTCTGAACTGTTGGAAGAGGAATATAGATACATTTCAAGAACTGACTGTTTTAATGTGTCAAGAAAGCAATATCTTTTGTTGGTATCCCCCTCTGTATTGATTGTGATCCTCCCTCCCTTAAAAACGCAAGTTGACAATATCTGTATCACCACCCCCTCTACTCTTGAAAGACAATGCTTCTCTCTCTCTCTCTCTCTCTCTCTCTCTCTCTCTCTCTCTATCTCTCTATCTCACCCCCCCCCCCCCCCCCCCCCACACACACACACACACACACACACACACACACACACACACACACACACCGTGGTGTATCAGTCATTGGGAGAATTTTGTTTTTGTAATGTGTAGATGGAAACAAGTACAACTACAATGTGTTTCACATAGTGCTCAGTTTTGGTGGATCAGTTCATTTCTTGCTAGAAACAAAATATTATTGTAAGTGGTAGTTTATATCCTTATTCCCATATTTGATTGAGTGGCCCCAAATTAGTCTGGTGTGATTTCAGTTTAAAAACATGTTAAACTGGGGCTACGAAGATATGACAAAGAAATGTTTACTGGGATTTTAATATCTTTTGTTATTATTGACTGATAGAGAGCAAGCCATGTAGTGCTAAAACAGCCAGGTACAGTTATCAATTAAAGCTCTTCTGCACAAACGTCTTGAATGCGCCTAACTTGCCCATCTTAAGTGCCAGCCCTTGCCACATTGTTTGTTACGACCATGCAGCTGCACTTCAGTGTTGCTGGCTGGAGTACTATTTATTTTTTGTATTCTGCTGTCCCTGTAGTAGATACACTCAGTTGCAAATCTCTAAATCACTAGAAAAATCTATGGCAGTATTATCGCACTGCCTTTAGCTGTGCAGCAGTAAGCAAACAGTTTTACAGACAGAGGGCCTCACATGATAAGATCTCCATAACTACACACCTGTCCCCAACAAAAATAGAATATTGATTAGCATGTACATTCCAGTTTCCAAATGAAGCTCGATTAGAAAACTTTTTGTCATTTATAAGTGAAAAAGTTCTGTGTGAGATTTATGCCACTGTTGAAGCTGTGAAATAGGAAAGAAAGGTATCATTCAGGAGCAAATGTTTGTGCATTGTCTTTCTGAAAGTACAGGTAACCTGTAAGTGCAGTAAGTGATGAAACAGCTGCACATTATTCGAAAGTAGATTTTTGTGTCATTCACTGGTGACAGACTATGGCTGATGTTCCCATATCTTATATGTACCCCTCACATGAGACTGCCTCCATGATCTTGTCTGAATGTTGCCCTGTTGATGAGTATACGTTTTATTTTCAGTATTCTCATACCCTGCCATCGACACATACCGATGTGTACCGTGATTTTCAATCTGGCCCTCAGGGGGCTCACGATTCCCTTGTGGGTCTGTGTAATGCAAGCACTGAGTGACAAGCTATTGTATCAGCTTTTTCCTTTCTTGTGCTGCAATATCTCAACTCCAACTTTCCTTACTTCTCATACTTTTGAGCCCATAATGAGAGTCCTTGATGTTGACACAACTATTTCTCTAGGTTGTTATATCTTTTGTTTACATCTTTCTCCTTTTACTTTTGACCATGAACTTTTGGGGTAAGTGTTTTTGGTTCCATTTTTGATTTCACTTAAATTTTCCAAAGTTTTCCTGTAGTGTGGACCAGGTGGCGAAAAACGGCTTAGATATCACCAATGTACCTATAGTGTAGAAGATCCTTACACACAATAACTAAACAGACATATCAATGTGTTTGAAAACCATTGTGGTAGGCCATACCATAGAGATGTCATTTACTCTCTCAGTAGAGCTCCCTGAAAACAAAGGGGTTGCAACTTCTACTGTCAGAGCGGTTGACTCCACATAAATGCCAAGAAATGTCATCTTCCTGAGAACCAGGACTCCTAGCAAGGGTCATCAAGCCAAGATCAGCTTTTCTGCGGCTGGATGGTGTCTGTGGTAAGAGTAATTGATCAGATCAGATGCCATCAGGGCAGATGTTTCACAGATGAAGCAAATCAAATTAAACCAAAACAATGACTGTAATGACTTGTCACTCAGTGGATAGAGAGAAACTCTTTAATGAAGAAACTTACAGCCCCACTGCATTTTGATCTCTGGCCATCTGGCCTCATCGAGGGATAAGTGACAAGCACAAGCACAGAGAAGAGGAACTCGCAAATTCTGGCAATACCTGATACATTCTTGAACTAATGGAGACTCATTTACAACCATAATCTTTGTGAAATATAGTGAGGATAAGTCCGGTTGCTGCATTGGGGGAAAAAATGATAAATAGATCCCTCCTTATCAAAACACAACTGCTATGCAGGCACAAGCACTCCTGAAATGTAACAAACTGGGAGACGTTCCTGTCACTGTCAGCCCGCATAAAAATCTCAATTTGACCCATGAATATAACTGAGCGACGTGGCACAGTGGTTAGAACAGACTCTCATTTGGGAGGTTGCCACTTCAAACCAGCAGGCTGATTTAGGTTTTCCAGGATTTCCCTAAATCACTTTAGGCAAATGTCTGGATGGTTCCTTTGAAAGGGCTTGGCCAACTTCGTTCCCCATCCTTCCTTAATCTGATGGAACCGATGACCTCGCTGTTTGGTCCACTACCCCAAATCAACCAACCAACCAAGAATATGAATTAGAAATAATGTTATTCAGCACATAGAAGAAGCACTGAGCAGCAGTCAGGCATATTTAAAAGTAGACTAAGCCATCGGACACTATCTTCTGGGGTAGGTAGTGTACATAAGAGGCATGTGTTGGGAAGGGGTGGAATAGCAGGGTACAGGTGGGAGAACATACTATAGCAGTGCCTGTGGGAGTTTACAGGGACATGGTGAGGTACAGGGATGTGGGCAGCAGCATTTGGAGGCTGAGCTGGGGAGAAGTGAGGAGTGGGTGGGGGTGGGGTTGAGTGGGGGGGGGGGAGGACTACACAGTCCCACTGGGAGGGGGGGGGGCAGAAGGCTTGTGTAATGATGAAATGGGAGCAGAGAAGAATGTCGAGGCAGATGAAGTACTGGCACTAGCAGTGGTTGAGGCCAGGGGTTTGATGGCAACCAAGGGATGTTGCAGGGAGAGTTCCCACTTGTGCAGTTCAGAAAAAGATGTTGCAGGGAGAGTTCCCACTTGTGCAGTTCAGAAAAGCTGGTGTTGGTGGGAAGAATACAGTGGCACAGGCTGTAAAGCAGCGATTACAAGTTCCCACCCCACACCTTACTAGTACCCTCTCTACCACCTTCAACTGAAATCTCTACTCACTTCAGCTGGGCCTCTCCACACAGAGACAGCCATGGCAATTTTTTTTTGTGTGTGTGTGTGTGTGTGTGTGTGTGTGTGTGTGTGTGAGAGAGAGAGAGAGAGAGAGAGAGAGAGAGAGAGAGAGAGAGAGAGGAGAGAGGAGAATATAAAATGCTAGACCTGTTACCTTATCTTGTGGCCACAAACAAATACGAATGTCTTCAAGTCATCAAAATGGTCTAGATTATTTCAAGCACTGTGCACAGTCTTCTACCTGATATGCCTTTTAGCCACAGTCACACAAATCACATGACTACTCATTTGAAGTACAGGTCACTAACTACTTTAGTCTACAAACATATAACACCAAAGCTTCCATGCTGGGGCAGCTGGAAACACCTCAATTTTTTCTGCATCTATGGAGGATAGGACACCATCCAAGACATCCTCCTCCTGACATGAAGCAGAAATGTGACCTCACACAAGCCAGTGGATGAAAGAGCCACAGGCAATGTGACACAGAGCAGCTCATTCATCACCCAATCTGGAGCTTAAAGACAACAAATTGCCACACAAACTCTAACCTTCTTAGGTACAGAAAGAGAGAGAAATAAGTATAAGTCAGACAGACGGAAAGGAAAAACCTAAACTAGAAACAGATTTGACAGTTCAGACAGAATCAGATATCCCCTTACATATAGAAGACTCCACATATATGGATGTTACACCATGTCTCACAGATAACACGAGACCAACACCTACATCTTTCATCTTCACTGCAGTGCTGTATCCTCTTTAATGTTATTACAAAGGAGTTGTAATGGATAGTCCCACCACCTGGCAGAGCTCTGCCAACTGATGGTAACCTATCATATAGTACGCGACATAGGAATTACTTTTGTTAGAGAATCATGTCTAATATTAGACATCATACCTATTCCAATGATCGTGTCAGTGTAAAGAGGGTATATGTGCACTAATACATTCTAACATCTGCAGCAAACAATTGCCACTTCACAACAGACTAAGGGTAGTAGCTACCTGTTTCCATATATAAAGAAAGATAACAACATGCAGTACCTACCTGTCATTGAGAGACAAGAGCTAGCCTTGTAGCAAAATTACCCAAACCCTTAATATTAATGGGGGAGTTAAATGCTCATAATCATTTTTGAGGTAGCAGTGTTAAGTCTGGTAGAGGACAACTCTTAGAAAATTTTCTTGTGGAATTTCGAATCTGCGTCGTAAACACGGGCAATTACATATTCTAGCGTTGGCTGTTGTACCTTATCCTGTGGCGCACATTCCATTATCTCCCCAAGTATAGGTTAAACTTCAATGTATTTGTGGACATCAGCTACACACAGGAATTTCTAATGGAGACATTATCCCTGGCTCCCTGGATACTGCGAAACTTATCACAGCACAGTTTGCAGAAAAATCTGCATCTCAAAATTACCACCCTGCCTTTACAAATTATGGACATCTAGTGGAGCTTAACATTATGTTCTTTCACTCCCATCATGTAGAAACCTATAGTGGTCCTTTTAATGAATGGGAACTCAGTAGTGCCTTAGATTCATGTTGATATGTCGCCAGCTTTTGAAAAATCCACAACCAGTTGCTTCAACACATGAACAACAGCAATCATGAGTATCCTGGTGATTTTTAATTGTGTATGGTGAGAGGGAATTTTTGCCCATAAGTAGAAGGAGAGCATAGTAGTACTATGCTGAAACTGGGGAAAGATGCACTAACATAGGTAATTATTGTCTAGTTTAGATAAACAGTTAATTGTTAGAAATAATGGTTATAATTGATTTCATTGGTGCTTCAAATGCAAGTGACTACTTTTGTAATTTCAGTGTGGCTTCTGAGAATCTTGGTCTATTGCTGACCATCTCAAGAGACCTAGTTTATGCATTCAAAGAGTCCTTTGCACACTGCTGGCATATTATTACTGCATTCTTTGATTTCCAAAATGTTTATGATACTATGTGGTGATATCACATCTTGCCTTCTTTACACAAGTGGAGTTATTGGGTTGCCTACCCATTTTTGTACAGAACTTTGCATCACCAGGATAGCTTTGGGTATGAGGTGGCATGATCCTTGGTACCCATTGATCCAAGGAATAGCATCTTACAGAAATCGGTGCTGGTTGCTGCCATTTTTGCTATTGCAGTCTTGGTATTGTAGCCACTGTGAATCCCGAGGTCTTGCCAGCATTGTAGGTAGACAAATCATGTATATAATACTGGTCAGCATCTCTCCATACTGTAGAATAGCACCGTTACAGTGCTATACATGGCACATAAGATGGGCAAGTAGAATGGGTACTGTTTTTCACTAATGAAATTTCCTGTTGTGCATTTTGCAGACTTTGGTCTGTCATTCACACCCAAAACTTCACTTAGGAAATGAGCCACTAGATGTAATTGACAAATTCCGCTTTTTGGAACTATTATTTGGTAGTAACCTAACGTGGAAACCACACATATGAGGATTCAAGGATAATTGCATGAAGGAACTAAATGACATCTGTTTCCTCAGCAACTTTTTCATGGGAACAGACCTAATGGCTTTATTAAGGTTTTATAAAATGCTAATTTTAATTCACTTAGACGGTGTATGTGTTGCTTACGGTTCAGAAAAACCATCTGTACTTGGGCAAGACTAACAGTTAGACTCAAAGAGCCCAAACAAACAAATGTGGTTAAAACACAGAAAATGTGATAAAAGAAATATAAAAGGCAAACTAAGATAAAATCACACTTACTCTCTCCCATTATCACCCGCTCAATCACACTCACAAAACATTGTGACAAATGGGAAGAAGTTCGAAAGCTGTCAATTAAACCACAATAAAGACTATAGGAAAACTAAAATAGATTCACAGCATTATTGGGGTGGTTGATCACTTACTGAAAACACAGATGGGCCAACCACCCTGGTAACACATTAAAAATGTCACTCTAAAATTTTAGGGTGACAAGTCACACAATTCACAAAATTTTAAAAGTCACACCACATTTTTTTTTTATTATTATCAGTTAAAATAGACAGCAAATCTGTCAGTCAATTAGCTGCTGCCCACAGGTCTAAAAATAAAGCACAGTTTAGTAAAATGTGTCACATTGTGATCTGTATGCCACAAGCACCACACATTGGAGAGTCCTCTCTCCTGAGCAAAATGCATGTGTCTTAGGGCTGTGGCATATACAAAGGCAAGTAAGGAGATATGCCATAACCATGTTATTGACTTAAGTAGACACAGCTTATTGTATGTCACTTCCAGCCACTCGTCTTCCCATCTGTGCATGACTGTAACTCAACAGCGAGATGATAGCATACAGAGGGATGGCACGCTGAACTAATTAAGGATCGTGACCCACCTCCTTGGCGCTGCTGCAACCACCTTTAATTCCCCACAATACTCCTGTGCTGTGACACCCAGCAGAAAGACCTCTTCTTTCCCAGCTGTTGGAGGAGGAGGAGGAGGAGGAGGAGGAGGAGGAGGAGGAGGAGGGTGTCCTGGATATTCTGGACTACTTTATTTACTGTGTTGTAGAGAATGAAGGGCACTCAGGGAATTGGAACAAACAAGGAATGTAGCACTCAAAGCATTTCTCATCTGCTCCAGTGCCCACAGTATCACGTATAATTTGGAATTGAAGACTTTAAAGTCTTGAGGCAGTTGGATCATGAGGGCACTCTCTAGGGAAACAGCAGATCAACCATCGGAGTCACCTGTTTAGTCCACCCATAAATTCAGCTACAGAGTTGTGACATTCAGCTGAAATGTTATAAAGTAATGTATTAGAAACATATGCAGGAGTGCAACCTCTCCTGTACTGCATGAAATCTAAAATTACTCTGAGCTTGTGCAGTAACCAGGATGGCAGGCACTTAAAATCCTGGAGTTGGGGTTGTACATGCTCCACACGAAATGACTCCAGCACATGCTGCACGTGGTTCCCAAATGGCCCTGTTGCTCATGGACGTTCCAGATACAGATGAGCAACAGTAGGGTGTGCAGGTGAATTCGAAGCAGTGAGGAATTTATGTGCCTGACACACCACGAGGAGCTGCCACTCCATGGTGAGTGGCAGTTCCTCAGTCTCAGCACAGAGACTGGGTATGGGGCTTGTCCTAGAAGCACCTGTGGCCAGCTCAATCCCCCTCCCCCCAATCCAATTATAGATAGTGTCAATAATCTTCAGATAAGAAAGCTTCACTGATCTGTGTACTGTGCACCCATAGTATAGTTGCGATCGCATGAAAGCCCCATAAAATTGGAACAAGTGTGTCCTGTCTACTCCCAAAGACCTGTGGCTAAGGCACTTTAAGGTATTCGATGCCTTCTGGGTTCTGGCTTGCAGGCCTCTCGAATAAGGAGGGTTTTAGAGAACTCAATGTGATTCTACTTATGGCTATGGTAAATAGGGTTGCACTTAAAACTCTGCCCTGCGGAAAAACATTCACCTGCTCAAAATGAGCTGACAGCACGTCATTAACTCGGGACTGAGAATGCACTGTGATAAGAAGGACCATATGAAGATGGGATGTGGCCACAAAAGACCCATTGGTGGAGCTGCCCTAAAATACTATGTCTCCAAGTAGTGTCGTATGCCTTACTGATGCCAAAGAGTGCACTGATACATTGATGGTTGTGTGGGAAATCCTTGTGAATAGCCCCCTCTGGAAGGGTCAAGTTGTTGACAGTGGAGTGAAATCTCCTGAATCCACTCTATGAGTGGCTAAGTAGTTGCCTGGTCTCCAGCATCCACACAAGACATTTGTTAATTATTTGGACAGTTCATTAAGGCGATGCTCTGTTAGCTACTGGGCCATGTTCAATCCTTTGCTGGTTTGAGGATAGCTATCTGAATGGTCTCTCTCCATTAATCAGGAAAAAGACCTGTCAGCCATATCAAATTAAGACATACAATGTGTATTTCCTTAGATGCGGATTGCAAATGTTAAAGAATGCTGTTCTAGATTTGGTCATGACCAGGTGCAGTATCAGGAGCCTTAGACAATGCCAAATCCAGCTCCCATATGGAGAAAGGGCAGTTGTAAGACTAAAGAACTGTTGGATCTGAGGTCCAACTGGCCCCTATCTATGGTCACACAGTAGCAGCAGATCCTGGCTGGCATTGACAGCAGTCGACCTAAAATTCTCTGTCATCCTCTTAGTGATCCCTCCAGGCATTGTTTGGAGACACCCCTGTTTCAGCACAGCTGCTATTGGTAAACGACTGCATTTACTGGAAGTCCTCCTGATGGCTTCTCACAATCCTGTAGAATAAGTGGTACAGTTGATAGAGTTCAGGAACTCTTGCCATGACCATTTCTTCCTCTTCTGAATGATATATCAAGCCTTCTCTCTGGTGACTCGAAAGGCTGTCTGCTGTTGGGTATCATTTAAACCTTCATAATGCCACAAGCCTGACCCAGATTGCTGAGCAGCAATCAGTGGTCCAACGAGATTCAGGTTGCCTCCTAAAATGACTTAAGGATGTTGGGGTGGATATGTCAACGGTAAGGTGGATTGCTTTTGTGATTTGGTCCACCCATTCCTGGATGCTGCCCTGATTTTTAAACACAGCCAGCTGGCTGAACAGCGTCCAGTTAGCTCTGTTGACCATCCATTTCCAGGTCTTCTGTTCAAGTAATGCTCCATATAGCAGGTGGATCCAAAGTGAGAAGTAGTCACTGGAATGAAGGTCATCAGTTGCTTTCCACTGAGCAGACTCTGCAATGACTGGAGAGCAGAAAGATAGATCGATGGCTGAGGATGACCCAGCCGAGAAATTGGAGTCACTGTGTAAGAGAAATGGGCAGGGGAGTTGTTCTGTAAGGCCTGTGAGAGCTTCAGAGTCTTTTGCATCCAGCGAGGGTAAAGACCGTGAGCAGATAGTGATTTGCTGACCCATATGAACTTAAATGGCTACGGCTTGTAGATTAGTAATCGAGGAGAGAACAGAGGAGTGATGTGCGTTATTGACAAACAGAGCAAACCCCCCCTCCCCCCCTCTCCTCCTCAGCTCTTTCCCCAGTCAGGTCATCCTTGCAGCGGAGGGTATAGCCCCAAACAGAGGGATGTCAGTGGCCTTAAAATATGTTTCTTGTAGACACAAGCACAGAGAATATACCTGGGCTAGGAGTTTCGGTTCCTCAACATGAGTCCTGAACCCGTCCATGTTCCACTATAGTGTGGAGCCATTTATCAAGCGGGTTGCACATCCAACCTCTCTCTCTGAAAGGGGGGGGGGGGGGGGGGGGTGCGACAGGTTGCAGTTGGCTGGAAGACTGTGAGCTCTAATAATACAACTACAGCTTGACGCATGCACTGACAGACACGGGTTGTAATGCTGACCTACCTCCATTTGTGTAGTAGCATTGGCTGTTGAAATAGTCTTTTTAAGGGTTGATGCAATGATTATGGGAGGCTTTATAGATCTTCTTGGCTTTACCATAGCGGATGCATTTTTTTGTTTTAATGTCCTGTGTCCTCCTTTCTTCTAGGCAGATGCTGTAGTCTGTGCTCCAGACTGCCAAGTCAGCAGATGATGGTTGAGGTGACCGTTATAGCAAGAATCTACTAATACTAGTATTGCTGGCCCTTGTTTTGATCACAACCGAGGTAGAATCTTCCAACACATGTCAGGGGCCTGAAGATGATGCAGTAAAATGCTGAAACTGGTTGCCAAATAAAATAAGGTTGGAAACTAGATGGCTGAAAGGTGTTTAATGTGACATCCTTACGAAATTGAGGTGTGACAGTGTCCCCAGAGGTTGCCTGCTGACAACCATTCCACACCAACAGCCATACATCTCATTGGCGCACAACACACTTTGAGATTGAGTTTTTCTTTTCTACACCATACAGGCAGTTGGGCCTAGATCCCAGCTCCCTGTGGCACAAACGTTCCACTGCCACACTGTACAGTGGTTGCTGAAGCATGCCCAGAGCTTACGGTGATAGAGGAATGGCATGCTTACCAGTCTGCGCCTCATCAGAAACCTTGCAGTGAGCAAGCCTGTACTCAGCAAACAAATGCTGAGCCACTGAGGGGCCCAAACAATACCCCCCTTGTGCAGGCAGAAATACCACTTTTGCTAGTATGATGCCACTGTCTCTTGATTAACTGAGTGATCAGTATCAGCCATCAACTAGAACACCTTTGTTACCCCATATTGTTCTGAAAAGACCGGATCTAGCTGCTTATGAACCACATCGTAACAGGCAGATCAGCTGAAGAATGGTTGACGATCTGTGTAGAGAACTTCAACTCACCCCCTCCCCTCGTTCTGTTATATGCAAAGAATAGCATCTCAGACTCCCTCCTGATATGATACCAGGCCAAAAGTGTGGGTAATAATAATAAATAATAATAATAATAATAATAATTGTGTGTAGATCAGTGGCTGTGTGCAAGTATTTAAGTGCATAGCACTTCAGCAACTTGCATGACCCTAATCTACCGCAGTTATCCAATTAGAGAAAGGGAAACTGAAGTTCAAATCGAACCTGAACCACATATAATTCCTGGCAATGTCAGCAAGAGGTGAAGTGTAGATTAAAGGCAGACTGAAAAATTCTGTGGTCTGATTGATATTTGTTCCCATGACCTCTCATTTTCTAATCAAGTACTTTACCACTAAACCACCAAGCCTGATAGGTAATACAAATGGACATTCACAGTAGCGCCAATGGAACTACTGATTTCATCACTTACTGGCAAATATTTGACTCCATATATCGTGATCATCCACATCATTACATCATTTATACTTATGACAGTAAGGTCATTGATCACATCAGTTGTACTTATGTTTATGCAGGAAGTTCTGAGCTACACTCTCAACCAGATATGCTCCCAGAATTGGCAGTCATGTTTTGAGCTTTCCAATGTAGTGGAACTCTTCCAGATCTGAACTTCCTTGTGTGTAGTGACTCTTTAGAGCAGTAGTAAGCAGCAGATCAGTATTACCCGTTGGAAAACTACAACTGACAGCAGCACACACTGACGTTTGGTCAGTCAAAGACACTGTATCTTGAGGTCTTGAGATTCAGAATGGCAAAATACCACACCTAAAATCAAACTCCAGTTGGTCAAAGGGACTTCAAGAGTGGTGCACTATATACCCAGCCTCTCACAAAGCAGCAGTTGTCTTATACTGTTAATGTATTGGTTAAACCAAACTTGCTCATGAATATCTCTTGCAAAAAAGAGGAATGCATCCCTCCACCCCTCCCATCGTCCCTGCACCAATGTGAACACTTTTGATGGTACTTCATATATTCAAAGAATGCAGAATCCTAACTGACCTATGACACAAACTGAATTTTAATGTACTTCACCTCAAATGCTAGTGGATGGAGCATTAGCTACCAACACTGTTTTACATCTTTTATCATGGAGTAGGTACTACAATAAAATTTAAAGCCTTTACTCATCATGACGGCTTAGGCAGATAGTGTTGGGGTGGAGGTGGTACCATTCACTGGTAACGTAAGTCTGACAGGCCCTCTGCTTTGCTGCTGATCTGAACCAATGTGTAGTACTATCTTTTACTTCTTGAACCTCCACATTTAACTCCTTTCCCTTTCAACTTATTATAGTGTTTGATGTGCAATCCTTTCAGTATTTTCTATATAGATGTTTGGGAGGATGGGTGGGGATGCAACATGGAGCAGAAATGAGGGGAGAGGAAGGGGGTTGTAGGAGCCTCTTACCATACATAATACATTGCACCAAGGAGTGCCCAGCATCATGCTAGCACATAACACCCCCTTACCTCCGCCTTTTCCTTTTAGATCAAACTACCTTCACTACTGTTACTGGACGTATTGCTTTTCCCTTTAATCCAACTTTAAAAAGTTTGAGACAAAAAATATTGATCAAGACAAGAAGACTACTAAGATTAAGTGCATAGAGGGACTGATAACCTCATACTTAAGTTCCTTCGTATAGTAATGGTGGTGGTAATAATAATAATAATAATAATAATTAATAATAATAATAATTCATCAGTCTGTGTGGCCTTCCTCCATGCTTCGAGATCCAGTGGCTGCCCTGCACTTGACTCTGTCTCGGACAGCCAGTATGTGGTCTGCTAACATCCTTGTCACTTACATACTGAATTGTTCCGTTTGCCATCATAACATGAGCACTTTCTGAACAACACATAGATATCTCTAATTCTAATGCTATTGAGTGTATAAAGAACAAGATTGGTGGTTGGTAAGACTTTGGGCTGCATATTTAATTTGCATTCAATTTACAGTATGTGGGGATGTGCAGCTCCAACCAAAGGATGCCAAAAGTGTGCTTTAAATTGTTTGGTTTGATGTTTGGTAATGCAAAAAGGCTAGTAACAATTGAAATTTTCAGAGATGACATTATTTGGTTTGTAGACGAGACTAACAGAAAATAGTGATATGAACCATCGAACAAGTTGTTTTTAATTCAGATTTAAAAATTATAGTTTTCTGAAAAGGAAAAGAGACATTAGTATCTTTGTATTTTTTTTCTTTTTCAATGTAAATTAATAAATAATTAGTAGATGTTAATTTCTCCACAAACAAAAAATATTTGACAATGTTATGTTCTGTTACTTTTTATCAATGACGTGGTTTTATATTTTGTGTAAATGATACGTTTCAATTCTGCATTCTGTAAGTGCTTGCTGTTGGTTGTGAGTGCGCAGAAAGTGTTGTAGCATGGAAATCCTACTCTAATAAGCAGACTGAACCAATCTTTGTTGTTATATTTCTAATAGCATGTAGTGGCTTGGTGGCTTAGACCCTCCTGCAAACGTTGCAGCTACAAATTTAAAGTTAAATATACCACATCTTATTTTCTCAGAATAGGTTGCATTAAAATAATACATGAAATTCAGAACATATTATCCAGTCACCTGTTATTAAATGCTAGTAAGCAGTAAAATGAAGAACAGAATAGAACCAAAGATTCCGACTAAAATATAGAAAAATATATGATAAATTGTCCACAACAAATCACATAACAAGAAAAATAAGTTCTAGTTGGTACAGAGTGATCAGTGATACAACAAAAATAAATTATAGGTTGCGTGCCATAGGACTAAGTGACGGCAATTTGTGTGTTGAACATTGATTAGTAGACATGTTTATGTGTCAATTTACATACAAGGGTTGCAGCACTATGTGTAAGGGTATAAAGGAACAGCAAGCAGAACTGACAAAGGATACTTTACTGTGCCAGAACTGACTGCCGTATTTCCAAAATAAAATAATAATTTTATTATATGTGCTTATGGCAACTTTGTTAATTATGTAATATATAAAAGAACCTTTCATGAAGAACTGGATTCTTATATCTAAACTGAATTCAATAAAGGGTATAACAGAAGTGATCACAATACAAACTTTGCCATTATTATAACAGTAATATTTTATAAGCAAAGAATAGAACAAATTTTTAATAAAATTGGAGTACAGAAATCTACAACTAGAATTACTGAAGAGTAACGAACACTCAGTCATGTGTTTGAGCCCCCTGCTGAGAGAATATTTTTATTTCTTTGACAAGTTGTCAACATTAATGCCAAATCCCCCATATTTTTGAAAAGTTAACCACAAAGGGTGTAGATACACTACTTTTATTTTGTGACAAATATGCTGTTAAAATAAGATCTTTTCTGCAGTCAGCATCTACTATAGGAACATCACAGAGTAAAATAACAAGAGCTACAGAATGATTAATTATCACATGGATACTCATGAAGAGTAACCTGGAGATTCACAAGAATAAAATGGAGATAAAGAATTGCCACCAAGTTACATTGTACATGTTCCCAGTTAGCTGAGGTTGAATTAAATTTGCTTTCCATATGCAATTATTAAAGAAAGTATTTGCTCTGTGAATGCTGCAATTGCCAGCTATAATTAGCAATCTACACTTAACAGATAAAGGAACTGATAAAGTTGCAGTTTAGTCCCTTTCATTCCAACCCAACCAACAAACTAGCAATCTACTTAAATATGTGTTCTCACTGTAAGCAAAATTTTTGTTGTATTGTTTTAAAATTTATTTATTAATCATAATTTTGATATTTGTTGAAAAGTTGCTCATAGAAAGGCAATTTATGAAAAAATGTAATTACCTTATACAAAGCGTAGAATTAACCAGCAGGAAAAGTATTCCAATTGGAGCACAAAAAAGGTGAGTATGCTCCTGTTTGTTAAAAGACTTAGACTGAAAAGTAGTGTACCAGTCACCTCATTCTACCTTCCACAGCACCTTTAAAATTTTTTTTGAATAATTTTGGCATACGAACTTGTACAGGCTCTCCTAACTGAAACTCGCTCACACCCATTAGTCCACGACTGCAAGTCACCCATACCCACCCGTTCCTGCTCCCACTGGCACTGAATCTTCACTCTTTTCCTAGTACTGTTCTGTCACTGTCAACTATGTTCCAGTGCCACTCTGTCGTTCTCTTTCTCTCACACTGCCATTGTCTCCTTCGCTCTTTCTATACCACAGCCATTATCTGCTAGCTTCCAGTATTTATTACTTTTCCATCTCTTTCCCAGTGCTACTATTTACTTGTCTCTCAGCACGAAAAAAACTTGAATATGTTCGCAGCTGATATACCTCTTTCCAGTTAGTCTTTTAATAAACAGGAGCATATTCGCCTTTTTTGTGCTTCACCAGGAACATTTTTCTTCTGATTCCCTTCTTTTCCCTACCACAACTGGCATGTCATTCATATGAAAAGAACTTCGTTTGTTAGTAAATTTTTGATAGTTTACGTATGTGAAATTGAGATAACCCAAAACTATATAATTGTACACGTCAGACCAGATTTTATGTGCACAAAAATTTTGATGTGATTCAGTAGAACAGAAGCATAGGGTTGTCAGAACCCCTCTGATGACAACAGGGATACTTTACGGTGTTGTTTTCCATGCTGCATTGCTTTATGAACAATATTTTCACCCACACCAGATTTTAGGTGTGTTTTTTACATGTACAGGTAGGGTAACTTTGAACCTCTGTATCTTGGAAATGGATAAAGATTTCAAGAACACTTTCAAGCTTGTTAAAGAGCTGGATCTTAGGCATATATCATAAAAGTTACTGGTGTTTGCAGTGCATAGCTCTCGTGGCATCCGCAGCTCAGTTTTGGTAACCAAAAACCATGTTTTTGAAGTGTTACTGAACAACAGATAAAGATTTTTGGGAACAAGAAGATGGCATCTCTAAATAAATGCCTAGAGAATATACCGTTAATATTTTTAGCAATTCGGTGCTGTTATTTACTATTTAGATTCACCTCACTCCAGGTTTTATGTTCACATTTTGTGTGTACAAATAGGATAATGGATAAAGGTATCAAGAAAAAATTTTAATTTGTTTGATATAGGGATCCTCGGAATACCCTAAAAATATGTGCCGTTTGCTGTGCATAACCATCCTGGAATCTGTGGCTCAGTTTTGGTATCCAAAACCATGTTTTTTGGGTTTTCTCAGGAACTGACCATGAACTAAAGGATTCCTCCATTAGCTCCATAAGGTGCACCATAGACCACATCTGATGCAAAAATAATCAACCATTGTGCTCCATGTGTCTAATCTGGGGAAAGTATAGTATTCAAACTTTGACCCTGTACTGTAGGATAGTTGCAGTAAGACAATCCTGTTGTGCATACATATGGACACTAGCCCAAGGGCTATCCAAAACCGTTGACCCTCCCTTTCTGTCACCAATAGAACTCAAGACGTGATCTCTGTGAAAATCCTGTTTTTATAAGTGGCATTTTGGATCATACAAGGTAGCACTTTCTGTCGCATACATAATGATAAAGAGTCATCATCATCATCATCATCTTTTACAGTTTCCAGCACTTGACTGGGTCTGCTTGCATCATAATCTTCTCTTTCTTTCTGTGTTCCCCCAGCATGTTTCTCTCTCCAATCTAGTCCAGTCTTTTCCTCTCTTCTTCACATATTTCTTCAGTCTAACAATTCACCTGCCTGTCAATCTTCATCTAGATCTTGTGCCTCTTATTGTCCTTTCATGAGGCTGTCTCAGTATCGTGCCATCTTAAACTGGTCTTTTCTGTGGTCTCTTGTATGAATTGCTCTTTCACTATAGCTCTCACAGTTGCATTGCTTACTCTATCTGTTTAGTAAGTCCTATCTTGCTTATTTTAAATTAATAATTACAAATAAAAAAAGTGGATCCAAATGTGTGGTATTCAATCCCTGGTCAGTCCTAGAATTTTTTTGGTTATTCATCACTTCTTTCACCTTTGGCAGCAGCTGTTAATATGAAAAATGCTGAGCTGCTCTGGGTTCAGAATCCACATTGATCTGTAAGTTCACCATAACTGTCTGGGTAAGTCAATTTCAAGGTTACAGGAAGGCAAAAGTAGTATCACCCTCAACAGGACCATGCATAGTAAAGTGTGGTGGTGTTCAAACCAGTCTTTGGGTTGATAACTACTCATTTACATTACAAGATCTGAGATTCAGAAGGCATCAGTGTTCAGCCTACTCCTACCACTGCCACTTTTATTGGTCAGGCTGACTTTGTGCTGCTTTATTTTAGGCAGACCAAAATGTTTTAAAGTGGGTTAGAATCTGAAAACTTCTGTGGTGTTTCCACATGGGCAATCACAATTAAAACCCAGTTAATGTGAGAATTGTCATCTTTGAATAAGATTCTTATGTGCAGGGCTTTGGAAGACTGTGGTTTTATCGTCAGGCACATGTTAGTTGATGAAATATTTGTTCTGTGAAAGAAAATTTGATTGGATTGCTTACATTTCCTTGTGGTGTGATAGCATCCTCGGAGAGACACGAGTTTTTCACTATAAATCCAGAAAGTATATGTTTTAATATATTTGAATGGCAATTTACTTCTGCACTAAGAAGTATATTATAAACTGAAGTAACATTTTTACCTCTAACCTCTTGTAACGTCATATTGTGAGCTTATGAATTTGTTTATTCACAGAACGAAGATATTGTTTCACCAAACTGCCCCTGATAATCGAAGCAACCGTCATGCGACATGCTGTGCTTAATAAATGAAATGTAATGTGATTGAGCTGCATTCTCTCGGGAAAAGTAACAGGTTAAAAACAAATGTAGATTTGTGTGTTAGGAAGTCTTTTCTGAAGGTTTCTTCTGACGTGTACCCTTGTACAAAAGTGAAATATGGATGATAAGCAATTCGGACAAGAAGAGAATAGAAGTCAGTAAAATTTGGTGCTGCAGAAGAGTGCTGAAGATTAGATGGGTAGATCAAATAACTAAGGAGGAAGCACTGAATAGAATTCGGAAGAAAATAAATTTGTGGCATAACTTGGCAAAAAGAAGGAATCAGTTAATGGGGTATATTCTGAGATATCAAAGAATCAATTTATTAGTTGGTGTGTGTGTGTGTGTGTGTGTGTGTGTGTGTGTGTGTGTGTGTGTGTGTGTGTGTGGTGGGAATTGTAGAGGGAGGTTCAGGTGGATATAGGTTGCAATAGTTATTCAGAGATGAAGGGGCTTGCACAGGGCAGAGTAGCATAGAGAGCTGCATCAAATCAGTGTTTGAACTCAAGTCCAAGGCATCAAATGCATTTTAAGATGGATTTCTGACAACAAAACTTCCTTTAATCAACAGTCATCATACAAAAACCTGCTGTAGATGAAGTTAAATAATCTTGATAGTTTGAGTCTTGTACTATTATGTTCATTGTTAAAATAGGGGTAAAATGACAAAATGTCATTTCCTTGCAGCTCGTTTTAGCTGTTGATATTCAAGATACCACTCACAGGAACAAAAAGAAGAAATTTGCACTTACTTAAAACGTCACCTGCACTCCAAGAAGCCCGTCAAGCTTGTACAGTTCTTTGCACGCAGCTCTATTGGACAACTTCCTGTGATCTACAACAAACACAACATCATTTCACTCAAATACTGTCAGGAATTCAATTCATTTGACTAGACACTATATTTACATTTCTCCGTGGTCCACTATTCGTGCCCTTTTGGTGACAGTAATCATGTAACTTTAGATGGTTTCTTGCATAAAACTCTACTTCTAAAATCCATTTGATACAATTCCCTGTGGAGTGTTTATTCAGCAACGGTTTGAGAAGAATCAGAAGTGGAACCCTGAAGTAATTCCCCACCTTTTAGTGATGTTGTTTGAAGCCATCAATGCGGACAAACATTTATAGTGTCAGTCCATCATGACTGTTTTTCAGCCACATTTCTTACGTGAGTTTCTTATAGACTGTAAACCTATAGAAAAGCACACTATAACTCTGTAACCCATCAGTTTTTACTTGCTGACCTTTCATAGCTGAAAAGTAATCCCCTCATTTGCCGTATTAACTACTACTTCCCTTAGACAAACATCGACATGCACTTCCCAAATTCAGTGAGACTCTAATCTTCCTTCGTTTCTTCCTTCCTTCATTTATACTACTCTCCTGTTTCATATTGTTCCATACCTTCTGCAGATGCAAGCAATTACTTTTAGCTTTAGAATGTCAGAAGACTAATTTTTAGTTTTTGAGCTTATGAAATAACCTTTAACTTCCAAATAGTAAAGATAGTTCTTCTTATTTGTTATATTTATGAACACATGTGTTTGCCATTATAATTTAATTGTTGAATAGTCTTCAGTTTTGTTTTGACAGATGCAATTTCTTTTTTTCTACAGCCAAAGAAAGCATCCACTCCAAAGCAGAAGATTGATCCCTCACCAGGTGAAATTGTCCGGTCTGGTGCAGCAGCATTCTTTGGTGCTATGAGCACTGATTGGTTTGGATAAACCACATAATTCACCTTTCTTGTAACCAAAGAGGAAGAAATGTTATGCCATTACAAGTTAATCAAATTGTTACAGAACTGCACAGGCTGTAATTCTTGTACAGGACTGTTAATATTATGGTGAAATAGCTTTAAACTTATACACAACTGTTAATACTGTTTCCACGTGCACTGTAGTGCATTGCAGTACCTGTTTTCTGAGTAATAAACATTTACATTGTTATCAAGTGTGCTATTCATTTCTTTTTGCAGTACATGAGAGCTTTTAATTGTGTTATGAAACTGAAGGCATTAATTTGTGAACTTCTAGGTATATACATGAATAACAAACTACAAATTTTGAAGATGAATATGTGTATTTTTACGTTCATAAAATAGAAAGAAACTTCCACATGGGAAAAATATATTAAAAACAAAGATTCCAAGACTTACCAAGCGGGAAAGCGCCGGCAGACAGGCACATGAACAAAACACACAAACACACACACAGAATTACTAGCTTTCGCAACCGATGGTTGCTTCTTCTGTGTGTGTGTTTGTGTGTTTTGTTCATGTGCCTGTCTGCCGGCGCTTTCCCGCTTGGTAAGTCTTGGAATCTTTATTTTTACGTTCAGGAATATAAGATTAAGAGAAGCAATTTTCAGTAGATATACACTATATACTGAGTGAATTCCATTAATTGTACCAAACTGCAGGGTTATGAGAAGACAAGAAATGGATAAGGATTAATGTACATGTCAAAAATTCATAGTTTCCCCGCACCAAAGACCAAGTAAGGTGTATCACGAGCCAGTATGTACAGCAGATTGAATGTATGTTGACCTCTACGTATCTCTTGTGGGCTAAACTGTATCTCTGTGGCATAGTAGCCATGAAATATGAAGACCAGTTCAGCCCAGTTCAGAGACTGAACTTGTGGGTAGAGATTATTAGTGTTGTTGCAGCATGGGTCTCAGGCAAACCACAGGATATGCAGGCCAGCATACCTGCATAATTTTGGAGTTGAGCATTCCAGTTGTATTTAATCTGTTGTTCTCCTGACTGTTTTTTATAGATGGTCATATTAAAAGTTTGATGTGCTTTCGTGGCTTCTTTCTTGTTAAGTTCTAGTAGTAGATTTTATTATGAGGCACACATCAATGTATCTCAGGGATGTGGAAGAAGACAATTCTGTCCAGGGTCCAGGTTGAATACTGTTAACTTTTATTACGAACTAAATATCATTGATTTACTTCTCTGACAGAAATTAATCACAAATAAAAAAATCTTTCATTATCGATTTTTATAGTCTTGGGCCTAGCAAACTGAAATGTACTTGGGTTATATTTTAAAATTACTTTTTTGTAGCTAAAATGATTTCAGTGTTTGCTTTATACAGTGACCAGATATGCTAGGCTGATAGTTAATTTTGGCCGATTACTGAACAATGGACTCTCGGGCACTGCACAACGAAGCGGTTTAAAATTTATATTTTCTCAGTACAGTTTTAAAATGAATCATTCAACATTAATTAAATTGATTTTTCTTGAAACTAGTCTTGATTTGCACTTTAAATAAAACTGAAACTCTTTCTTAGTTATTTTTCTTCGTATTACGTCTTCATAACATAGGTAAAGTATTTGTCAGAAATTAAAGTTTGTCGATCCTTTTGATCTCTTATATTTTCACAACTCAAGATAGGTATCACTCACATGAGCTAACACTGAATCAAAATGAACACTCAATGAGGAAACAAGGTGATCAAACCAAAATGAAGTAATAAAATGACCTGAACAAAGCAAGAGTGAGACACTGTTGTCTCTATTACTTATAGATTAATACAAACAAACAAATTATAATCTAGAGAATTCTTACTCCTTGACTCTTTTAGGACTGTATTATATTCCTTTTTTATACTCATATATTTCAGTTAAATTGATTTAAGTTTGTTTTTTTATCAAAATTGAAGGCCATTCAGGCATGGCTACACTGTGCAGCAGTCTACTGTTGTAAGGTGGATTGTTTCATACTATATCATAAAGCAACATTTCACAGGCAGCTGTGTGGAGGAAACTGACCTCCTGTTACACCACACTTTACCATGCTCCAGTTCAGCCAGTAGCTTCAGTCTGTCATTGTTTTGCACTTATCCAGCGTGGTCTCCATCCCAGTCATGAATCAGGTCTGCAGCTACGGCTTCATCAAGCAGTGCTGTGAACAATGCAAAGACACTAATCTATGAGCTGTCAGGTAACCTTGATAGTTCCAGGCTTTGAACTGATGCCACCGAGGTGAGAGTTCTCATCAGCTGCTATCGCCTGGCACTGCAGCAAACCTTCAAGAGCGAGGGGCTTGAATCAGGGCGTCTCCACTCCCCTGCCAGTTGCCTTGATCCACAAGCAGAGTTTTCCATTCCAACCATAAGCTTCACTGTGATACTGAGTGGATACCTGTCTAGCAACGGCAAGGTTGCCATCATCACCAGCTGTGTTACGTTGTCTTAGCATTCTGCTGCCTCAGTGGCCTCTCTTGCTGCTGCTAGCCACCTTCAGCACCTGAACCACAGCCATAGATGTACTGTGTGAGGACCACCACAGTCCTGGAAGATCCCACAATTCTGGTACAGTCTAGCAGTTGACACAAACACAACACTTTGATATGTGACATCAACAGTGGGATCAGTGTGACTGCTACTGTCATTGAGAATCTTGCGCCTATGATTCCCGAGTTTATGCCTGTCCTCTCCCAGGTGTCCTGTTGTTATGTTTTGATTATGTCGGGAATAGGTGGGGCTGTGGTATCTGTAAAGGGTCCAGAGGAGGAATCAATCGAAGTGGTAACCTACCAGTTCATGTACTGAGTTGCATCATCTGGTATGCTGGAGATGCCGACAAAGTGGCATTTATGCCAGATAAGGTTGAGAGAGTGCGTTGCTGAGCCATCGAAAACCACCGGAATTGCAGACATTTAGACAATGTAAATAGTGAGTGAATGGAGATGTAATTCGTTGTAAATAGTGGGCGTGTGAGTTAGGTATTTAGGAGTCCTCTAGGGAACCACACTGGTAGATGTATGGTTTGATGTACACAGAGTGTATGAGTCATGTCCAGAGGTTTTCTCTTCTTTTCCGTTTCTGCACCACTCTTCTATCATTGTACCAGTAGTGCAACACGGAAATGATAAAAAATAGATTAGTGTTTTAACAATGTCTTCTTGTTCGGCTTTTTTGTGTTCTCACATGCAGAGCTGACTCAGAACAGTGTAGTAGGGTACTTAAATATGACAGAGATGAAGGTGTGTCATGGCCATGACGACATTATACCATTCCTTGTCCCTCTCAAGTTTAGTCACGTGACAGCAGAAAATCTAATCCAGATAAATTTCAGAATTGGTGTAAGAAATAATGAAGGTGGTAATGGGAGAATGTATAAGATATCAGGGGAGTATGATGAAGGGGGAAATGCTATTGAGAAACAGGAGTGAACTAGGGGTGCATGAACCAAAGCTTGTAGAGGGCTTGTGAGTTAATGAATACGTCAATGCTATAACAAAGCATATGGAACATGGTACACTAGTCGAGTCTGTCAGGCATGAAAGGTTAAATTTTAAGATTTTAGCAATAATTCTCCAGCCACTACAATCATAAATTTGACTTAAATGGCTTTATCAAGGATTCCTTTGAAAATAATGTTAAGTTCTTCTTGTTGAACTTTTTTGCATGCCTTGTGACATAGTGATAAGACATAATAGACTAACAGGATGATATTCTTCAATTTGGGAGTGGGATGCCTATGTTGCTGAATAAGAGTAATATGGTGGGGAAGCTAGGTTAAGAAGGATAATGAGTATATAAATCTTCAATTTTAGGTACCTCAAAAGGAAGAACTGCGGTGTAATTATGGGTACAGTGATGCATGCATGCACTTTCAAAAGGCCTTGCATACAGCAGTGCTAAGTTGTCTGCAGAGGGCGCCTCAGACTGGAACACGATTGGCAATGAGTGTGGTCCTGTTCTCTGTGCAAATTTCTACTCTGGTTGGTCCTTCAGTTATTCTCACGATGACTGATGGTGTTACAGAGGACATTTTACATTGGTTGGTTGAACAGCAAGAATTGTCCCAGACAGCTTTGCACCATCAGTCACAGGTGCTGGAAATCCAATTCAAGTATGTCAATCATTGGCTGCTGTTTATCTAGTTGTCGAGCTCCTCAGTCTTGGTGACTGCTATGTTGCTCACCGCGGACCCCATGGCTTATGTGCCTCCGTTTCCTACATACAATGAGTCCTTTGAGGAACCGGACGCATATGAGAAACATTTCTGACAACACTTAGTAAAGCTTTTGAAATTACTGATGCTGTTTTATGTCATTCCTTGTTCCATTCACGGTTATAGCCAAGAATGTATCAAGTCCTTTCCAGGAACCACCTTTTTTCATGTTTGCCCAAAAGTGTGAACTTCTTTCAAAATACTACTGTAACTGCACCCATATTAATGCTTCCTTGGTGAGTATTACCACTGTAGGAAGCAACCACATCATTCCTATCGAGCATAAGCAACTGAGCTCCATGGGTTAAGTCACCATCATCACCGTTTTATGTCCGGTGTTCAGCTCCAGATCATCAGGTGCAAGAGGGTCCTCTCCAGCTTGAAAATCCATCCCTCTCTGAGGTTTTAGCTATTGCACAATCATTCAAAGTGTCGTGAGTAACCAAATTGAGTCATGATGTATCAGCATTCCAGTCCTCTCCTCCAAACAGAGCATCAGACAGTTCGCAGGTGTTGTGCACATGATCACAGTGTTAAGGCAACCAGCATTGCTCCCAGCACCAATCACACCAACAATGTAAACAGGCCAGTCAACAGCTATGTACTCATTCCATGCTCCTGCCCTTCCCATTCAGGATGACGTTGGTTCAATCCCGCGTCCGACCATCCTGATTTAGGTTTTACTTGATTTCCCTAAATCGCTCCAGGCAAATTCCGGGATGGTTCCTTTGAAAGGGCACAGCTGAGTTCCTTCCCCGTCCTTCCCTAACCCAATGAGACCAATGACCTCGCTGTCTGGTCTCCTCCCTCAAACAATCACCCAATCCTGCCCTCCCCGTATTGTTTCATTAACCATGAGCACCCAGACTGCCCAAAATGCTGGGCTACCTTTTATATTTGCAACAAAAAAGGTCACATTGCTCTGCATACAATGCAAAAATTCAGCACAACAACCCAGATATGGATATGCATGTAAATATTGTATTGGCTATTTCTGTTGACCCAACAAGCTTTTCATTGATGATATGGTTTTTTGTGTATAGTTCTACACATGGAAGTGGATACAGGAGCTGTGGTATCCTTGATAAACTCACAAACATGAGCTCCCATCTGCTTCTCCCTGTGTCATGAAAGTTAGTAAATTATGATAAACACAGAGTGTTCATGTTATCAGCCAATTGCCTGCCCAGTGACCTACAATTCAGTAATCCAGTCACTTACATTTCTTGTTGTAGATAACGCTCATTTGGAGAATCTCTTTGTATTATATGCTTTTTAGTTGTTTTGTTTTACCAATTCAGGTGGAGAGAGTTCAGTGTCTGAACAAGTGGTGTAAATACAATTAGATGCATAATATTCCAAGTTTTCCTCTTTGTTCTCTCCTGGATTGGGGTGTGCCAACAATTATCAAGTACACATTATCATGAATCCTTCAACCCAGCCTCCTCCCTTTTATTTGTCCAGTTCCAGTGGCACTCAGGGAACAAGTCAAAGATGAATTGGATCGCCTCATGGAATCCAGCATTGTTCAGCCTATTGCATCAAATGAATTGTCTACCCCCTTAGAGTGAAGAAACCATCAGGCCAGTTGTGCCTCTGCAGCAATTTTAAAGTTTCTGTGAAGGCACTATCTATAGTGGACATATATACCTGATACCGCACCTAGACGAACTCTTTGAAAAGTTACTGGGTGGTCAATATTTCTCAAAACCCCACTTTTCAGAAGCCTATTTACAACTCCCTTTACATACAGAGTCACAACATATGTTAGTTGTCAATACCCCTGTTGGACTCTAGTAATACCTGCAGTTGCTAGCACTCCCTCTATTCTTCAATGTTTTTTGGAACAACTTACAGCATCTGTGGCGCTTTGTGCAAGCTGTTTGGATGACATTGTAATTTCCGATGCCTCCACTAAAGAACACTTATGAAATCTCTGTGCTGTTTTTTTCTATCCTCCAAGCAGCAGGGTTGAAATGTAATTTAGAGGAAGTCAATTTTTTCGCCCTTGTATCATTTATCTTGGTTGTGAAATATCTTATGAGAGTCTTAAACCATGCGTCAAAAATCTTTATGCTATTGTGTCGCTTCCTCGCAGTATGTCAGTCAGAGAACTTCAGGTTTTTCCAGGCAAAGTCACCTAGTGGCAATGATGCAGCCGTTCCATGAATTTTAGCACAAAGAGACTCAGTTTCATTAGTCACTGGGTTGTGAAACCGCATTTTCCACTTTCCAGACCATGTTGCAGTCTGTGCCCTGCTTAGTGCCATACCAACCAAGTCTGTAAGGGGTCAGGGCAGTAGTGGCTCACAGATGTCCCGATGGCTCAGAGTGGCCTATTGCTTATACCTCAAATATGCTGACTCCTGCTCAAACCTGGTACTCTCATATAGAAAAGGAAGCTTTGGCCATTGTATATGCTGTGAAGAATTCCATGTGTTTCTCTGTGATACCAAATTCCACCTGGTCACCAATCACAAAATATTGATTTCCTTATTCAGTCCTTCTGCTACATTACCAGATAAAGCAGCACATTGCATTCAATGTTGGGCCCTTTTCCTTTCTGTTACAACTACGAGCTTCTTATCCGCCCTACAAATCGTCACCCAAATTCCGATTATTTCTTCCATGGACTGGCCAGTCCAGATCCAGGATTTGATCAGGAGGAACTGTGTTTCCACATTGTATTGACATCACCGCACAGCAGATGGTTGATGGTTTCCTTGTAAGTAATGTATGGATCATGAAAGCTGTAGCTTCGGATCCCTTCTACAGAAGGTCATAACATACATACAACATGTTTGGCTGGATGCACCACTTTCTCATGCACCCCCCCCCTCCCAAGAATTATTTTTGACATTGTTTCTCAGTTGTGGATGGTGTTCTGCTTTTAGACACACATCATGCAGTCCTTAGGCTAGCGATCTCCAAAGTGTTTCATTTGGTCATTTTCCACTTATTACATGCATATCATTTGGGTGTATTACACACAAAAGCATTGTCTCATCGACAAGTATTTTGGCCCAGCTTGGATGATGACATTAGCCATCTGGCTGCCTCCTGATCACAGTGTTTGATGCACTAAGGATCTACCCAGGCTTCGTCGTCTCCTTGCCTGATGCTGTCACATGCATGTGGATTTCACTGGCGCCTTTGTCACTGCTTATTGGCTGTTGGTCATTGGCGCATATTCTCGTTTTCCATATGCCGTTTGTTGTGTTTCCATATCCACAACTGCCACGTTCACAGCCTTGACCAAAATTTTTTCACTCGAAGACTTGCCCACGACGTTAGTGTTCGATAATGGCCCACAATTTTCATTGCAAGAGTTTGCAGCACTTTGTGATTCCGGTGGTATCTGTCCATCCTCACCCCACCATTCCATCCACAATCTAATGGGGAGATGAAATGTCTAGTGCAAATGTTCAAAACTCAGATGAAAAAATTCCCTTAGATCGGTTTCTCTCCTCATACCTTTTCATGCCATTTGATGAGAAGAGCCCAGCAGAAGTACTCAATGGACGCCAGCTGAGTACACTGCTACACCTCCTGCATCCTCCACCTGGGCGTCAACCAGTGCAGCTCTTCCAGATAGGTGTTGCTTGTTTGGGTGTGTGGTTTCAGATGTTGCCCTAAATAGATTCCAGGTGTAATTGCCAGATGCCGGGGGGCAGCATCTCTGCAACACCTGCATGAAAGATGGCATCTGCTTGAGGCATCATGATCAGCTTCATCTTTGTGCGGACAGCTGAGTGACCTCTGATGTCATAGCCTCGGCTCCAAGCTCATCCACATCGGGCTTCACGTCACCTGCTGCTGCTGTTTCTCCACTCCAGCACGGATGAGGACATATGCCCTCGGTGACCAAACCAACAGTTCCTCTGTTGCTTCCGACACCATTGTCAGGGATTCCATCTCCCATTCCTGAGCACCTGCTGATACCATTATCATCAGTCCTGTGAGAAGTGTCACCGGAGCAGACACCCGAGGTTACATGGAAACAGCTGCGGTGTCGCCAGTATTGCCGAATGATATGAAATGGAAAGGTGTGTGCAGAATGTGTCTGCACCCAAAGCATTTCAGACTGTACTCTTCCACTGCAGCCAGAGCCTAGTGGACAAGGAGGACAGCATGGGTGTCTCAAGAATACGTGCTCTCTGTAAGAGAGGAAGAATGCAGTGATGTGTGCTTGTGCTTTCAGAAGGATACACGCGCGCATTGCTATGTCGTCCACAGGCACCTCAAATTGTAGTGTGTGTGTGTGTGTGTGTGTGTGTGTGTGTGTGTGAGAGAGAGAGAGAGAGAGAGAGAGAGAGAGAGAGAGAGAGAGAGAGAGAGACTGACACAGATTCCAGTCTATTTAAGGCCTTTCTCTTTTTTTATTACTACAGTTCTTTGTGTGTGTAATTTGTTCCTGTGGATTGTTACTTAAATACTGTGTTCAAGTTGTTAATGCTTACATAGAATAAAGTTGTGTTCAGTCTACTGGTTGTGTTGTACTTACACCTAATTACAACAGTGGGACACGCTTGGGAGTCTCAAAACTCTGTCCTTAGGAGATTGCTTGACACAGATTCCGATCTGGTGTATGACATTGACCGCATGTGTTTTGCCCAGAGACTCTCAGACAGCCCAGGGAGTGTTACATAAAAATGGATGCAAGCATGAATGGTTTGGACAGAAGTAACCACAGGAAATAAAGTGGAAAAACGAAGACACCATAGAACCATGTTGTTTTAGTAATGCATGGGTTCAGCAGAAGCCTGGAATTTGTTCCAAAGGGGAGGGGAGGTGGAGGAGGAACTGTTGCGGCAGCGGTCTCAGGCAGACCGCAGCTACCACCCATAGCTTATATACCTGCATAATTTGGCAGTACAGCAATGCCACAGTGTACCATATTGGTTGACTGGATTGCTCCATGTCGTACCATGAAGCAATATTTTGCAGCTGGCTACTTGATGGGAACTGAACTCCTTTGACAACATGTGTAGCTGGGGCAAGTAGATGTGCCCTCAATTCAGCCAGTAGATTCAGTCCATTGGTACACATTTGCTCAGTGCCAATCATCAGTCAAAAGCGCAGCCAAGCAGCTATGTCTTCGTCAAGTAGCACTGTCAGCTATGCAAAGCTGCTAGTCTATGGGTCTCCAGCTAGTCCCAATGGTTTGGATTTCGAACTGGTACTATCGAGGTGAGGCCTCTCAGTGCCAAGGCCTGACACTTCAACCAGCCTATGAGAGTCCTGAGTTCGATCCAGGGCATCCTCCAGCCACTTTCTGTCTCAGGCAGGTTATGCCATCCCAGCTTTAAGCTCACTGTGCTGTGGAGTGGAAAACCGAGTTGTGTCAACAAGGCTGCTGTTACCACCAACCACTGTTACACTGTCTTAACATTACACTGCCACATGGGTCTCACTCGCTGCCTTTAGCCACCGTGAGCACGTGCTCCACAGCTGTCAACCTACAGTAAGAGAACATCGAATAATAAAGTATGTTTTATTGAGACAGTATTCTTGAGTTTGCACTGACCGTAATTCTGAAAGATCCCATCCCCACAGTCTCCCAGGCACACCATTCTGGGGTAGGAGTGGCCATCCTGCAATGCTGGTGCCAGTGTAGCGGTCACACACACAACACCATTGCACTGCAGACTAGCGTATGAGACAGGTCACGCTTGTCATCTTTCGGTTATGGATCTTTGATATTATTAATTCTTGTTCCGATACTGCAGCTGGCAACCTTTCTGCCATTCTTTAAGGTGAGTTGCTTGCAAGATTTTTAAATTATGCTACAAAATACAATGGAAAATTGCGCATGTCTAAGAGATAACTGTTGGCAGCAAGAGCGTCAGTCATAGATAAAACTTTAAGCAACTAAAGGTAAAATGAAGCAAGCGCTAAATCAGTGAATCCATAGCGTTTATGAACAATTTGGTTGATTTTTATGGATGACATATGTTGGAACGCTTGACAGTGAAAACTTAGACAAACATTTCCTTTGAGAGCACAGACGGGAAATCGGGATTCCATGATTTGTAGCCCTTGAAATCCTCATGTCGGCTGAGCTGGTTGTCTGCTGATTGTATTTCCACAGCTTTCTTGACTGCTGAATCGCCGTAGGATGAGGCTGTGGTCACTAATTTAAATTTCCTGTAACCTATGGAATGGTCTGTGGAAATACAACGTTCAGCCATTGCAGATTTATTGAACTGTAGGAGGTGGGTGTGTTGTGCTGTGCATAAATACAGCGCAGTCGTTGCATGTAAGACGTGGCCACTGCCTTTTCGAGCACCATGTGCCAACGCTCCAGTAGCAGCAACGTGGGTAATTCAAAGTGCTCAGTGGGGGTGCCACAAGAGATGCAGCAGTCGTACCACTGGAGTCGACGTGTACTTGGAACACAACAAATTTCCCAGACTTCTAGTCGGTCCTCTGGTGACGAGTTAAGGGATTCGGATTTTATTTTTTCATCTGTCAACGATTTGATAATGTTTCTGTGTCTGTTAATTGAGCTGGTGTTTCATTTCTCTTTTTGTGTGGTATTTAGATATTCCATTTTCAGTACAGCGTACTGCACTCAGGTCCTAATTGGTGGTTCTCTGCTGTAGCTTGTGTAATTTACCCTTCTGTTCCTACTTATCATGCTAGTGTATTTGATGACAGTCAACGTATGAAAGTTGTTAAAATGCCAAAACAACAAGAACATGTTTCTTACATTCCCGTTACTGAAGGTTTTAATTTGCAGGCTCAACAAATCAACGAGTTGATTGCGATATTAAAACAGTCTGTTGGTCTTGACTACTCATCTGCAGCAACAGTGAACGCAGCCGCCACTACCAGTTTGTCATACCTCCATTCCGTCAGTTTAACTCCCAACATGGGGAATGGGACATATATAAACACCAGATAGAGGCACATCTCAGCATCTATATGCATCACAAGAGGTGCAAATTTTTTTCTTATCTGTTTTGGGCACCTGTACCTATAACTTTTGCCTGAAACTCAGACCTGACTACCACCCTGAACAGTTGTCGATGGACCATATCCTCTCATTGCTAGACAGTTATTTTGATTTGAACATGTGTTAGCAGCAGCTGCACAGTTCAGATTTTTTCGTCTCCGTAAACGTCCGATCAGTCGAGTCGTCAGTGGGTCATGCAAATAAAAGGGTTGTTATGACAGTGTCAATTTAATTGTGACTGCGGCAAAAATTTCAATGATCAAACGTTGCGTGACGCGATAGTGCAGAACTTGTCAGACTCTAGAATACGTGCAGCTATCCTACGGCATCAAAATCCTTCCCTCCAGGACGTGCTAAACGTTATTGACAGTCATGAAACCAGTTTCAATGTGGAACAGAACATGTTTTAGAGTTTGTGCATCTTGTGTCGCATGATGTAGTTCTACCGCACGCAAAGCAAGTGTCAGTGCAGTAAACTCTCCGCGCTGGCGTCGCGATACTCGCGTGTGCCGCAACTAATGTAAACAAATTCAGAGTGTGTCTGGGTTTTCTTTTAAGTCCCGTACTGACAATAACAAATCTTGTACGCAGTGTGGCATTCAATATAAATGGACCGTCGATTCTGTAACGCTACACGTTCTACGTGTGGAAAACGGGGTCATGTTTCGATTGTTTGTTAGTACAAGAAGTCTAACTGAACACAGCAGTGCCTGGACATCGGCGCTGTTTCTTCCAGTAGCGCTCAGGTGAATTCAGTGGTTCCCAGCCCTATGTCTCTGCATTGTCGGTAACTGGGGTGGAACTTCCAGAGTCGGCTTCTGCTGTCCAGCGTAACCCTATTGTGTCATAAGCCATCACATATCAGTCAGTAATTACACCGAGAGTAATATCAGAACTCATATCTCCCATCACAGGTGATGTGGCAGGTCCTGGACTCCAACTCGCTGCCTCCCCCCCCCCCCCCCCCCCCCCCCTTGGTTGTGGTTGTATCGACTCCGATGGTGATCCTCGAGACAATGCTTTGAACTGTGAATTTGTGTCAATGTCAGTTAGCAGTTCAGATCAGGTCACCAGTTTTGCAGTTAATGTGGTAAGCTCTGTGTGTACACAGCAACATAACAGCCTTTTACACGTCAGGATTTGGTACACAACGTCGACGGGTACGTCACCGTGACTTTCGGAACAATTTCCATCACAGCTGATGTTAGTTTCTCTACAGTCTAGCAAGACTGCAAACAAATTGTTTGCTGATGTGTTCATCGAAAGGTTACCAATTAAATGCAACTGGATAAGGGAGCTATTGCCACCTTGTTGAACAAGCATGCAAATCAGCTCCTCGATTCGCCACAGTTGTACCAAAGTTTTGTCTGCAAACATGTGTGCATCAATCCCAGTCTGAGGTACTTGTACTTTGTCTATGCGCTACAAAAGTCAGACGTACATGGTTTTGTTTTATAGTGTCGGAATCTTTTGATTCACCTAACATTTTGGATATGGACGCATTCAAACTGTTTGGTTTTTCTCTTGTGGATAATTTGCTTCAAGTAGCTTCTCACGCACCCTTACAGCAATTTCAGGACCAAACTGCAGAACTTTGTGACAAATAACGACATTTTTCAAGATGGACTCGGTAAAGCTAAGGGATTCAAAGCCCAGATAACTCTTAAACAGGGTACACAACCTAAGTTTCATAGAGCCTGGCCGTTGAGGCAAAATTGCGTAGGTTACGAGACATTGACGTCATATGGCCTATTTCAGCGTCTCAGTGGGCATTACCAGTGGTACTGATAAAAGAAACAGAATGGAAAGTTACGGCTTTGTGCTGACTTCAAGGCAATAGTTAATCTGCAGACAGTTGTTGATTCTCATCCACTCCCTTAACCTGAAGATTTAATAGACAGCCTGAATGGAGGAAAGCATTTTTCCAAAGTTTATCTCGTCAATGCATACCTTCAGGTGCCTGTGGGTGATGCTTCCAAACAGCTCATGGTTATCAATATGCTCATGGAACTCTTTCAGTGTCAACATCTTCCATGTTGGTCAGCGTCTGCCCTGGCTCTGTTCCAAAGATTTCTCAAACAGCTGGTTGCAAAGGTTACACCCTGCTCAAACATTTTAGATATATTGTTGTATCTGGTAGAACCCCTGAGGAACACTTATTAAACCAAGGACAGTTATTTCAAGTCTTGTCCGACTCTGATTCACATTGAAACAGAGATAAATGTATGTCCTTTGCCACTGAAGTTGAGTAACAAGGACATGTAATAAATGAACAGGGTATCCATCCCAGTCGTCTTCATTTGCAAGCCATTCAGTGTCCTCCTGCACCTATGAATATTTCTAAACTCCAGGCAGTTATGGGCAAACTGTCTTACTACATCAAGTTTTTCCCAGACTCCGCCCAAATCACTGCTTCGCTCCACAGGCTTCACCCTAAAGGAGTACTGTTCCCTTGGACTAGTGTGAGTACGAGCAGGCATTTCAGCGTCTTAAACGTGCTCTTCTCTCCAATTGGTGGTTTGTGCATTATGATCCAGACAGTCTGTTTTTTCGCAACTCATGCAAGTTCTTATGGGATAGGTGCAGTCTAGTCTCATTGAGCTGATGGTGTCGAATGCCCCATCGTGTTCGCATCTAAGGTTCTTATGCCTCCTCAACATAACTATTCTCAGATAGAGAATAAAGGCCTTAGCGGTCATATATGAAGTGAATAAATTCCATCAACACGTGTACAGCCGAAAGTTCTACTTAGTCACCGACCACAAGCCATTGACGTCCATATTTAATGCAACAAAGGGAGTACCTGATTGGATAGCATCAAAGTTACAACAATGGGCTCTCATTTCGTCCAGCTATCAGTATGACACTATGTTTCGGGCTACCTCGAAACACGCTATTGTGGACACCGTCTCCAGGTTCCCTGCAGGACAGGATGCAGCCTCCAACTCATCGGATGCTGCGTGTTTCCAAGTTGTTGATGCAGAACAGTCAGCCCTTCAAGCATTTCCACTGGATGCCAAACTTATTGCTCAAGAATAAGTCAAGGATTACGACCTCGCCATGACTCTCCATTATGTTAGGGAAGGATGGCCATCTTTGAGATATTTGATTCGTCAGGTGAGCATTCGCGTGGCATCTGTCACTTTTTGTCAAGTCATTTGGGGGTTCTCCACTTGTGTATGAAAAATGGTCAGATGTGTGTCAACATCACTGTCTTTCCACTGAAGCGTTTTGTAGTTGCTTCATCAAAGCCATTGGGATGTAGTGTGGAATAAGCAACTCGGCCGTCAGCATTGCTCTTGGACCAGCATGGACCGAGATATCGAATGCGTGACGGGACAGTGTCATGCCTGTGCTGAGAAGCAGGCAGCACCCAAACAGCAATTCTCCAACTGGCCAAAACTTTCAGCGCAACACATTCACATCGATTTTCTGGGTCCCTTCTGGAACACCTAGTGGCTTCTGCTCATCGACACCTTCAGTCAATTTGATTTCCCTTTGTCCTTCTGATGTCATCAACAATGACCTCAGCAACCATCTGGGCCCTACAGAGTATCTTCTGCATTGAAGGACTTCCAGAAACTTTCGTTGGTTACAACAGCCTACAGTTCACCTCAGCCGAATTTTGTCAAGCCAATGGGATTATGTGCTTAATGACAGCTGTTTTCTCTCCACAGTCAAACAACGAGGTCAAAATATTTGTTCGAACGTTTAAGTCCCAGATGAACAAGTTTCGTTACACAATGTCCAGGGAACAAGCACTCCCCACTTCCCTACCATTCTGTTCCTGCCACCAAAAAATCTCCAGCTGAGTTACTCCATCGGGAGCCTCACCACACACTACTTCATTTGTTGTCGCCGATTTCCCTATAGTGTGTTTCAGGGCAAAGTTCGCAGCGCTATGGACTAGGGGTTCCAGTCTTCTTCCGTTCCTTCCATGGTCGTGATCCAGCATGGCATCCCAGTACTGTAGCATGCACAGAAGCCCGTGCACAGTATGTTGTTCATGGAGCTGATGGTGACTTCCACCATCATGTTAATCAGGTCTGTCCCTGCTTCTATCAATATTCTGTTGTCAGCTCTTTCCCTGCAGACTCACCATGGTCCGGACTGCACAGTAGCACCCCCTTCGCCTCTGTGGTCTGTCCCAGTGGTCCAGCATTCTGTTCCACACCTAATCAGAAGTGCAGACAACCCCATTCCGCTAGTGTCGCACCATATGCCACCCCGTCTGGTGCAATAGTCACCATCCCATTCGCAGCCACTGGCAGGGATTCTGTCTCAGCCATCTATGGAGTCGATGAATGTCTCTGAGGATCCTGTCACTGATGTTATCATTCCTGCTGGTGGGTACCCTGAACATTGTTTTTGCATGGCCCCTTCTTCGTGCCGCACCAATGGACACACTCATTCCAAAAAGACAAACAGATTCGGGGAGGAGGGGAGATGTGCCATGCGTTCACACAGTGCAGTCGCTGCACATAATACCTGGCCAAAGCCACCTTGAGCATGTGTACCAAAGCTCTAGTGGCAGCAGCACAGCATACTTCAAAGTACTCACAGTGGGGGCGCTGCTAGAGATGCAGCAGTCATACAACTGGAATTGAAAGAGCAAATTTGGATGCAGCCCCAAGTAATTAGGTCATGGCCCAGAAGGGAGTTGTCTGGTGGGCCTCCTGGAATACAGAGCAGGTCTCCTCTCAGTTGTTATGTTGTTACTGTGATAGTAGTAGATGGGAAAGGGGGATTGTGGCCCACTCGCCCACTTTCTGCCTCACCCATCGGGTTCATTAGAAATTGAGCCAGTTATCCACAATCCCCCCTTTCCTCCTACTGTTTTTTATAAAAGGTGCATGTGAGAAAATGATTCGTGCACACAAGAAAATAAATGGTGCACGTAAGAAAATAAAAACATGAAATAAGGTTCAAGACCATGTCAAACAAAAATGTTGTAAATCATTTGAAAATTTTGGTAGAAATGAGGAACAAAATTTCGCATGACGAATTCCAGATCATGAAATTGATTATATTTATTTTTAAGTTTCTTCATCCCTTTATGTCTCAATTTCATCTGTTCATCTTCAAAAAATTGAACATACCAGTCAGTAATTAATTTAGAATATCTACGTAGTAAAAATTTTTAAAATAATTACTAAGCTCTATACAAGTTTTTTCTCCATATCTAGTATTTAATTACTCACATCCAGCAACATTATATAAAACATTTAACTCTAGCTCACTTAGATTTTTAATCGCTTTTGAGACACTTACATTGTTGAGCTTCTTGGTTAGAGTCTCCATTGATATAGAAAGAATTTATTTAGGTTTTTAATAATTTGTAATGTCCATGTGGTATTGTATCTATTTTATTTTTCAAAATATATCTTTTGTTATCATGTGGGCTCAATGCTTTTTTGCTTATTTCAATTGTGTATATTTCATGTTTTTCATTTTGAATCATATTAATTCTTCTATACATTTCTCTATTGTTAAGCAAACAATCTTTGTTATCATCTAAGATTATTCTGTTTTTAACAACATATTTCCTAACTCCTTTAGATTTTTTTCTCTATTTTATCACCAACTTTATAAACATACATTTTTGCTCTTAAACATTAGAATTCTTCCATTACTTTTCCATTGCATTCATCTGTCATTTTTCTTGTTTACTTGTGGAATTCCATAAATATTATATGCTGGATAATCACATGTATCAAAGTAATCATCATCGATTTCATGTCTTAACAAAAATCTTCGGTCTGTATATTGTAGATATAACTATCTGTATCTTGATAACACAATGTTATCTCCATATTCCTGTTTCATTATTCTATAGTGAAAATCATACATCATTTCTTTAGATAAATCAAGTATACTCATTCTGACATAGATGGGATTATTAAATGTGATTTTTGTCTTGTTCATGTGAATGGCCACGAGATTTTCATTAAATGTAGTTTTTCTTTTAAGGTTTGGCTTTGCTATAAGTTTATCACATTTTTCTCCATCTGAAACTAATTTTGTGTTTCTTATATTTTCCATTGTCTTATCAAACACAGAACGGTTCATCAATTTCCATAAATATTTTTCAAAATCATTTTTGGCTTTATTTCTATATATTTCTTCAACCAATCATATTGCTTAAATTTTAAGGCTCTCTGTATTTTTGTGAGTTTCATTCCAAGAGACATATACTGTTTGAGGTTTCTATAATGAACTACATAATTATGCTTGTCAAGCAGAGTAGTCATGAACTTAACTTTCTTTAGAGTTAGGCAAAATTTTATTTTCAGGAGCAAGTGGTAAATTTTTATGTAAATCATGTAATTCTTTTGCATATTCTAAATCTACTTCAAAAATATATCCATTTTTAGCAGTATCTGACATTTCACTTATTTTTGTACAATCAAAAGAATCTGGTTCATCCCATTCCAATCCTCCATATGGTAAATATTGAGTCATAGCATAACCATTCTGTTTGAAAAACTACAAATCACACAAGAACCAGGATTCTGGCCATAAAACATAAGACGATCAATGGAAGAGGGAGCAGAGCTGAACTAAACTAAGAAGAAAATCAGAAGAGCAAGAAATAAAAGCAGTCTTGTGAAATACAGAGGGAGTAAAAAGTTCTCTTAACCTAACACCAACAGACATTCTGCAAAACTCGGATCTTGTAATTCTAAAAGAAACCTTCCTGATAGACAGCTGGAAACATAAAGATTTCTATAATTATCACCTAATGGCAAAGAAGGGAGAAAGAGGACGACCCATGGGAGGAATATCTATCCTACTGAAACACTGGATGACGCCCACCAAAAAAATCATAAAATAAGAAAACAGTATGCTAGTAGAAGCAGCAAACATAAATATAATTGCAGCCTATTTTAAACCGCACACAAATGCTGTCAAAATAATTGACGAAACAGTCACACTCATCAAACAATGCGACAGCAAACCCAGCATTATTGCAGGCAATCTCAACTGCAGAATAGAGACAGAAAACTATAGAACAAAACTAGTCATTGAAACCCTAGAAAAAGATGGTTTCACCCTAGACAGATACCTACCTACATATGCCACAATGGGAAAAGCACCAGTGATATCTCATTAACAAGAGGAGAAATAGAAGGAAGTATTCAACCAATATGGCATGACTCCATTACTCCTATACAAAAGCACATTCCAAAGAAGATAAAAATAAATATCGTCACATCACTGCCAGCAAGAAAGACCAAACAAATCACACAAAGAAAAATTGATATAGAAAAATTAACAAACCAGAAAGAACAATTGACACAAATAGAAACTTTCATAGAGGAAGGAGACCTTCAAAAAGCAACAGACCAAATAGAAGACCTCCTAAAACATTCAGTGACACAAACAATCCCCAAAACAAGGACGGCAAAAAGATGGTTTGATGCTGAATGCTACAGTAAAAGGAACACTATTCTAAGAACGCTCCACAGACCAAGAAACCAGCATGACGAGGAAACATACAAACTGTATACATAAGAGAGGAGAATCTACAAAAAACTGATAGAAGAGAGGTGAAAAGAGAAGCAGATGAAGCAGAGAAAGACCCATACATAGCAGCAAGACCAAGAAAAATGGCTCAGACACCAAATATTGGCCTGAAGGAATGGGAAGACCAATTCAGTAAGATACTGAACAAACGAGGAATCAAAACACCCCCAAAGAAAGAGAAACAACATCAGACTAAGGAAAAGACAATATATGGGAACCTCTAAATGAAGAAGACGTGAAAGAAGTAATAAAAGCACTGAAGAACAAGAAAGCAGCAGGACCGAATAATATATATAATGAACACATAAGAGGTGCAAAAGAGGCCCTCCAACACATATGGACCAAACTATTTAACAAATGCCTGGAACTTGGAAGAATTCCGACACAATGGAGACACTCGACAACAAAAGTTCTCTACAAAGATAGAGGAGACCCAATGGACCCAAACAAGTACAGAGGTATAGCCCTGGAGAAAAAGCAATTCAAGATGTTTTCAAAGATAATAACACAAAAAAAAATCCAAGCCTCTGTGGACAGCCATCTCCCAGAACGACAAATGAGTTTCAGATCTGGAAGATCAACACTTACGGCAGTAAGGCTTCTTCTAAACAACATCAATGAATCGCTACAAAAGAAACAAATGTTCTACACAGTGTTCATAGACTTTAGCAAAGCCTTTGACCTATTGGAAAGAGATCTCATAGTCTGAAAACTGGAAAACACAATGGGAGAAGATAGCATATGGGCAAGAATAGTCAAGTCAATCCTCGAATACAACTTAATCACAATATCAGACAACCTCTCTTTTTCGAACCCCATTCTGCAATCGAACAGAGTCTTACAGGGTGACCCAATGAGCCCTTTGCTGTACATTCTTGCCACTTGTAATGTAACGGACTACTGAAGAGTGCGATACCACCCTTATAGTCACATCTGCCCTTGCAGGGTCAGTGCTCCAATTTCATTTCTATGATTTTTTTTATTTAATATTATTGTATGTAGTATTTAATTTTGCCCAAATCTTTTTTATTATATTATTCTATAATGTGAACTTTATTTGTTTATTTCTGGAGAATATGTTGGCACCAGTGTGAGTCAAAGACATTCGTGTGTGAAAGGTAGAGAGTCGGACATTGTTAAGGTGACTGTTGGAATGAGTTAGTTGGAATGTTGTGGGGAGAGTGTGGTTTTTGTGAGGTGGACTGTTGATGGGAGTACGGAAGGAAGTCTGTCGTCTTATATAGAGAGTATCTATAAATAGTATGTGATATGAAGATGGAAATTATTGTGAAAAGTTAAATTAATAAAAATGAAGAATCAATATAAAAACAAAAAGTGAGTACCAGTTTTCATTAGCACACAAAGACCCGGACCTAATATTAACAATGTTAGATGGATGGAAAGCATCATGGCGAGAATCAAGACAATGAGACCAAATTCAGCATCTAAAGGTAAGGTATTTTAATTAGTTTTAGTATTCTGTGATATATCATTCTTTTGCCTAAATATTAAGCTTAACATCGTCTGTTGTAGATACAGACCACCCAAGCTGGCGGGGTGTCATCAGTTGATCATCATAATCTCAGGGTTTGAAATAGCATTTAAATGAATTGAAAGTTTGTCGCTTGATATTTGATTTTCACCCCGGACGAAAGAGGGTACATTACACACTGAAGAAGTACTCTGAATTGGAGAAAATGAAGAAGATGTGTATGTGTATGTATATGCATACACTGATGACATAGCTGTAGGTTCAATAGATATGCAGAAGCTGCAGAGAATCATTGAGAAAATAGACAGATGGTGCTGTGAACACAAACTACACATAAACATAACAAAGACAGAAATGGTAATTTTCAGAAAAGGAGGCAAAATATCCAGGAATGCGGAAATCAGCATCAGAGGACAAAAAATAAAAATCTCATCGGACTTTAAATACCTAGGAGTGACATTGCAACCAACGGCCAAATGCTTCACAAAACATACAACAGAACGTGCAGCCCAAGCAATAATAGCAATACAGGACATCAAAAACATCCGCCTACTCAGCCTAGAAACAGCCATAAAATTATTCAACACAAAAATCTTGCCAATCCTGGCCTATGGGATGGAGGTTCTATGGGACCACCTGACAAAAAAATCTAGAAACACTAGAAAAGGTAAAATCGACCTATCTAAAAAGAGCATTAGGTCTCTCAAACAGAACAAGATCTAGACTAGTGTACCTGCTAGCGAGAGAGACATTCCTAATTGAAGACATCAGACTTTGATATATGACGCCACACACCAGGGCTTCCAGAAAGCAACTGAAAATCATGCAGGACAAATGAGAAAAAATATGGCCGGAGTTCTATGGCATCGAAGCAATGACGAACCGCTCATGGACAGCACCAACCTTCGAACAGCGACATGTCGTAACTAGACTTTCTATTCACGACTTTCATCATCTAATCTTCAAAAACAAAACTTATCATGACCCAACCACAACATGTGTATGTGAACTGTGTAACAAAACCTGTGAACAATATCACATAGAACTGTGCAGTAAAAGAGTTAAATGGATAAATGAATATGGAAAAATTTAAATTTTTAAGCAAAGTAACTGTATATGGCTATTTGGCTGCAATTTTATTAAATAAAATAACCATACAAATTGTTTGCATCTAAATAAGCTAAATAATTTGATATTTTAGCCACATTGTAATTACTCAGATATTTGTTGTTTGCCTTTACATATCTCTTACAACATTGTGACATTCCCCCTCATATCCCCTTTCCAACCTTCAGAATCATATCATAATTATGTAACAAATCAAGTAGTTGTTGAGTCATTTTCAACATCGCATCCCAAGACAAACCAGGAGCTGTAAATACCAAGAAGGACCTAAATCATAAGTTTGTATAAGTTTTTCCAGAATTTTCAAACACGACAGGGAATAACGAAACATCAGTTTCCAGATACAGATCATGATATTTACCAAGATTTTTCATATTACATTTTTTCCAAACCAATTTTGCATAAACATCAGTTTCCAGATACAGATCATGATATTCACCAAGATTTTTCATATTAAATTTTTTCCAAACCAATTTTGCACAATTATAGTATAGTATTATTTCACAATCCTTCAATTTATTGTAAAATTCTTCTTTTGCTGGTAATCTTGTCTCTTCAAATTTCTTCCAAGAGTCTATGTAATCATATGGATTCTTCTTAATATTTTTCATTTGATCTCTCTTCAAATTTGACGAACAGTCGTCAAGTGAAGAAGCCATAAATTTAAATATATCAATAAATCTCATTTTCAAATTTTGCCCTTTTACCAAAACTAATATATCTGTCTTCTTTGTTGGCTATTAAATCTATCTCTTTCTTATCATACCCAAGTTCTTTCACAAACAGATGAGAATCATATCCATATGTAAATAAATTGGTACAAATTTTGGATGTTTTAACTGTAAATTACATATATTATACAATGGATTTATATTTTTCCACTCAAATGATCTTGATGTTAAACCTTTTTATTTTTCTGTGAGTAATGACATTTACACAGTGCACAATCTTTAGATTTATTATGTCTTGATAGTTCTTCAGGAGTTACTGGTGTCATTGCTTCAATTTCTGAATAAATTCTTCCAATTTCTTCAACCTCTTTTTTATGCATTCAATAATTTTATTATGACAATTTGGTCCTCTGTAAACAACAGGATCTTTATAATGTCCATTAACATATTTAATGTAATAAAATTTACTTCGTTCATGTTTTTGATACCACATTGTATATAAATTTTCTGGATTTGGTTGACAGTTGTCTGTCTCCAATAGCAAACTTTCAAAATCAGCATAAATAACAAAAGGAACTGTTTTTTATGTTGATAATCCTTAAAATTAACATATGACTTTTTCTCTGGCATTTGTACTTTTAATGGTTTGTTTGTCAAACAATTTTATGTGTGATTATCTAATTTTTCTTTGCTAGTGAAATGGAGTAAACATAAATCACAAATAAATTTTGGTTCTTTGTGTTTAGTAATTTGACTGGAGAAGTCTACATAAATTTTTTATGTTACAATAGTGTCAATTAGCTCCTCCCCTGAAATAAAGGGGATTTACATGTTTCTCATTCTTACATTTAGTAATTTTTAATGTATATCCTTGATATTCTTATTCAACCGTTAATAGATACATTAATTCTAATTTCAATTTTTGGAATGTGATAAACCACTAAATTAAATTCAAATTTTTCAGGTTTCTCATCTAGATCAAACCCAACGTTTTTATATTTTGTTACTCTTTCTTAATGTTTATCTACTGGATGTAATACAGATTTTATGGACTACAGAAAACATTTTTGATTTCAATTTTTTACATTAATATGGATTTTTTTACTTTTTATTTCTTCTAGTAGACCGAGCGTCATGTAACTTGGTAGGTGAGGACTGGATGTGCAGTAGCAACGAAGTCACATGACCTGCCGACCATTAGGAGTCAGTCAGCAGTAGCGAGCGCCCGATTTAATGTGATTCTGTGCGTAGCTAGTTTACGGCTGGTTTTAGTATTGTGTGTCGTGCTTTTCCGGAAGTTATTGCAAGGTATTGTGGTAATATGAGCGGCAACAGCAAATCTCACCCAGTATTACACAGGTAGGTGAGAGAAATAATATTTCGCGTGTATCAGTTCTTTAGACAGGAGCTGGAAGCGGCACCCACAGCTGACAAAAAAGCGTCACCCAGTCTTGCCAAGTGCCAAGAACGAACAGCTGAGGCGTGTGGTATCAGTTTGCGAACTGTACAACGGATCGCCAGTGAAGCCAAAGCATCTACTGAAGAGAATGAATCATTTATTTTTAAGTCGCCTGGTAAGTGCCGAAATCGAAAGAAATTCGTAAGTGAGCTCAACGATTTCAGCAAGAATGTGTTACGGTGCAAAATATTCGACATGTATAGCCAAGGCGAATATCCTACGGCAGCTAAATTATGTTCCTACATGAAAGAAGCTGAAAGATTCCATGGCAGTAAATCTACCATGCTCAGAATATTAAGGGAGATGGGATTTAAATACAGAAAGAGCAATGATGGAAGAAAACTGCTCTTAGAGAGAAGTGACATTGTAGCAGCAAGAACTGTGTTCTTGAGAGAAATGCACAAGATAAAAAAGCCGGAAAAGCACATATTTACTATCTCAATGAAATATACATTCACCAGAACCATTCAAGACCAATGTGCTGGAAGACAAGTGACAATGTTGGTGGCCTAAAGGTTCCTGTGGGAAAAGGGAGACGCCTTATTGTGCTTCACGCTGGTTCTGCAGAGACAAGCTTCATACCAGAGAGTAAATTAATATTTAAAGCATCTAAGACGAAGCAATCAGATGACAATCACTCTGAAATGACCTATGCTGTCTTCAAGTGGTGTTTTGTGCAACAGCTACTTCCGTACATGGCAGAGAATTCTGTTATTGTCGTAGAAAAGGCAATCGTTCACTCTGTACAAGTGAATAACACTCCTACTTTAAATACCAGGGAGGATGAAATTATTTCATGGTTGTCGTCTAATGGAATTCCTCACTGAGCGTCACATACCAGGGCAGAGTTACTCACATTCGTAAATGCATGCAAGCCTAAATACCGTACTTCCGAGATAGATGAACTGGCAAGACAGCATGGTCACCGAGTAATCAGGTTGCCACCATGTCACTGCCACTACAATCCTATTGAGCTGGTATGGGTGCAAGTCAAAGCCCATATCTGAGAGATAAACAGCACGTTCCGAATTGCTGATGTGGAAAGACTCACACATGAAGCAGTGGACAATGTAAGAATATCTGCATGGGCAAATTGCGTCAGACATTCGGAACCACTCCAGGAAGATTTTAAAAAGGAAATAAACAGAAACTCTGTGATGGAGCCTTTCATAATTAATCTTCACGATTCGGATTCGTCTTTATCAGGCAGCGAGGAAGAAGATGTTTTGGGATACCTGTGACAGTACTGCAATGATGCAGTAAGCATTTAAACATATATTGTAAATCATAAGCCCATATTATATAACTTGAGTCCAGATTTGCTGGCTGGTAAAGTAATTATAAAAATATTTTAGTTTCTTACACAATTTCGTTTTGGACTTTGTTTAAAGCTTGTTTTCAGTGATTACACTCTTCGATTTTCTTACTGAATTATTCGTCAAAATATGTAAAATTTCATTTGTGTTTATGCTAGTTGGACTGATGTCTTCATTTCTGAAAAAGTAATTGTTTTTGCTTTCCCAAAAATTAGTCCCAACAAACAGCACGTGGAAACTTGTTTTATATTGTGTCTGACAATAACTGTGTACAATAGACACAATATAAACAACTATAAATTATTCGTTGTAAGTGAGGTGCCTAGAAACAGAAAGTGCCTTTGGTTCTTTTAATAATAACATCTTAATAACGATTTTTGATGTATAACAGGCTCTTTTTATATTTTCTGAAATATGATTCTTTCAGCTATGTGCAAAAAGACTGCTCAGACGTTTGCTCAGGTCACTTAAAAAACTGGTATGTAAGAATTTCACATGTGCAAATATTTCCCCTGCAATCCAAATAAATAATTTTGACTACAGATAGTAAAACATCACAGGATGAAGTATTATCTGGGTTTGAAAGGGAGACAGAAATACCCCTGTATGTGCCGCAATTTCTACCAGTACTCACACTTATTGCAAAACATTTTATGTGTATTATAAAAATCGTTTGAGTATCAGTAGGTACACATTTTTTCGAGAGGTTTCTTCCACTTTTCAAATTTTATTTTTCAAGGCAGCACAAGTAGATTGTATTTTCTGAGTTAGAATAGGAAAGATTAAATGAGCATCGGTTTTCCCAGTTACGCAACATGGTACTCTCGTGTTGATCAACAGTCACAATAAACAATGCAAGTTTGTCTATTATTCTTGCCAATTTTCATAGCTTTTTTTTACACATTTTATACGACTCCATATTTTAATGGCAGACGATTCGATGACAATGCCTTTCTCACAAAGACATATACGGTAGGCATTACTGTGCTTGTCCCCTTTCCTGCATGTGCACATACTGCAGTGCATGGCAGTCAGTAGCCGAAAATTGAATGGAGCAGAAACACATAGTGTGGGTACACTGCCACGACTGGCAGCTGGCTCCCCCAACTACTAACTGCTGGCTGCGCAGAATTCCCCCACCACCCACCAGGATACGTAATGCCCCCTCTAATACAATGTAAGATGATCCTCTCAATGGAATATTCTTGTTATTTCCTAACTGTTAACCAATAATTTTTTTAATGATCATCCACATGCATGTGCTTGAAAACATCAGTTTTTGATGAAATATATTGCTTACCAATCTTAAATTTTTTAATTAATTCTGTTTCATTTGCGATCATAACGTTTTGTGTTTGAAAACCATATTCCATAATATTTCCATTTGTTTGCATTTGATACAACAAACTCTTAAATGTAACGTCAATCCATGATGTATTCTTAGGTTATCTTTTACAATTTTCATAATTTTTGGTTTCAGTGCAGTTAAGAATTGATTAGGTTCAAGTGAGTTTATGTTATTTTGAAAATTTATTGTTTATAATCTGTTTAAAAATCTCTAAACGTTTTCCTGTCTCCTAGCTTCTCAAATAAATTAGTGTGAAAGGGAAACAGTTTTTCTTCGTTAGTCCTAGTTTTGTGATTTGCAAACACATAAGTAGAAAATGGAAATATTTTTTCCAATGGTTTTTCCTCAGTTTTCTGTTTTGCAGACACATCAGTAGAAAATGGAAATATTTTTTCAATGTCTTATCTTCAGTTTTTTGTTTTGCAAACACATTGATAGAAAATGGAAATACTTTTTCAATGGTATATCGACTTAAGTTTGGAAAATTTCATCATTATCAGTGTTATGATAATATAATTTTTTGCAAAGATTGATCTTGAGAGGGGAACCCACTTTCATTGTGTTACCTAACAATACATGCAATTAGGTCAGCTTTTCTTAATTTACCATACCCTCTTAAATTCTCTCTCTTACAGTAATCATAACATTGACCAACTATGAATTTCTTCATTTGACTTCTCCAATAATCGCGAAGTTGAGCAACTGTTAATTGCTCCATTTTACCTTTCTATTTAAAGGAAATAAAATTCATTAGATCTGCAAAAATTAACTTTTCAACATTGATCAGTGAGAGAATCCTTATTTAATAGGTACTTAATTCTATGTATGAGATGCCTCTACTTTCTTATTCTTCATGTATTCTAAAATACAATTCTTACATTTATTCTTATGTGTATCTTTATATGAAGGATTTATGTAAAAACAACTTAAATCTATAATCTCTTGACAACCTTTACATTTTTTGTTGATGAGTCAATTAATTCTTCATTATTATTCATTGATAATAATACTTCTGAACTTTCTTCACTCAGAATCTGACGTAAATGTTCTGTAATAATATTTTACAATATTTTTCCACATACACAATGAATTCGATTTTCATCGTAATTTTTTACATGATATTCATTTACAAATGGTCTACACATCTTTCTGTAACCATCTTGTGTGTATTTCTGTTATGTAAAATGATCAGTTGACTTCTCTGTATTGCAATACTTGCAACATTTGGATTTAATCAGACACAGTCCTAAGGCTGGCGCAGCTGGCGGTGATTCCATTATATAGAAAATAATTTATTAGATTTGTGGAAAAGTAAAATTTTATAATTTTTCCAATGCGTTTCCAAAATAGTTATTACTTCAGGAACTAAAACAAAGGTGTATTGCAATCAATACAAAATAAAGATAAATCAGTTGTACCAGCTCTAACCACTCTTTTTTGTAAATTCACTGTATTCATAGAATGTATCATCCTTGAAAAAATACAACAATCCATTAACATATCTAAATGCCGAATTTCTTTTAGTAGGTAACCTGAGAGATTCTCTATTTACAACTCCTCATGATTTATATGTAATATTACATTCATCCAATTCCACATAGAAAAGTTCATTAAAGAATAAAAATGTTCTGCCTGAATAAGTGTTAACTACACCATTTAATAAAAAGTTTTTATGTAATCCTGTACTAAATATTGTATTTGGATATCCCAGAATTAATTGTACTGTATGTAAATTCATCATATATATCATATTGCCAATAAATACCAAAACTTCGCAACTTGGTCTTTGATATATTTTGTCTATTTTTTTGGAACTGATTATCAGTTGTGGCTTAATGTCTCCTATTGAAACCCAATTCTTATGAAAAATAAATATAACCCATTTATAAAAAGTATGTGATCGAACTTTTTCATTTGACATAATGATCAGTTCGTTCATTTGATATAGAAAGTTGTGTTGATGATAGTTTTACTTGTATAGTTAGTTGTGCTATTAGTTTTTGCCATACAAACTTTGAATAGCATCAGTATCATCTTGAAATAACTCTAAATGTAAATCCATTATAGTATGGATACATTATTGAGTCATAAAGATTTGAATGATATAAACCTAATGAGTGAACAATTTCATGAACTAAAATTTCAATTAAATTTCTCAGATGCTTTGGTGTATTTTTGTTAATTTCTAAGTACCATAACTGATCATCATCCATATGTATTTCTACTGGAATATTATTCTTATTTGATAAAACTGCATGACCTAACACATTTCCTTTTCCATCTAGATCCTTCGGGCAAAGATAATCATATATTTCATTTTTATATAAGCGTCTTTTGTATGAAATTAAAATATTGGGGTTATTGTTATTGGGGTTAAATTTAGTATTGGTATACTATTGCCATAAATTAAACGCTTTTTCTCTTATTTCTAATACTTTCTTAGTTACCCTTTGTAGAACCATTTTACATTCTTTTTATTCCATTTATACATGCTAGTTCCATAACTACCAAAAGAATCTTCAATGCAACATCTAGGGCGATTCATAAAATTCAAAGTATCTTCACTTCATTCGCCAGTTATTTCAAGATTTAAGTTAGTTGAAATAACATTAATAAATCTCTGCATACATCATTATCACTTGAGTTATTTCAGTTTTTGATGGAATATCCAAGAAACCAAAATTGATTAAATATTTACCTGCTTTGTTCTTTTCATTAGCAACTACTATCTGCACAGACAGTAATAACAGAAGTATCCTCATATAATATACAGAAAAAATAATATGAAATATTTTTTCTCTTAAATGGTGTCAATTACAGATCTATCCAACAACAAGCTTACATATAATAATAAGCAAGTGTTTCTGATTATTGATGTAAAGAATAACCCATGGTTTAAAGCAAAGGATGTATGTAGAATTTTGGGATATTCGAATTGTAGAAAAGATTTACATGATAATGCTAGAGAAAATTATGTCAAAAATTACTAAGAACTACAATGTAACCCACGGTTACACACTTCAAACATGCAACGACATACTCTATTTATTAGTGAACCAGGTTTCCACTCTCAGATAATGAAATAAAAAATGAGATTAGAGGAGATTTTCAAGACTGGACTTGTGATGAAGTTTTACCATCAATTAGAAAACATAGTGTACACAAATTGCAGTGAGCAATTGAAAATTTACAAGAACAAATTGCAGATTTACAAACTGATAAAGAAATGGCTATGTGTGTTCTGAAGAAAAGAAGTCATTCAAAAATTAAGGCATCAAATTAATGACAAAGATGAAACAATAAGAGAAATACAACCACATGTAGTTTTACCAACTGAAGATATTAATTAATGATCAACATTCGATCTTCTAAAATTATTCGATGATGAATGTGAATATACTTAACATGTATTTAGAACACAACAAAAAATTTACAAAAACAGTTATACAGAATCAAAGATGGACACCCAAATTTTGAACAAATGTTAAGACTTAATTACAATCCCAATTCAATAAATTTATACCAAAGGTTGAAAGAATCTTTAGAAATTATTTACTGGCATAACTATTGTAATCTTTTAAATAATTACCCTCATGAAAAATTAGTTAATGATATAATTACTCTAAATCACAATTTAATCTGATCATCATCAGACTTATAATCAATTTGAGTTTTTATTATTTTAATATTGCTTCTACACAGTGTAGAATTATTTCTCCTCTTAAACCATTTATCAATACAGTCTTTATGAAAAATATGATCACATTTTGTTTTTGAAAATTAATGATTTTCATTACTTAAACACATGGAACATTCAAAATCGTCAAGTAGTTGAATTATTTCATAAGGATTAAACATTTTTTATAAGAGTGAATCTGATATGTATTGATATTTTAAAATAATTCCCCAAATAAGTTTATCTTGAAATTCTACCATAAAATCTTCAGACATGTCTTGTGCATATGACATAAATCCCCAACTTACTTTATCTTGAAATTCTCTAATTAATCTTTAGACAATACTTGGTTAGATGATATACCATTTCGATGTAATTTATGCTGAAATTCTCTTATAAAATCTTCAGTCAATTCTTGTGCTTATGATATACCTCCCTAATTTACTTTACCATGAATTCATCTAATAAAGTCAACAGTTAATTTTTGGTTAGATGATTACCCTTTCCTAACTAGTTTATCTCGAATTCTCTGATAAAATCTTCAGTCAGCTTTTGACTGCATGATATAATATCCCAATCTAATTTGTCTTGAAATTCTCTCAAAATCTTCAGATAATTCATAATATTCTGATAAGTATTATCAATCAGTTTCACTATTTTATTTTGCAACAACTTTTAGTTTGCAGTATTTTAGATTACTTAGGCTCGCCTTTTAGAAATAAATTTTAGTAGATTTGTAAAAAATGAAAACAAAAAATATATTATAAAAAATGATATTAGTTTAACCAGTCTTGTACGAAATTATATTCCCTTTATTTACCCATCTATTGTGTGAATTATCAAAACCTAGCCATTTAACTTATACTCTATCTCCTTTCTTTTTTAAAACTTTTTCTACAAGATTTACATCTGCATATTTTGTTTTCTGTTGCTCTTCATAAAAATTTCCTTTGAAATCTTTCAATTAATATGTGTAATGAATTAGAATAAATAAGAGGTTCATTTTCAAAAATTCTGTTGACCAATTAGCTGTATATCTTTTCTTGAATAATCCTTTTAATTTACTAATTCTTATTTTATCACCTTTCTTAAATTTCGCTTTTTGATTAGATACAATGTGCCTATTTTATAATCCTTCTGATTGACTTCTACTGGTTTCATTTTGATTTCTGAATGTTTTGTGTTGTACTCATCAACTAATTTTGAGACTAGATGGACCCATTTATAACTTCCTTGAAGAGAAAATTTTTCCACATCTTTTCATTAATTATTCTATTGAATCATTCAACAACAGATGCTTTTAATTCTGTAAAAGTTGAATAACGATTGATGATGTATTTCTTCATTATTTCATGAAAATCTTTATTATAGAATTCTTTTCCATTACCTGTCTGTAAATTTTTGGTTATCTCGATTTGAATATTTATTCAAAACCACCAACTATATTCTTATGTTTTTCATCTTTAACTTTGATAGCCAAAGCAAATTTAGAAATGACATCGATAACAGTTAATCATTTTAGATAATCATTTCAACTAGATCAGCTTGCCATAGATTATCAATATCAAGAAAATTACAGTTCTTGATTTAAAATGTTTTCTCATCGGTTTATGAAATTCATTAATGATTTCTTCACGAGTATTAAGGACGTGAGGAAAACGTGCTTCATCTACGTAATTTTTTAATAAACTTACTCTTTAGTTTTACATACTATGCAAAGACCTTCAATCCTCTGGTGTCCATTTTCAGTCATGAATCTTTGAGGATTATGAGTCTCAGTAATTTTTTTACACTTTACACAGTATATGTGATGTGATTATCCATTTATATGTGTAGCCATTTACCAGATCTTTTATATCTACTATTCATATGCCTTTAAAATCAATATATCCTTTAGCAGCTTTACAAATGGTTCATAATTTTTTATGGAACTTTCTATTTTTGGATCAATGTAACTTTGTATTTTCTCTTTTTCTCTGTTTTCTTATTTTTGCAATGCACTCATTATTACTCTTATTTCCAAAAATGTCTATATTTTAAACTCAAAATATCATTGAATTCAAAATTATCAGAGAATAGTTTTAAAACAAACAAACATAGGTAACGATATATTACTTCATCAGAATTTTGTATTCTCTCCGCATTGTAGTACAGATCGTATTTCCCAAATAATTAGCTAGTTTAATTGGAATATTATCACCAAATGATTCAAAAACAAATTTTATGTCTTCATTCATATCATAACGAATCCAATGATAACCAAAATGATCAGTAGTGTCTAAATTAACTGTTCCAGATTCGTATTTTCTAGTATGACTTGGTAGTTCATCAGTCATAAAAACGCCACCTACATGTAAGATTTTGAATTGTTTAACTAATTCTTCTAAATCGAAATTTGATAATGGATTATTATATTTATTAATCATTTCTTAAAATTTTTTCTCCTTTTCCATTCTTTTCCATTGCTTTTTTTGATCTTGTAATTCTGCATCAGGTTTTTTTGTTTATTACTGCATTTGCAATTGCTGCAGATCCACCAGCAAGTGAACCAAAAGTCGCTAGATATGGTAATGCAACTAATAGTAATGGTAAAAGTACATCTTCGTATCTTCTTAATCCAGTGCCTTCTTTTTTTGTTAGATATTCAATAATATTTTTCATAACAGGAAGTGTAATGAGTAAATTACCTCCAGTTTGTTTCTCTACCTTTTTATTTTGTGCATCAGTTAAAAATGGTTCAATACTATTTAACTGATTATTATTCAGTTTAAATTAAATTGATTTTGTTTTATTTTTGCTGGTGGGTAGCGAAGTATAGTCGATTGAAAAGTTATTCAATTATATAGATTAAAGATTTATTAATGTTTTTTTCATAATCCTCAACCATTGTCATCTACACCTAAGCCTATTCCTAATTTTCGCTTTTGATACATTACTTCTCGAACCGCAGCTGCATCTATTTTTTTGCCAGTTGAAGCATCAGTTGCATGTGTTCTTTCTTTCGTAGCTAATTGAAGTTCTTCATCAGCTTCATGTCTTTTTTCTAAATCTTTATTATCATAATAGGCAATGTCATGTTGTTTGCCAGCTTCATCTAATGGATTAATTTCTTGTTCTCCTCTAGCTAATCATTGCTCTAGTTTGTTTCCCGGGCCACAAAATCGATAGCCTGAAGATGTATTTCAAAAGGTTATTTGTTAATTAGTATATTTACTAGAGCTCTACCACATTTATCACTTTTCAAAAATGAGTGAGGAAGATTATTCAAGAACCTAATTAAATATGGAATTCCTTTTGAATAATCGATTATGAAAGCACTGAATTTATTTGTTAAAATCTGCTCTACACCAACTTTTTCATTATGATAATTTTTATTTCTGGCTATTTTTTCTCTGTGAATTATGGCTAATTTATCAACTAAATCTCTAACATAATTCCTCCAAACATATTCAACTGATGAATTATGGCTAATTTATCAACTAAATCTCTAACATCATTCCTCCAAACATATTCAACTGGTTTTTCTGTATCTCTTTATTAAAGACTTACCTTTTCTCCCAGACAAACATGTTTCTGAATAATCTGAAGAATCTGAAAAATCTAGGAGATGGGAATAATCTGAAGAATCTATAGTCGGTCTTCTGAAGTTTTGGGAAATAGTTATCAACAATTTGTTTTATCAAATATTTATATTTATTACCTTTACTTGATTTTATTTTATTTGGGTTGTTTTCAGAATACTGTGCTCCTGAATTGAATAATATATCCATATAATTTGATAAATCGATACCATTGAACTGTTTCTCAGTTAAAAGACTCATTCATCCAACAGTTCCTTCACATGTCTTTTCACCAATTGTTAATTTATCATCACTGGATTCACCTGGTAACTTACCAACATATTTAAATATGCCCAAAGGTTTCAGATCGAAAACATTACCTTCGATATGATTAACACACTTTAACATCTTCCACTAAGATTTATCTCTTTAGCTTCCTCCTGATGATTGCTGCACAGTGTATCTTGTTTTTTAGATTGTCTCTCTTCATCATAATTCATCAAAATATTTTGAATTTCTGATTCACTTAACGTATAGGCATAATTACCAGAAATATCATCTGACCAATCTTTTAATGGTTTAATTGGTGATAAATCTCCAAAATTTATATATGGTGGAATGATCTGTTTTTCAGCTGCTCTATTTTCTTCAGTTGCTTTCAAAACATTATCACCTGAACCTTCAGTTCCTTGTTTTGCTTGTTTGATGGCATCAATAACTGGCTGATCTTCTTTTTTAATATTTTCATATTATGTTCTTGGTTGTTTTTTCCAAAGCTTGAATTGTGATTACAATTCTTCAGCTTTCTTTCTATTCCACTTAGCTTTTTTTAACATTCTCTGGACTGTATTTTGCAAACAATTATTAGGACATTTTTAATATTTGTTTTGAACGTTTTGTATTTATGTTGAACGTTTGTGTTTAATGTTTACATTTATGTTAAACATATATGTTTTTACGAAATGTTGTATATAATCTCTAAACTTACCCTCATTTGGTTTTCTAGTATATCTATTGTAAAAAGTCCAAACTCATCATTCCAACATTTATCACACATTTCTTTTGATCATCAAACTTTAAATTACCACCAATGAACTCATGGTAAATGAGATTTAAATTTGTATTATCATGTCGAAAAATGTTTAAAAAATGACATTATCTCTGACTAAATGTTTCGGTATTTTTCAGTAAGTTTGAGCTAAATAAAAACAATCTATTCCTTTATGTCTTCCTCTAGTAAAATATTCTCTAACTACATCCTGATTTTCAAGAATTAAGTCATCAAATGCCACTACAGAATTTTTTTGGCACTCATCTAATGGAAAAATTTTATCAATATTTTCAATAAAAGTAGCAATTTTCTCTTTACGCTTATCTTCAATTATTTTCACACCTCTTCATAAATTCTTGATATTTTGGTTGATCTAAACTTTTAGAATAGATATACAGATGATTAATTTTATTCCAATTCAACCATCCTGCAGCTAGAATATAATTGCCAATCATTAATGTAGTTTTTCCAAAACCATTTGTGCCTAAAATTGCGCATCTAATAGAATTTGGTAAAAGTTTACCATATTTATTTTTTCGATTTCCTTTCGGGAATTCTTATTGCTGGTTCCCAATCAGTATAAATTAAATTAAATAATTTTTTAAACAGTAAAGGAGCAGGTCATTTGTTCTCAAAAAAAGATTGACTGTCCCTATAAGAGACAGCTTTAGTAATGTTACACTGGTTGGTTTTTATTCAACTTTTTTAACTCTGAATATTATGTTCAAAAATAATAAATTATGTTGTGATTGAGAAACAATAGAAATTCCAACTGGTCCTCTAACCTCAGAGGTTAGAGCACTTGCCCGCGAAAGGCAAAGGTCCCGAGTTCGAATCTCGGTCGGGCACACAGTTTTAATCTTCCACGAAGTTTCATATCAGCGCACACTCCGCTGCAAAGTGAAAATCTCATTCTGGAAACATCCCCCAGGCTGTGGCTAAGCCATGTCTCCGCTATATCCTTTCTTTCAGGGGTACTAGTTCTGCAAGGTTCGCAGAAGAGCTTCTGTAAACTTTGGAAGGTAGGAGACGAGTTACTGGCAGAAGTAAAGCTCTGAGTACCGGGCGTGAGTCGTGCTTCGGTAGCTCACAGGTTAGAGCACTTGCCCGTGAAAGGCAAAGGTCCCGAGTTCGAGTCTCGGTCGGGCACACAGTTTTAATCTGCCAGGAAGTTTCAACAGTAAACCTGATTAGTTTGTAGCTCCTATGAAACCTGACAGATAAACTGCAACCCTAAATGCCTGCTCCAGCTTTCCCATGACAGTGTCATAACCAGTGGTGGCAAGCGAGATGGTGGCGAGAGCAGTGGAACAACCCCAGCTGACGCCTCATGTCCACTAAGTTGAAGTGCCAATCCAAACAGAGAAAACTGCAACCAGTCACTTTTTTGAAGCAATTGTTTATTCCATAAACTGTATTGCGAAACTTATCAGTCTCATCTTCACAGTGCACAGGAGGTTACGTGACAACTTCATAGGGTAATACTGGGTGCTGGCTCTATGACAAGAAGATTGAACATTCTTTAATGTATCGCCATAAGTTCATGTGGCGATTTGAATTCAAAAACGATTTCTGTACTTACAGAGACAGTATGGGCGACTTCGTAATTAGTATCCAAATAGCAGCCTCATTCACGATTGCCAGTTGGTTACACATCATTCACTGTATAGTGGCATCTCTCAGACACCATCTCAAGCATCACTTCACTTTGACTGCAGAAATGTGTGGCTACTCGATCATTGTACCTCATTCTTTTTAACTCGCTACAAACAGTAACTGTGTGCTAGGAGGACTGCTGACAACACTTCGGATGTTGCTTAATGTTCCCATGGCATAGTCACATAACTGACAGTCGACTTGGCAACTTTAGAAGAGCTGAAATGCCCCTAATAAATTTGTTACTCTGGTGACATTGTGGGGCGGCGGGAGGAATAGTAGAATATATGTTTTGTATTTATGCTGCTTGCTGTTCTCAACACTGGCTCTCTAACTACAATATTGGCAACCAGAAAGTGATTAGCAAAACGTGAAGCCTGTAATTAGAATTCCTAGTGCCCATTTCATATGAGAAATACATTTATAACTACAGCTTACAGCTCTGAGGAATTAGGAGATTGTCTGGGATTCATAGTCAACGATCCAATTTGTCTCTAGGGACAAATATAATTCTAGTTTGTCAATACCATGGCAGTTTGGCTTCAAGACCTAGTATTATCATTTCAGGTTTTAGCTTTTCGACCAAATGTGACAAACGTGAGATCCATGACCTAGCAAACTCTTTAATAGATTCCTTGCCTGCATTGAAGCGTTTTCCACTCTAAATTCTCTCAACACTTCATTTTGCTTATTGCTAGACCAATACTCATTAATGAAAGCTGTTTTAAATTCCGCTAATGTTTTACACTTCAACATAAGATCAGCTGACCAACGCATGGCGTCACCCACTAAATGGCTTCTGATAAATGAGATTTTCTCTCGTTCAGACCAAGTTGGTAGAATAACATCTTCAAAATCGTTCCAGAAATCTAGCAGGTGGATATTTTTATCTGGATCGAACCGCAACAACTGCCTACACCCGATAAAATCGGCGTTTGCAGCTACAACTTGTTTCATACTACCATTACCAGAAGTTACTGAAGCTACTTTACTCTCAATGTTAGCAATGTTAGTACTAATATTTTCTACTCTCATTTCAACATTATCTATTCTTTGCACAATATGAGTAGTATCAGTTTTGATTGCGTCTACTTCTGCCTGACATATGTTTAATTTTATATTAACATCTTTAAACCTATCTGAGCACAGTTCAGATTCCGCCTCGATCTTTTCTGTTAACTTGTGCTCCAGCTTCGCATCTTCCATTTGGAAGTCTTTGCGAACCTCAGCAACTTCGGATTTTACTGTTTTATATATCTCAGATAACTGTTGAGCAACCTTTTTCTTAATATCCTCATGGTTGTAATCAATTTTATAATTTAAACTATCCAGATCCTCTTTCAACTTATTGCAGCCAGTCTTGAAGGAAGTTTCTAATTCAGCTTTATTGGATTCTAATTTATTGTCCATTGCCTCAAACCGTTTATTAAAATTGGTTTGGCTGGCCACAATCCTGTTATTTACCTCAATCATATCAGATTTTAACTCAGCTGTCATTCTAGCATTGCTGCCAGACGTTTTTGCATTACTGGCAGCTATTGCTTGTAATATTACATTTAAATCAATAGCCCTAATATCTTTGGGTTGCTGACTAGCTGGTTTTTTATTACACTCAGGTGATGAAAAACTAGCTCCAACACCAGAATCATCAAAACTAAATGAAACTTCTGCTTGATCAGTCATATCTAACTTCTCCTTTTTAAACTCTACCATCTCTGATGACTGTTTCATTTTTAATTCATCAGAGAAACTATCATCCAACAACTTAACACTTCCTGATTTCTGCTTTAATACAGGGGTCTCTACTATTGAATCGTTGCCCTTTTTCACACTACTGTCAGGAGACACTAGTTCGGATTTCACTTTAACATTACTATTTTCATGCATATTTACACTTGAACCGTTGTCTGGATTTAGAGATCCTTCAACAGACATAGGTCCTGATTTAGGTTTAACTTCTGTTTCTTTTTGCGGTTCCATCGCTGACAGTCTTTTACTGCAGCTTAGTAAAAGTTTTAACAGCTTTTCACTTAACTTAGTTCCTTCTGCACGACGTATGGCGTAGCCGGCGCGGCGGACCTGAATTACTGATTTGACGCGGCGCGTTGAACTGCAGACGGCACCTCGACAACTGCTGCGTTGTGGGCGTAGCCTGCAACAGCAGACGCGGCTCCGCTCGTTCCGACGGATGACTGCGATGCGGCGAGACTGACTTCTCTCGATGCCAGTACTGCAGCTAGACTCAGCGGCAGCTCCGTCAATCCAGATGCGTTGTTAACCCAATTGCGTCGTCCACATGCACACGTCACACTGTCTATCACTGTTCCATTGCTCAGTTGCGTGTCGCATTTCACTTCCGAATCCGAATATTTAAAAATCACTTTCACTTTTACTCAGTTTGTTTCCCGGCCGATTAGCAACATATGTGGGCCGGCGGGTGGACTAACAGAATATATGTTTTGTATTTATGCTGTTTGCTGTTCTCAACACTCGCTCTCTAACTACAATATTGGCAACCAGAAAGTGATTAGCAAAACGTGAAGCCTGTAATTAGAATTCCTAGTGCCCACTTCATATGAGAAATACATTTATAGCTACAGCTTATAGCTCTGAGGAATTAGGAGATTGTCTGGGATTCATAATCAAAAACCATTCTCTCTAAAATGTTCACTATATTCTGGAAGTCACGGACCAAAAAGAATCCACACAGAATGAGATTTTCACTCTGCAGCGGAGTGTGCGCTGATATGAAACTTCCTGCCCGACCGAGACTCGAACTCGGGACCTTTGCCTTTCGCGGGCAAGTGCTCTAACCTGTGAGCTACCGAAGCACGACTCACGCCCGGTACTCACAGCTTTGCTTCTGCCAATACCTCGTCTCCTACCTTCCAAACTTTACAGAAGCTCTCCTGTGAGACATGCAGAACTAGCACTCCTGAAAGAAAGGATATTGCGGAGACATGGCTTAGCCACAGCCTGGGGGATGTTTCCAGAATGAGATTTTCACTCTGCAGCGGAGTGTGCGCTGATATGAATCAGCGCAAAGGTCCCGAGTTCGAGTCTCGGTCGGGCACACAGTTTTAATCTGCCAGGAAGTTTCAGAATCCACACAATCCAACTACCAGAGCAGTTCAGAGTCTAATGCGCTGATGCCATTATAACTGATCAAATTAAATGTTTAAGTGAATGCTCGCCATAATATGATGATAATGTTCATCAAATGCCACGATAAATAATGGTAGAATGTCTGTCCTGCGGCGGCACTTGAAAATACGACATACGCAAACTGAAGATAGATCGTTAAAGTCATCCCAGAATTAACACTTCACTCGAAAACGATTTCATGGTTACGCGTATCCCGAGTAACTTATTACGGCATCCGAGGCTGTTTATAGCAACGATACCGACGCGACGTAACTCCCGGCACAGGTGGTGTGCTAATCAGCGCCTGGAGAGAACTGGAGCCTTCCTTCTTTCTCGCGCAGCGTTCTTGCATATGAAGCCGCGGTGCGGACGGCTAAGGGAATGCCTGATCAAATCTGCTCTCCCGACTAACCGCTTTAAGTTATCGAATAAATCATTGCTTCCTTTGCTGATGGCCGATGAAGCTTTCAATTTAATTGTGCAATCAGCACACAAGTAAGTAATCGTAATAAAAGTCTGACGTGGCTAAGTCAAATATTTTGGGTGAGAGAATTAATTTAATTGCACTACACGCAGTAGACGAGCTCTGAACTTGCCCTTTGGAGATACGCTATCGCTATAGTTTTATAGTTATTCAGTTGAAACTTCTCACATCTTTATGATTATAGCGGATCTCCCTTCTACTTAAATTTAAACATCCTAGCTTTATTTATTCGCCTACTTAATCTATCATGCTTCCTTAATTTCTAAGACAAAAATCAGAAAACCATGAATTTCAACTAAAATTTTAATTTGTGAGATCCAGAATACTGTTTGTACTAAATTATTATGCAAAAGGAATATAAATATAAATTTTTAAGTTTCTAGCTCTTTTCTGTTGCGCCAATGATTTTTACAGAAAAACATCCAAATTTCGAAAATGGTTAAAGTTACTGAACTGATATTCAACACATAATGATATAGTATTACTCCTGACATGCTAGAAACGTTTCAGGTTATTTACTTGATTTTTAAAGTATTGCGCAACATTTATGACGTCAGAGCTAGTTACAGCGGACTGGCTGGCACACAATGGAAAGACTGATGTGAATTTTATAAGGCGTGAGTAGGCTGCTTCCCTACAACATCCAATGACTAGTCCACATTCGGAGTCACCAAAATATCCTCACCAACCCATTCTGTTGCTACTGCTTTTCTACTAGCAACACAATACTCCCCACCTCTTTTTATACTGATGAGTCCACGTATTGTGACATTTAGCAGTCAGTTCCGCATTACATAAGGCATCCGGATACTTTTGAATGGACAGTGTATACTCTTGTTCATGTGTCTGGTAGATGGTCTTGCTGTTGACCATTGGAGGGCCATTGGTTCGCCATCTGAAGACCTCGTTTGATTGATAGCCTGACTGCTTCTTTATTGAAACTTCCAGGCAGTTTACAACCGTGTGCCAGACCGAGACTAGAACTCGGGACCTTTGCCTTTTGCGGACAAGTTCTCTACCATCTGAGCAACCAAAGCACGTCACACGTCCCGTCCTCACAGCTTCGAGTCTCGATATAGCACACAGTTTTAATCTGCCAGGAAGTTTCATGTCAGCGCACACTCCGCTGCAGAGTGAACAACTCATTCTGGAAACAGCTCCCAAGCTGTGGCTAAGCCATGTTCCCGCAATATCGGTCCCTCCAGGAGTGCTAGTTCTGCTAGGTTCGCAGGAGAGCTTCTGTAAAGTTTGGAAGATAGGAGACGAGCTGTGAGGAAGGGTGTGAGTGGTGCTTGGGTAAGTCAGACGGTAGAGCACTTGCCCGCAACCGGCAAAGGTCCCGACTTCGAGTCTCGGTCCGGCACACAGTTTTAATCTGCCAGGGAGTTTCAGGTCAGCGCACACTCCGCTGCAGAGTGAAAATCTCATTCTGCTTCTTTATTGATGTTCAGTTCTTTACTTTAAACATTTACAGAAACTGCTGTCTAACAACAACCTTTTGGTTAAAGTATTTAGCTGGTTATGTAATACCAATCAGCATTTAAATTCTAGTTCATGGCTGTATGATACTTACTGAGGGTAACACATATCATAAACGCTACAATGATCTTTTTTTTTATAAAATGATCTCATAAATCGTTTCTGCATTATTTGCTGTGTGCATTTTCGGGTACGTGTAATAACTGGATAATTACTTCTGTTGAGGTGTGATCTTCAGATTTTCTCAGAATGACTGAGGAATGGTGTTTTCACGTAATGCACAATACTTCGACGGCCGACCCAGCCATCTTCTTCAAATGCTGCGAGCTATGCTGTTGTGTGGATCTACTAGCTGCCTGGATTCCAAACAGACTGAACAATTGTTAGTCCCGCATCGCTGTTTCTAGCTGAATTGGTCACCCGATGCCCACTATGCTCTTTGATATTAAAAAGTTTCTCACAGCCCATAATGATATTCCCTGAGACGGACAATCTCCGAGTCAAACTCAGCTGTAAATAGCAGTGCGGGACCAACGAGTATTTCAGTCTGGTTGGAGTCCAGGAAGCGAGCACACTCCAGTGTAACCACTGCGTCACCTCACTCGGTAATCTCCCCAAGAAAGTACTACAGGATGTCTTTCTTTAAGGGGATGGGTGCATTTTGCACTTCACTGCTCATCTTGTACTTACAAGCAGTTGACCACTGCTCGTTTGTCACTAACAGAAACTCACCGTATTGCGCCAGGTTACAAGTAATTAGCTCAGCTGGGCATTCAGGTGGTATACTCCTAACGCCGTAACTCGGGTATGCAACCTGTACGTCGCACACTCTCCCGTCACTATGTTTAAATCGTCGCGCACCGCGGCTGTTTTCTAAAGTAAACCATCCTCACACATGCTGCACACAACCGCGTGGCCCACTCGCACCTATGGTGTGCGAGTGAGAGCGTTATTACACTTCGCGACCTTTCACGGAAGTTGCACTCACTTGCACACAGGCTGCGAGTTTGCAATTGCGCATGCCCGATGCGCTTCGGTTAGAACCAGACTTGGACTAAATGTATGCGAATGACGAATACAGATATAAATTACTATTCGTTATTCGTGACTAACTAATATTGTTCGAAAGGTTATTCATTTACACGAATAAAAACACTTATACGTCATGTGTGAATAAAAAGTGTTAAGAACAATAGATAAATTTTAAATCCAGTTGAGTTATAGCTCCTGTTCTTTGTAGTTCATTAAACGAATGTACTTTTTCCTTTCTTTTAAATTAATCTTCAGAAAAATCCTTTTTTCTAATGTCTCATCTGAAACTTCATTTGATTTACGGAGATTTATCGTTGTGACACTAAAGAAAATACGTTCTATACATGTGATGCACCCCTAAATTCGTCTTGAATCATAATTTCGGTTTGTGACTATCAGCTCATAACCTTGTTCAGTAAAAATCGAGAAATCGTCAATTCCCTGTCATTTTGGCAAGTAATTCGTTGTGATTCCTCTTTAACTTACTTGTCAAATAACATTCATAATAAAATCTTCTTGTTACGTCATACTGTCATTCGAAACTCTACTTGTCTTTAATTCTTGGGTAAAGACTGTTACAATAATAGCAGTTGGTATGGAAAGGCGAAAAACGTCTTAGTATCGTTCAAATAGCTCTGAGCACTATGGGACCTAACATCTGAGGTCATCAGTCCCCTAGTACTTAGAACTACTTAAACCTAACTAACCTAAGGACACCACACACATCCATGCCCAAGGCAGGATTGGAATCTGCGACCGCAGCGGTCACGCTGTTCCAGACTGAAGCGCCTAGAACCGCTCTGTCACAGCGGCCGGCTCTTACTATCATCTGTTGACATTTTCACTTGACACAAGTTGCAAGTGCGCCTGCAATATTACGAACTCTTTTATATTCACGTGTAGAAACCGTGTGAAATCAGTCATAGACCCCTGTGTTAAATAATGTATCTTAATATGCACAGCTGTGCCCAATAAAGTTTATATTATGTAGTCGAACCTAGTGTCTCTTCCGAAATTTTTGAATCCCAAAGCTCTACGCAACTGCATAGATAGATGTCGGATCAAAAACCTACTCCATATTCTAACGGCAACCTCACTCATAGTTAATCCTTAACCATTCTTGACGACGCGGGACGTCCTGCAGCATTTCATAATCGTTTTAGGAGACTTTAGATTAAAAATCTGGTGACGTTAATCGTTAGAAAGCACTGAGTTCTTGCTTGGTTCACTCATTTTGTACCACTGCAACCACAAATTGCGTAATTATACTAAGGAGACACGCCTGTTTGATATTGTTAGCATTCTCAGAAAGGTTTTGAAGACAGAGTTTTTGCCTGCTACAGGCTTATAGTCGGCTGCTTGCTTAAGCCCGCCACACACGTTCCGGTATACCTGTCAGGTAAACCTGCACATGTAGACCGGAAAGGTATACCTGTGCAGGCTGGAGCACACACACGCTGCGGTAAACCGAAAGATTTTAACTCAGTCAGTCGAGAAATGGTGAGCAGCAAGAAGACGACGCGATCGCGTTAGTCGGTTTGTTAGTGGCCACAAAGTGTAAAAGGAAGCAAAAACGAAAAAGAGTTGCTTACAAAGAGAAATGAATACAATCATAAGAAATTAGTAAAAGAGTTATTTTCAGAACCTTCAGATTATCTTAATTATTTGTGGATGACTGAAGACGTCTACCAAAAACTATTGTCGCTTGTGACTCCTTTAATACAAAGGAAAAATACAGTTATGAGAACTTCTATTTTTGCCCATGAAAGACTGACAGCTATTCTGAGGTTTCTTGCAACGGGTCGATCGTATGAATGTCTCAGATATTCTGCTATAATATCACCCCAAGCTCTCGGCAAAATAATTCCAGAGACATGTGATGCCATCTACAATGTGCTGACAGGAGTGTATCTTCAGGTATGTATAATAAATAGACGCATTTTTTTAAATTCTTTTATTCTTAGTAACTCTTTTTACAATTCAAAGACAAAATTTCAACTGAAGCATGTTGTGTTGTTGTTGTGGTTTTCAGTCCTGAAACTGAAGCATAATAATGAATAATACATGAAATTCGAAAGTAAGTGAAAATTTGGTATTATTCGTCAATTAAAACCATAGAAAAATTAAAAATGTCCAAAAATCAAATATTTTTATAGGTAGCTACTGAGTGTGGAAATGGAAGCTCTTGATTGGTTAGGAATTCTGCAGGCGCTGTTTGTTGCGTAAACTGATCATATGAAGTAGCTGCGGTAGGACTTGGTGGGCTCGTACTTGAGCTGGGACTGGTTAGATATTCGGAGCTGTATGAACTCGTTGGCACGTTGAGCATTCCCACTTCAGCTTCATATAGGAGATCATTGATTCTTTTTTCAACAATCAGACGCTGGCATTTTTCAGGTGCCCTCATTCTCATTGCAATAGATTTTCCCAGTAGATCATACCTGTCATCTTGGGGCCAAGGCATTTTAAAATGATCTCTCACTGATAGCAGTACGTCATTGGTCAGTTCCACACTTTTCCACTTTTTTGCCAAATTTGGTCGCAATATCGGAAGTTCTTTGGAATTTTGAGGACTCTCGTTGGTCTCTGAGGGTTCTTCACTGCTGGGTGTCTATGGAGCAACATCATCGATTCCATCCTGAAAGAAGCATCTTATTAGACCCTAAAAGTCATTTACTCTGGTTTTACTTTCTATATCAGGAATATAATTTAAAATAAGGCAAAACTATAAGATAAAAGCAACACAAACCTTCTTTAAAAACTATTAAACAGATAGTTTCACTGTAGTATTTCAAAATTCTATTTCTTATTTTCTTTATAACCAAACTTTTTAAACAAGCATTGGTTTTGTGTTATTTTAAATGTTATTTTCATTTTTCTTATAACGGTAAATTTATAAAGCCTGCTGCAATCAACGACGCTATACATCCACACTGTAAAAAATATATTATTAATTTGCTGTTGTTTCAGTTTCCTGACTCGGCTGGGAAATGGAAAGTTATTGCTAAAACATTTGAAGACAGATGGAATTTCCCACATTGTCTTGATGCCATGGACGGTAAACATATAGTTATAGTTCCCCCAGCGAATTCCGGATCTTTTTACTTCAACTACAAAGGCAGACACAGTATGGTACTTCTTGCAATAGTGGATGCTAACAATCGGTTCCTTCTCGTGAAATTTGGAACTAATGGACGCGTTTCTGATAGAGGCGTTCTTCAGAATACTAAATTGTATGAAAAGTTAGAGAGTAATGAGCTCAAACTTCCAGAGCCATGCAATGTTACAGATAATTTCGAAAATGTCCCTTATGTTTTTGTAGCTGATGACGCCTTTCCTCTTACACTTAATATTATGAAGTCTTTTCGACAAGCGCAACTAGATTCAGCAAGTAAAGAAATTAACAACTACCGCATTTCAAGAGCAAGACACGCTGACGAAAATTATTTTGGAATACCTGCATCCAAATTTCGTATATACCATACTCAAACCAATTTGGAACCAGAGAACATAATAAAAATGGTGATCGCAACTTGTACATTGCATAATTTTTTGATGGAACAACATCCAGGCTTTTACGCTCCTCCAAATAGTACCTATCAGGAGACGTACGATGGAACAACTGCCATTACAGGTCTGGATAACTAGGAAACAAATATGATCTCAATGAAACGTCAGAACCACGGGAACATAACGTCTGCTGCTAAACAGCTTAGAAATTGGTTCACTTCATACTTCATGAATGAAAGAGTTCCATAGCAGGCAATAGGGTTCATCGAAACAAAAAATACACTAAAAGAAGAAGTTTGGTCGCAGTATGTTGTTAATTCATAAAGTAAAAACATATTCCATTAATGTTAATAAAAATGTGGTCTCTAAATATAACCTTTCCATTTGTAAATACAAAATGTAGTTTAATTAAATAAATTGTATGAGTATTATAAATAATTTCAGTACTTACTTCATCGATCACACATCCATCCTCGTCATCCAAGAGGCGCGCAGTCCGGAACCGTGCGACTGCTACGGTCGCAGGTTCGAATCCTGCCTCGGGCATGGATGTGTGTGATGTCCTTAGGTAAGTTAGGTTTAAGTAGTTCTAAGTTCTAGGGGACTAATGACCACAGCAGTTGAGTCCCATAGTGCTCAGAGCCATTTGAACCATTTGAATCGTCATCCAAGTTTGACACAGACGCACAAGGAGTATCTTGATCGCGAAGAAAATCGAACAAATCTAAGTACTACCGTTTTGATGTGTAGATGTTGTCTGTGAGATCTCCAGATTTCATTGACATATAACGTTTCTTTACGTGCATTACTTCTTAAATTATTATTTTTTCACTACAGATTGCTTTGTAGTGTCGGGTTCTAACTCCTTCAATTTAATAACAAGTCGTTCATAGGTTGCATCTCTCTTTTCACGGTCGTGGTACTCTATACTTTTCACCTGCCACAGACAAGGCTCCAACCGATACATTACGATAAACTCTTCTATCACTTGGTTCCGTTTCCTATTTGACATGTTGAGTAGAAGAGTTGAGCAGTACCGCGCATGAGTCACCAGTTAACACTGTTGTGCACGTAAATACGAAGACAACGGGCGCTCTCTACTCGAGGAGCTAGCCCCAGCTAGCCATACACGTGTCCAAGCGTGCCGGAGTGACTCACACACACGCTGAGGTCTACACGCCTGCGCCGTTAGAAAGAATTGAATTTTGATTCTTCTCCGGTCGCCTGCGCCCGACTGACACACACGCTCCGGTTTACCTGTACAGGTGACCTGTACAGGTTTACCTGACAGGTATACCGGAACGTGTGTGGCGGGCGTTAGAGTTCTTGGGCCATGTTAGCAGTGGGAAGGGGAGACTTATTGGCAGATGCAGAGACAGATAAAGTGGACTGAGTCGCTAGTGTAGTAGGGCTGTAACGCACTAGCCAGGCCGTCTGCAGCAGACAATTAAAAAAATTAGATGCATTGTAGCTCGTATACTGGGCAGCTGCGACATCCAGAAGATTCCGCGCTTCTAGTCGTGAGCAGTCTGTCTCGTGGAGAACTTACAAGGTTGTCTTCAGTGTCCGGGCAATTTTCGAAGCAGCCAGACCTTCCTTCCGTCCTGAAACAAATTCCATGATGACTTTCGGCAGCTTGTAGGACTGGCGAATTTTCAGTTCTGGAGGGACGCACAATATTTCTTCAAATTTATAGCCATCTCTTTCTGGCACATTATTTTATAAAAAACAAGATGCATTTATTACGGCAACTGCAAATTCATCATTCACGTCCATTGGCTGATGAAAAATTCTCTGTTATCCATTTATTTGCCAGAGTGTGTTCTACAAATCGCCCACTCCGAGACAGTTTTTTTTAAAAGTTCTTTTACTGTTTATTCAACTCCTTCCTCCGTAAGGACTCATTACATTTTCTGATATACCAAATGTCTCGTGTCGGACAACGACGCAAAGCAACGGTGCTACTTTCTTTGATGTTTTTCTCCTATATTTGTAAATTTTTACTAACGAAATTTTCATGCAAAACTGATTGCATGGAAATAGATGAGTCACTATATTTTCCGTATTATCGGATATATATATGTGAGTGAACGTATAATCCGCAGCTCATAAACCAAGTAAAACGACGTAAAAATAAGTTAGTTTGTTATGAGAAAGATGCATAACATGTTCCACGCTGATCGGCCCAGCTGATCTGTCACGACTGACCGTCAGCTGGCTAAATAAATTGGTGCTTAGCATTTCCGCTGTCAAGTCATTATAGCCCAAACTGCTGAGCCCGTCCGCCTATAAGCATTTTTATGTTTCATTTGTCACACTGTAAATCAAGTAAAGCTGTGCTCAACTTGGAAGGATGGTTACAGCACTGCAGTGCTTTACAAGGCATAGTGGTGTGCCTTTGACTTCCTCCCACTTCTCAACAGATACAGCCTGTTAGATGGGGATCTATATTTCAACACGTACTCCGAAATACGGTGTCACCTGACTTGTCATTATTGTCATTGTTGTAAGTGCAAGAAGCGATAGGGGCAGAGAAAATCGTAGGACCTACCGGGCTTCAAATGCTAAGCCTAAATTTTGTAGTCTGGAACATAATCCATTGAGTCACAAAGGCACATTTCTGGACAAACAATTAACAAGTTATTCATTAAACGGAAATTGCACTGAGACAAGGGAAGAAACACTAATTCTCTACAAGAAGTAAACAAAAAAATAAGTTATTCTTTATTTAATGTATAGATAATTTATTTGCGAATAAATTTGTTCGAATAATTATTCAGATAGAAATCTATTCGAATAATATCCATCTCTTTATCACCAATGCGCCTTATGCTTACACTATGTGATCAAAAGTATCCGAACTTCCCCAAAAACATATGTTTTTCATATTAGGTGCATTGTGCTACCACCTACTGCTAGGTACTCCATATCAGCGACCTCATCAATCATTAGACATCATGAGAGAGTAGAATGGGGCGCTCTGTGGAACTTTCCAACGTGGTCAAATGATTGGGTGTCACTTGTGTCATACATCTGTACGCGATATTTCCACACTCCTAAACATCTTTAAGTCCACTGTTTCCCATATGGTAGTGAAGTGGAAACGTGAAGGGACACGTACAGCACAAAAGCGTAAAGGCCGACCACGTCTGTTGACTGATAGAGACAGTCGACAGTTGAAGAGGGTCGTAATGTGTAATAGGCAGACATCTATCCAGACCACCACACAGGGATTCCAAACTGCATCAGGATCCATTGCAAGTATTATGACAGTTAGGCAGGAGGTGAGAAAACTTGGATTTCATGGTCGAGCGGCTGCTCAGAAGCCACACATCACTCCATAAATACCAAATAACGCCTCGCTTGGTGTAAGGAGCGAAAACATTGGACGAATGAACAGTGGAATAAAATTGAGTGGAGTGACGAATCATGGTACACAATGTGGCGATCCGATGGCAGGGTATGGGTATGGCGAATAGCCGGTGAACGTCATCTGCCACCGTGTGTAGTGACAACAGTAACATTCTAAGGTGGTGGTGTTATGGTGTGGTGGTGTTATTCATGGAAGGAGCTAGCACCCATTGTTGTTTTGCGTGGCACTATCACAGCACAAGCCAACATTGATGTTTTAAGCACCTTCTTGCTTCCCACTGCTGAAGAGCAATTCGGGGATGGCGACTGCATTGTTCATCACGATCGAGCATCTGTTCATGATGCACGGCCTGTGGCGGAGTGGTTACACGACAATAACATCCCTGTAATGGACTGGCCTGCGCAGAGTCCTGACCTGAATCCTTTGGGATGTTTTGGAACGCCGACTTCGTGCCAGGCCTCACCGACCGACATCGACACGTCTCCTCAGTGCAGCACTCCGTGTAAAATGGGCTGCCATTCCCCAAGAAACCTTCCAGCACGTGATTGAACGTATGCCTGCGAGAGTGGAAGCTGTCATCAAGGGTAGGCCAACACCATATTGAATTCCAGCATTACCGATGTAGACCGCTACGAGCTTGTAAATCATTTTCAGCCAGGTGTCCGGATACTTTTGATCATATCACCTTCGCTTTTTGTTTATGTAACGAGTCCCATTGGTTCACTTTCTCAATTTATTCACGATAGCCTATTGTGTAGGTGGATTGAAGTTTTTTAGTTAATTGTAAACAAAGTTGACAGTTATAGTCTGTTGTCACACTCTCAACGTTGTATTTTTAACTTGTTCCGTTCAAAATATGTCTAAATGGTAGTGAGATTTTTGGAGCTGACTGAAAGCGAGCATTAATTCATGAGCTACAATTTCACAGAAATATGCCGTTCCACAACTGAAACGATGACCTTCGATAACAATCAGTATTTTGTTATAACTTTAATTTTCGTTATACTGTGGCGAATCTCAGGTATACAGCGCACGCCTTCTCTATAGGAAACATGGAAACGACAGCTAAAAATAAAAAGAAATTATAATTCTAAATGCATTTGAACGCTTGTCGGGCCCAATAGTGCCGCTACGTTGTGTCAAAGCTGTATGCTATGTCTCCTTACACGCATGGCACCCTCTGATCGCACTGTGATTGAACTGCCCCCCCTCCCCTCCCGTGCTACCACGTGCGCGTGCATAGCGAGTGACGCAGGCGAGCGCTCCTCACGCGGCTGAGTGCTCTACTAAAATGTTGAGTGTTATGTGGCTAGGGCCTCCCATCGGGTAGACCGTTCGTCTGGTGCAAGTCTTTCGATTTAACGCAATTTCGGTGAATTGCGTGTCGATGGGGAAGAAATGACGATGATTAGGACAACACAAAACCCACTCCCTGAGTGGAGAAAACCTCCGACACAGCCGGGAATCGAACCCAGACCCTTAGGGTTGACATTCTGTCGCGCTGACTACTCAGCTACCGGGGGCAGATGCGTGCTGTATTGCTCACCTCCTTTCAGTAGGCAACGATCGGCTACGTAAACATTGACCCGAACGCCCGGACAGCTGAGGCGCGACTGTGAATTTAAATTTTAAAAAAATTCCTTTTTTGGGAATTACCGAGTGAGGTGGGGCAGTGGTTAGTACATTTGACTCGCATTCTGGAGGATGAGAGTATAAATTCGCGTCCAGCCATCCGGATTTTGGTTTTTCTGAGTTTCTTGAATCGCTCCAGGCAAATGCTGAAATGACTCCTCTAAAAGAATACAACCGATTTCCTTCCCCATTCTTGAAACAATCCCAATTATGCGCTCCATCTCCAATGACACTGATGTCGACAGGGTGTTACATTCCAAGCTTCCTTTTCTTTCTCGCTTCCTTCTTGCCTTGTAAATAATTTTGATGCGTACTAACCTGAAAAATCGGTACTGAGAGTTAATCATGATTGATGCTATGTATCGTTATTGCGTCTGTGTGGTTGTGCAATTACCACAGAATTTCCAGAAGTGAATTGCAGATGTGAAACATGGGAGAAATGCTAACTGTACTCCCTCATGACAAATTCAGAGCAGGCCTTTTCCAGAGTTTTTTTTTTTTTTTTTTTTTTTGGTTTTGTTTTGTACGATGAGAATTTAAATTTTAGTTCTTCGCTAATCCAAGATGTTTGTGAAATGTATTTCCCCACATTTTTCTTATTCTTTATTAATTTACTTGCCTTATTACTCACCTGTCTGCACCAGTTTCTAAATGGAGGAAAATACAAATGAAAAAATTACTACAGAATGCATTTAACAATAAAACACAAGTCATCCGCTCCCGGCCGGTTGCTTTGATCTTTTTTTATTATTATTTCTTTCTTTCTGTCTGTTTGTTCATCCTCTTTCATTTTCGTGGAGATCAATTCCGTGTGGACGTCACAGGACTTCTCTCAAAGTTTATTAACGAAAACTTAACTCTCGGCGGACGCGCAGAGCTGTCATGCCGTCTTAGAATTTCTTTCTTTCTTTCTTTATCGTTCTTACCTATCCTTTACTTCGTCATTTTTCGTTAGCAGTTATATGGCTGATGTCACATGGTACCTCTTTCATTTTATCGATGAAAACTTCATTCAATTTTTTTTTTATTACAGAGGGTGGTCATTCCGTTGACCGAGCACCATGAGCTACGATACTGGCACATCTCTCGGCCGGTTCTGTTTGCCATTGTACGGCGTTAATCGAGACGCGTACACGCCCAAACGACCAAGTCACATGACATTTTACAAGTACAAGCACGTCGCTATACAGAGTCTCGCGTCGATATCTTCGGAATCAGTTGCACTGCAGAAGTCAGGGCGCAATTCCCCAAGAAACTGCTCACTGTGATTTTAATTTGTGCTTAACTAATTCAATATTATTAAAAAAGAAAAAAAAGTAAACGTGAACTTTACTGAGGAGAACTATTTTCGGGTGGCATTACTATTGCTATGAATCCTCTAGAAAAATTAAAACTAGAAAATGGTGCGGACTTTAGGTTTCGGAAATTTTTGAAGAATGTGCCCTGCCGATTTAGAAACTTTTCTGCAGATGCTGGGGTGCCATACCGTTGTTTGTTTGGAATGAACCGCGAGCCGAACATTCGCGCTATGTGAAAAGTGAAACAAGATATACGAGTTGTGACTGTGATGCTCGCTATTGAATAAAGTAAAAAATCTAATTGATCGGTAACAAGTCAATTAGTCCACATAGCTTGCTAATATGCAAACTGCCATACCATTATCACATCTGATGGCAAATGCTTTCGTATACCATCAACGTTTATTGACAAAACATCCATTAACTAAAAATGGTTTAAATGGCTCTGAGCACTAAGAGACTTAACTGCTGTGGTCATAAGTCCCCTGGAACTTAGAACTACTTAAACCTAACTAACCTAAGGACACCACACACATCCATGCCCGAGGCAGGATTCGAACCTGCGACCGTAGCCGTCGCGCGGTTCCAGACTGTAGCGCGTAGAACCGCTCGGCCACTCGGCCGGCGATCCATTAACTCTGTCTGCAGGAATATAAGTGTGAATTTACTCATTCAGATATTTTCTAGCGATTCGACGTCTCCAAAATATTGTAGCAGAATAATCTTTCAACGGTAATCACTCGCACTTTTTTGCACGACGTGCGTAGTTCAGTTAGGTGTAATAAAACACTCTGACACATAAACTGCCGTGTATAAGATTTTTCAGTTCATTGACACGATTAATCCTCGCAAACCCAAGGGGGAATGGGGGTAGGTTACTTTATGCCCACCTATTAAAAATATTGTAATCTAGTTCATTTTTTATATTGTAAAATTTTGAATTCTTCTACCCCGATACACGTTTCTATAAATTTTTCTGTTAGACATAGCCACAAATTTATGTCTTAGTAGTAAACGTCACTTTTTACCCAATGAATGTCGTATTCAATATTTCCCGGTTCAGGGTCTTACTTACACTTCAGTATCTCTTTAAGAAATACGCTGAGTGTGAAAGTCACCAAAAATGAACGTAATTTGCATTTACTGAATTTTTATGGTGGTCATAAAGTCGGTAGTACACGTTATTGAAAGTGCAATGATACTGCCACGAGTGTGCTAAGAGACATTGTCACGGTCTGTACACCACTTACACAACAGAACCTCTTCAAAGTATGTTGTTAATATAACCCAAGAGCATAAACGATTTTTGTTACTTTTTTTTTAGGTTGGTATGAAGCATCCCCCCCACCCCCCACCCCCTTGGTAATGCGAGTTATGGAAAATGCGCCGGTATTGCTAAGGTTAGGGAAATGGTACTCTCCCGTAATTAAAAGGAATACGAAAGTACTGATAAACTGACTTCTTTGTGCAGACGAGTGTTGTTTGTCAATGGATGTAGGGCGCTCAACAGCGAGGCTTTCAACGGCGTGCTCGTGCAAATTTGTGGTGGTAAGTTCGTATGGGACCAAACCGCTGAAGTCATCAGTCCCTAGGCTTACACACTACTTACTCTAACTTCAAGTAACTTACGCTAAGGACAACATTCACATCCATGCCCGAGGGAGGACTCGAACCTCCGACGAGAGGGGGTGGGGGGGGGGGGGGGGAGGGTCGCGAACCGAGCCGAGGCGCGTCATACCGCGCGGCTAACCCTGCAAATCAATTCGGACAATTGATTTACAGACAATATTCGTGCGAAACAGCTGTGCGCTGGGAAAATCGATTTTTGATCGTTTTAGCACAGTCGATTCATGCCCAATATGTAAACAGTACAGCAGAAAATGGCTTCCAAAATTCGGTTTTCGTCCTCCGGAATCTAAACATAGTGAATTTTTAAGTATCTGCTCGAGACGGGATTTTCCATTTGGCACATAGTAATCTTTATCGGGGTACAAACATCACCACTGCATATGGGCTAACTTGTAAAATTCGAAAGCCAATGAACTGATTTTAAAAGACCGTGGTACAACGTTGTTCTTGGAGAAGTTATACGTCGACATTTCTCCTGCAAAACACTATCCTGAAGAATTGCAATTACATACACTTTCAGAAAAATTCATGAGGCCACTGTAAGTAAAACAGACGCCGAAGAAACGTCATGGGAACATCAGTGGTAAGACACTGGTACGTCTATAGATTGATTTGATAACATCATTGGAGCTACACTGATCAGCCAGAACATTATGACCAGCTTCCCAACAGCCGGTATGTCCAGCTTTGGCACGGATAATAGCGGCAACGCATCGTAGCATGGAAGCAATGAGTCCTTGGTAGGTCGCTGGAGGGAGGTGGCAATACCTCTGCATCCACAAGTCACCTAGTTGCCTTAAATTCTGGGGAGGGGGGCCACGAGCTTTAAGAGCCACGTTCACTCACATCCCAGATGTGTTCGATCAGGTTCAGATCTGGCGAGTTGTGGGGCTAGCACATCAACTGGAACTCAGCAATGTGTTCGTCGAACCACTACACCACTTGTCGGGTGTTCGAGGAGTGCTGTGGCCTCTTCAGTACTTGATGAAATCAAGGTAAAACCACGTCCAGACGTCGTGGAGCTGGGCAGCTACCCCTCATTACAGATGTCGGCTCGCCTTGTGACATGGTGCATTATCTTGTTGAAAAATGCCACTGTCGTTTGGAAACATGATCGTCATGAAAGGTTGTACGTGGTCTGCAACAAGTGTACGATACTCCTTGGCCGTCATGTGCCCTGCACGAGCCCCACTGGACCCCCTCGATGCCCGAGTGAATGTTACCCAGGGCAAAATGGAGCCGCCGCCAGCTGTCTCTTTCCCGCAATGCAGGTGTCAAGGAGCTGTTTTCCTGGAAGACGACAGATCGCGCCCTCCCATCGGCATGATGAAAAAGGTATCGGAGTTCACCTGACAATGCAGCACTCTGCCACTGCGCCACCATCCAATACCGACTGTCATGTGCCCATTTCAGTCGTAGTTGCTGATGTCATGGTGTTAACACTGGCACATACATGAGTCGTCGACTTCGGAGGCACATCGTTGGGTGTGTTTGGTGGACTGTGTGTTCTGACAATCTTGTACTCTAGCCGGTATTAAACTCTGATGTTAGTTCTGTCACAGTTCACTGCCTGTCCTGTTTTATCAGTCTCCTCAGCCTATGACGTCCAACATCCGTAATGAGGGGTGGCCGCCCAACCCCAAGCGTTTGGACGCGACAACATCTTGGTTTCGCCACATGTTGGAGACGCCACCACGGTACTCCTCAAACACCAGACAAGTCGTGCAGTTTCCGATATGCTCATGCCGAGCCTCTTGGTCATCGCAATCTGCCCTCGGTCAAACTCAAGACAGAGCGCGCGCCTGTCCGATTCTACACACGGACAGTATGTTCACTGATGCTACATGCACCGTGCGTGTATCTGACTAGCAGTCATTCCTCGCCAGTTGGTGCTGCTATCGCCTGGATGGGTTTATATCGATAGTAGACCGGTGGTTATATTCTGACTGATCAGTGTATATGCCTGTAACTCTGTGCAGTTTGCAGCTAACTGTCAAAGAAGAAAATTAATTATTTTAGCACCCTGAGAACTTAATATCTGGAAGATCCTATGTGCAGTGAGGTATCAAGCTGCGTTGTATTGTTGGAAGCTCGCCGCCCACTCGCAACATTAACACACTTCACACGCATTACTGATCCGGCTCCAGTGTTGAATTATGTTACATTTGATTAATAAACGTATTTTTTCACAGACTCATAGTGAGTAAAACTTCGAGGATGTGAAACATATCATGAAACAAGTGCACATAGTACACATATGAAAAAGGACAGGAGTGAGAGGCATAAGCAAGTAGCCCTTCTACAGATCCAAATGAATGACGCTCGATGATGTGGAATAAGCTAAAAAAATAGAAACCTAATTTCGTTTACTCTTCTGAGTTCAAACACTTCCGCTGGCCACCAAACTCCCCAGACATGAACATTATGCAGCATATCTGGAATGCCTTACAACGTGCTCTTCAGACGCGATTTCCATCTCCATCTACATCTACATGGTTACTCTGCAATTCACACTTAAGTGCCTAGCAGAGTGTTCATCGAACCATTTTCATACTATTTCTCTACCATTCCACTCTTGAGGGGCGCGTGGGAAAAAGGAACACCTAAATCTTTCCCTTCTAACTCTGATTTCTCTTATTTTATTATGATGATCATTTCTCCCTACGTAGGTGGGTGTCAACAAAATATTTTTGCATTCGGAAGAGAAAGTTGGTGATTGAAATTTCGTAAATAGATCTCGCCGCAAAGAAAACCGCCTTTGCTTCAGTGACTGCCACCCCAACTCGCGTATCATATCAGTGACACGCTCACCCCTATTGCGCGATAACACGAAACGAGCTGCTCTTCTTTGCACTTTTCGATGTCAATCCTACCTGGCAAGGATCCCATACTGCGCAGCAATATTCCAGCAGAGGACGGACAAGTGTAGTGTAGGCTGTCTCTTTAGTGGGTTTGTCGCTTCTTCTAAGTGTTCTGTCAACAAAGCGCTCTTTTTTTCCCCTTCCCCACAATATTATATTATCTATGTGGTCGTTCCAATTTAAGTTGCTCGTAATTGTAATTCCTAGGTATTTAGTCGAATTGACAGCCCTTAGATTTGTGCGATTTATCGTACTCTTAAACGTATATACCCAGATACGTCAGATAATTCTTAGCCAATTGAAGCTACGGATCATCAAACAGAAAGCCGTTTACAACACTATATTTGGATTGATCACATTACTGTACTGAATATGTACAAAAGTGAGAGTTTACTTAGAAATCACGTTGTTTGATAATACTACACTGAAGCGCCAAAGAGACTCGAATAGGCATGCATATTCATACGCAGAGATATGTAAGCAGGCACAATATGGCGTTGCGGTCGGCAACGCCTATTAAGACAACAAATGTCTGGCACAGTTTTCAGATCGGTTACTGCTGCTACAACGGTAGGTTACCAACAATAAGTGAGTTTGAACTTGGTGTTACAGTCGGCACACGAGCGATGAGACGCAGCATCTCCGAGGTAGCGATGAAGTGGGATTTTCCGGTACGACCATTCCACGAGTGTACTATGAATATCAGGAATCCGGTAAAACATCAAATCTCCGACATCGCTGCGGCTGGAAAAAGATCCTGCAAAAACGGGACTAACGACGACTAAAGAGAATCGTTCAACATGACAGAAGTGCAATCCTTCTACGAATTACTGCAGATTTCAATGCTGGGCCATCAGCAAGTGTCAGCGCGCGAACCATTCAATGAAACATCATCGAAGCCGAAGGCCAACTCGTGTACCCTTGATGTCTGTACGGCACAAAGCATTACGCCTCGCCTGCGCCCGTCAACACTGACATTGGACTGTTGATGACTGGAACCTTGTTGCCTGGTCGGACGAGTCTCATTTAAAGCTGCGTCGAGCGGATGGACGTGTACGGGTGTGGAGTCATCCTCATGAATCCATGGACACCGCATGTCAGCAGGGCACTGTCCAAGCTGGTGGAGCCTCTGTAATGGTATGGGGCGTGTGCAGTTGGAGTGATATAGGACCGCTGATACGTCCAGATATGACTCTGACAGGTGACACGTACGTAAGCATCCTGTCTGATCACCTGCATCCATTCGTATCCATTGTGCATTCCGACGGACTTGAACAATTCCAGCAGGACAATGCGACACCCTACACGTCCAGAATTGCTACAGAGTGGCTCCAGCAACACTCTTCTGAGGTTAAACGCTTCCGCTTGCCACCAAACTCCCCAGACATGAACATTATTGAGATTATCTGGGATGCCTTGCAACGTGCTGCTCAGACGAGATCTGCATCCCCTCGTAATCTTCAGGTTTTATGGACAAATCTGCAGCGTTCATGGTGTCAGCTGCCTCTAGCACTACTTCACGCATTAATCGAGTCCATGCCACATCGTGTTGCGGGGCGCTTCTGTGTGCTCGCGGTGGCCCTACACGATATTAGGCAGCTATACCAGTTTCTTTGTTCTTCAGCGTAGTAATATATAAGTTAATTGAGTCTACTAAGGATTACGTTAGTGGAGTTGGAGTTGAACACTGATAAATCCTTTAGGCTCGTCTTAAACTGAACTGTATTAGTTGCCAGTTGCTGGGCACATCCAAGTGGATAATGGCATTCTACCTCAAACGGCGGATCTCAGAAATACTTATTGCGACGTGCGGGTGAGGTGAATGCCTACACGGTCAGACAGTGAGAGAACAGTTAACAGTGAAAGTGCACTACGACCACGCGTTCCCAGGGAAGCTCATCGTAGTCACCACGTGAGTGTTTCCTACCTATCACTGGCGAACTCTCCAGTCGACTTTACAAAGTACTGCTCTCGTGGGACATCCGGCGTACACGCCCGTAGAAAGTATTGTTCTCTCTGCTGCGACCTCGTTTCGTGGTTGCCAAATAGTATTTGCGGGGTATCTCCGTCACTTTCCAATAAGTGTTGCTAGTGGAAATTCCGGAACAAAACTAGCTGGACCTGTGCGTGCAGAAACGTAATATGTAATAGTGAATTCTGCTGCATATACATCTACATAAATTCTCCCCAAGCCGTTGTACAGTACATGGCAGAGGATACATCGTGCCAGCGTCATAAGATTTCTTTCCTATTTCATTCACATGTGGACTCTCTGAACATGCCCTAATCTCTCTTTACTTTTTTCTCACGATCCCTCGCGAAATATACTTCACTGGCACCATAACGATCGTTCAGTTATCTTCGAATACCCAACAGAGTTTCGCGAGAATGAAATCGTATGTCTTACAAACATTCCTCTTTATGTTTACTGAGCATTTCCTTTGCTTAACTAATAGGCATTTTAGTACATGCGTCCACTTTTTAGCATCGATTTATTTTTCAGAATCTCACCCGTAGCTGATTTACTTAGAGACTACGACTCTGACTTAAACTGAAGTTAATTCTTTACGGAGTGCAATCATTTACGAATTCCTCGAAATGTTTATTTCTCTAGTAACTAATCTTCAGGCGTCAGGTTTTAGAAAAAATACATACCTCATGTACGTCAACGCGACCGTTGTAGTTCTGGGAAAACACATTCAGCTGGAACGTGTTACTAAATATACAAGAGAAAAATGAAGCATACTCTTTATTATTATTTACTTTTCATAATTACCTACATCATCATGCAGCAGTAGCAGTTTGGCACCCAACGCTGGATAAAGACCCTCTGCAGATAATCATAATTACGTCTTCCAATCCAGTTTACTCTCTGATCAACACAGAGTACGCGAAAGAACTTGCCCCCCTTCTAACAGACGTGTACCGCAAGTCTCTAGAGGAACGGAAGGTTCCAAATGATTGGAAAAGAGCACAGGTAGTTCCAGTTTTCAAGAAGGATCGTCGAACAGATGCGCAAAACTATAGGCCTATGTCTCTGACATCGATCTGTTGTAGAATTTAGAACATGCTTTTTGCTCGCGTATGTCATTTCTGGAAACCGAGAATCTACTCTGTAGGAATCAACATGAATTCCGGAAACAGCGATAGTGTGAGACCCAACTCACTTTAATTGTTCATGAGACCCAGAAAATATTAGATACAGGCTCACAGGTAGATGCCATTTTCCTTGACTTTCGGAAGGCGTCGATACAGTTCCGCACTGTCGCCTGATAAACAAAGTAAGAGCCTACAGAATATCAGACCAGCTGTGTGGCTGGTTTGAAGAGTTTTTAGCAAACAGAACACAGCACGTTGTTCTGAACGGAGAGTAACCTCTGGCGTGCCACAGGGGAGTGTTATGGGACCATTGCTTTTCACAAAATATATAAATGACATAGTGGATAGTATCGGAAGTTCCATGCGCCCTTTCGCCGATGATGCTATAGTATACAGAGAAGTTGCAGCATTAGAAAATTGCAGCTAAATGCAGGAAGATCTGCAGCGGATAGGTACTTGGTGCAGGGAGTGGCAACTGACCCTTAACATAGACAAATGTAATGTTTTACCAATACATAGAAAGAAGGATCCTTTATTGTATGATTATATGATAGCGGAACAAACACTGGTAGCAGTTACTTCTGTAAAATATCTGGGAGTATGCGTGCGGATCGATTTGAAGTGGAATGATCACATAAAATTAATTGTTGGTAAGACGGGTGCCAGGTTGAGATTCATTTGGAGAGTCCTTAGAAAATGTAGTCCATCAACAAAGGAGGTGGCTTGCAAAACACTCGTTCGACCTATACGTGAGTATTGCTCATCAGTGTGGGATCCGTACCAGATCGGGTTGACGGAGGAGGTAGAGAAGATCCAAAGAAGAGCGGTGCGTTTCGTCACAGGGTTATTTGGTAAGCGTGATAGCGTTACAGAGATGTTAAGCAAACTCAAGTGGCAGACTCTGCAAGAGAGGCGCTCTGCATCGCGGTGTAGCTTGATGACCACGTTTCGAGAGGGTGCATTTCTGGATGCGGTATCGAATGTATTGCTTCCCCCTACTTATACCTGCCGAGGAGATCACGAATGTAAAATTAGAGAGATTCGAGCGCGCACGGAGGCTCTCCGGCAGTCGTTCTTCCTGCGAACCATACGCGACTGGAACAGGAAAGGGAGGTAATGACAGTGGCACGTAAAGTGCCCTCCTCCACTTACCGTTGGGTGGCTTGTGGAGTATAAACATAGATGTAGATGAACCAGCTGTTTGTTTCCTCGTCTTTTCTGGTATTAGGATGGTGCTCAAGTTCGTAGCGTTTTTACATAAGTTTAACACAACACATACACATAACAGAGGCTCTTCTGAAGGACGATATAGTCTCCTTCACTATTTACAGTAGCTTGCCTACGCTGCGGTAAGCTTCCGATTCCGCCACTCTAGAAATCACACGGTTCTGAGACGAAGAACTCGTCGAGCCATATTCAGAGCGCGTTTTCATACGGAAAGAAAGTTCTTTGAGAGTGTTCAGTAGAGAGTGGAAAAGGTGAAAATTTGAGGGCGCAAGATCAGGTGAATGAGACGGATGCGGACGACATCCCGCCGGCCGCGGTGGTCTCGCGGTTCTAGGCGCGCAGTCCGGAACCGTGCGACTGCTACGGTCGCAGGTTCGAATCCTGCCTCGGACATGGATGTGTGTGACGTCCTTCTTGGAAGATAAAAACTGTGTGCGGGACCGAGACTCGAACTCGGAACCTTTACCTTTCACGGGCAAGTGCACTGCCGACTGAGCTACTCAGGATTCGCAGGAGAGGTTCTGTGAATTTTGGAAGGTAGGTGATGAGACACTGGTGGAATTGAAGCTGTGGGGGCGAGTCGTGAGCGTGCTTGGGTAACTCAGTCGGTAGAGCACTTGCCCGCGAAAGGCAAAGGGCCCGCGTTCGAGGCTCGGTGCTGCGAACAGTTTTAATCTACCAGGAAGTTTCATATCAGAGCACATTCCGCTGCAGAGTGAAAATTTCATTCTGGAATATGATGTATCGTGAAGTTATAGAACTGATGTGTGTATTCTTCAGTACACTACCATCAGCTGACTTAAGGCAAGGTTCCTCCAAGGTTGTTGAATTTAACTCAAAAGATTTCTAAAATCGATGAATCCCAAACTAAGTGGCAATTCAAGTTTATTGCTCCATTCTATAATATTATTCACAGTGTTTTGTTTGTGCAGTGTCGTCCTCTCAAGTAAGTTTCTTCTTTTGACAGGTAAAAATCGAATGTACAGAGCGTTTCAAAATGAATATAGCGATTAGAAACGGCGTTTGCTATTTAATGCATAGCGGTACATCTGTGGGAATATCGATAGCAACATGCATCGTTCGTGAGCGAAGGGAAGTTTATTTTTGGACGAGCGAAGACACAAAGCATTTTCTGCAGTTATCTCTATAGCATCTGCATGTGGATCTCTGATCTCAGAGCACAGAACTTAGGCGTACCTGTAGATTCTTGTCATTTGCATAGGTTGCTTGCAATTGGACCAAAAAGCTTCCACCAGTCTGTGAGAGAAAAATTATTCTTTACTTATTTTGGCTTTGAACATTATATCAATTTGTGATGAAACTGGTTGATCGAAAAGTATTTTCATTTTGTGTTCTCGTGATATTTACTGGCAACCACGTTGTAATTAGGTAAGAAACGAAATATGGCTGGCACGCTAAGGCAAATGGATTTCGACATCCAGAAAGTATAAAGCTCGCTGGTTATGTATCATTACTGAATGTGACATTTCATTGTATTACTCTTTGTGAATAAATCTTTCATGCAACTAATCGCTTCGACTACCTTCTTGGGGCGTTCCCTGTCACTTGATAGGGAATATGCCTTCTCATCAAAAGGATTAAAGAGAGCGTAAAAGAAAGTTCAAACATCTTTCTACACGCTTTACAGAGTTCCATATGACTCACCTTGATCACATGGACAACATTTAGCCCGCATCTCGCGGTCGTGCGGTAGCGTTCTCGCTTCCCGTGCCCTGGTTCCCGAGTTCGATTCCCGGCAGGGTCAGGGATTTTCTCTGCCTCGAAATGGATGGGTGTTGTGTGTTGTCCTTACGTTAGTTAGGTTTAAGTAGTACTAAGCTCTAGGGGACTGATGACCATAGATGTTAAGTCCCATAGTGCTCAGAGCCATTTGAACCATTTTTTGACAACATCTAAGCGATAACTCATTTCACACCATACGTTCCAAGGTATATGTGGAATCACCGACAACAGCGCATTAGATATGGACATTTTGAGTTCTACAGTTGTTTTCGGATAAGGATACAAGCCTTTCAAATGACCCCATAAAAAGAATTACATGGGTGTCAGGTCTGGAGATCTTGGTGCCGAGAACAGAATATTGCGTCGTCGTATCCAACGACTGATGCACGGTGTGGAAGATGTTCGTTTAAAAAATGGTTAAAATTTTCGAAATTTGTGGTAAATTCCTATGGGACCAATCATCTGACGTCATCGGTCCCTAGGCTTACACACTACTTAGTCTAACTTTAACTTGCGCTAAGGACAACACACACACACACACACACACACACACACACACACACACACACACACACTCATGCCCGAGGGAGGACTCGAACCTCCGACGGGAGGAGCAGCGCGAACCGTGGCAAGGCGCCGTAGACCTCGCGACTATCCAACGCAGCAAAAAAATGCGAAGCTCCGTAACAATATTGACTTCATTGTGTCTAGTTTCACTGGCTGGAAAACTTTTCATAGCAACTCACCCGACGTCTGAAGAAGCTAAAAGTTTAAACTATCTCCCTCTGCCATGGAAGTAGATAACATAGGTGTTTAGGAAATTCAGGTATTTCAACGTAAGCCAAGCAATACATTGCAGTAGGTTGCTGTTCTAGACTTGAACACCATCAGCCCCATTACATCAGACAGATCCACACCCACTTTACAATCTATACTGGGGATGTATAGTAAGTGGCTCCACTAAGGTCAGCACACTCTAGAATTGCCAGCATCTCCTAAATGGAAGAGATTTGTTCAATCTATGAGTGACACAGTTAATTGTGAGAAAAGTGCAATAACTTTGCAGTCGTTCATTAATTCAGCACCTGGTGACCATAACACAATTACCCGGCTTTACAATATGCTGTTAACTACAGATGGCAGCACAGCAAGCTACAACATTTATCAGCCCAATACCTTTCCGACCAACGCTACCTAGGATGAGAAGAAAAATTATGTAAGACTGAGGAAAGGCCTCTTAACACAATCATTTCATAGACAGTCCTTATTTTGTTTTAACATGGATAGTGCGACGGTACCTAACGGTTACTGCTTGGTAGTTGCTCTTCCAAACAGCATCCCACGGGAAAACCAGTTGCGTTTTAACCTGTGCTAACTTTTACTTTAAGTACTTTGGCTATGCACTGATCTTCTTAAAAAGAATAGCTCGATGCAGTCATAGGGTCAAACAGCGCATGTCTGCTTTCATGCCCTGCAGCTAATTCGCTGCAAATGATAACCTGTAGCTGTGATCCTGCAGCTAAACTATCTATGCATTGGCTAGAATTGAGAGTTAATAAAGTATACAGAAATACAAAATAAAAGTTGAATGGATAATTTAATAACAAGGGTTCTGTTATAACATCTATAGTTGATGTAAACTACAAAGAATTACATTGAATAATGTTTATTCAAGAAAGAACATCTCAAATAAACGGGAAGTGGTCTTGTGATATTCAGTTAAGATACATACAGGAGATATGCTTGTCAAATGCAGCAAAGTTACATTGAGAATGTTACGAGAATTGCAGCAAAATCCACAAACTAAATAATCATGAAAGATATGCAAAAACTAAGTCCATTTCATGATGACAGCACTTGAAATATTCATCTGCTCAAAATATTCCAGAGTTCGATGTGATAAACCACAGAGTAACACACGTGATACAAAGAACAGTAACTCATACTCTGTCTGTGGAGCATATTCAGACCTCTCGAAATGTAAAGTCTCTGCAGGAGTTAAAGTATAGTAGCGTCTGTTCGCCACCCACAATCAATCAACTAGACGCCAGAATCGCATATGTTACTATAGCCAGGCGTGTCTTCTTCCAGAACTCACGTAAAAGTGCCCGAATCGCCCACATGAACACTCCATTGAGAAAGATCCAGTTTCCACTTGACTCCCATAGTGTTCTTTCTACTGTCTGCTTTTCCTTTGGCTGAAGGCCGTCCCCACCAAACATATCTCATTCTGAAACTCTACAGACATGATTTCATTCAAGATGACCATTTTACCCCAACAAACTAACATTAAATAAAGAAATGTTATAAATATTTAGTCACACTCAGATCATTCACAATAATTACAAATAAAAGTTTGTTCATAAATAAATAAACTAGTATACTCATGTTGAATGACAAATTGATTGTTTAAACAATTATTTACGCCTCCTTGACAGAAGCACGTTTTGGCACCGAGCGAGGTGGCGCAGTGGTTAGCACACTTGACTCGCATTCGGGAGGACAACGGTTCAATCCCGCGTTCAGCCATCCTGATTTAAATTTCCGTGATTTTCCTAAATCGCTCCAGGCAAATGCGGGGATGGTTCCTTTGAAAGGGCACGGCCGGCTTCCTTCCCCGTCCTTCCTTAATCCGATGAGACCGATGACCTCGCAGTTTGGTCTCTTCCCCCAAACAACCCAAACCTATCTTTTGGTTCTCTTTTCAGTTGTAGTGGCTGCTAACACATGCGACTGATGACTTTTAAATCAGCTCAGTAGTTTAATAGCACATGCTGTCAACACTTAAATACAGTTACTGGCAAAATAGTAAACTGTTCATTAAATAACTACACAAGTATGACAATATGTGAAGTATTCATCCCGTATTCATTAGCTGTGTAAATTTGGAGAATACGATGTTCTAACGAACTTTTGCATATTGTAAAAGATATAAATGACATCATAAATCAATAAATGAATAGGCGCAGATGAGTGGCTTTCTAAAATGACAGCTATCATGCAATGCTGTCATCTGAGGTACCCTTTGTTGCAATCGCATATAGTGTTTAAAAAGTTGTTAATTCAGAAGTTCGTATTTAAAACGTTTATTCACTGTGAAATATTAACTTCTGTAGTTCTAAAGGTATTGAGATATTTTTGTGCCATTGGATGTGCCTCATTTTTCTGAGATCGCCGATATATTCAGATTTTCATTAGTATTTAGCTGTGAGTTATTATCGAAGTTCGGAGAGCTGTAACTTAGCCATCTTTAAGACTGTCTGACACTCCACCGTTTCTTGGAGCTCTGTGCCGTGCTTAGCGACCGTCTGTCGCCAAACCCCGTACTGGGATTAACTTACGCCCTGTCCTTTGCTCACGCCCTTGCACGTGGTTCGCCTGGAGCGGCTGCGGCTTCCAGCCCTGAGCGCCGGGCCCACAATCGTTCAGCCGGACATCAAATTTAACTTACCTTGTAGCAATTCTAGGCGGCCAATTAGCTAGCCTAGAGACTCGTAACGTTGCACTATTCAGATTTACGTACTTCTTCTTCGGTTTCTGATTTGTTTTACACCATAAGTTTTTTCACCACTTGTGTCACCACCATCCCTAATTCTTTAAAGAGTCGAACTCCAATGTATGAAACAGTTTCAAACATCTGATTACTTTCCAGATGAGTTAATGTGTTAAATATTTGACGTTAAGCATGCTTAGCTGAGGACTACTTTCCAATACAGTTTTTTAAATTCTATGTAACATTTATACGTCCAACTTTGAGAACTATTTACATTTTCTGATAAGCCAGTTTATTTCCTAAATTACATGTCATGTGATGACGTAATATTGTAGGTATCATCAGTGTATATGTGAATACTGTCTGCAAAACGGGTGGCGAACAGAGTTCGTCCTAAAAAAATTAATTAAAACGTCGTAAGTTGATTTCCTTTCATTATTTTGTCCGTCTATAAGCGAGAAAAAGTTTCTAAAAGGTTCTAAATTCTGTGTTAAGTTCGTTGGAAGTCACTAAGGGCTTCAATCATCAAATAATGGATGAGTAAATTCTGCGTAATTACGCCCCGTGATTTGCGCTGTACCAAGTCATATACACAGTTTCTAACTGTAATACTTGTCTTATTGCTGTAAACCTTTAACGTATGATTCTACCGCCTAAAAAGTAGATTACGACAGCATTTTAAATTTCTAAAATACGTCAACAATCACACTTTTTTTAAGTCATCTCTCTTCTGCATGGTTCGATGCGAGTCCACCACGAATTCCTCTCCTGTGTCAAAACCTTCATCTCAGGGTAGCACTTGCAACCTATGTCTTCAATTATTTGCGGGATGTATTGCAATCTCTGTCCTCTGCAGATTTTAGCCCCTACAAGCTCCACTGGTAGATGGAAGTTATTCCCTGATGCCTTAACAGATGCCCTACTATCCAGTCCCTTCTTCTCACTCGCAGTGTTGTTGTTGTTGTTGTTGTTGTTGTTGTCTTCAGTCCTGAGACTGGTTTGATGCAGCTCTCCATGCTACTCTATCCTGTGCAAGCTGCTTCATCTCCCAGTACCTACTGCAACCTACATCCTTCTGAATCTGCTTAGTGTACTCATCTCTCGGTCTCCCTCTACGATTTTTACCCTCCACGCTGCCCTCCAATGCTAAATTTGTGATCCCTTGATGCCTCAAAACATGTCCTACCAACCGATCCCTTCTTCTAGTCAAGTTGTGCCACAAACTTCTCTTCTCCCCAATCCTATTCAATACCTCCTCATTAGTTACGTGATCTATCCACCTTATCTTCAGTGTTCTTCTGTAGCACCACATTTCGAAAGCTTCTATTCTCTTCTTGTCCAAACTAGTTATCGTCCATGTTTCACTTCCATACATGGCTACACTCCAAACAAATACTTTCAGAAACGACTTCCTGATACATAAATCTATATTCGATGTTAACAAATTTCTCTTCTTCAGAAACGCTTTCCTTGCCATTGCCAGTCTACATTTTATATCCTCTCTACTTCGACCATCATCAGTTACTTTACTTCCTAAATAGCAAAACTCCTTTACTACTTTAAGTGTCTCATTTCCTAATCATATTCCCTCAGCATCACCCGATTTAATTTGACTACATTCCATTATCCTCGTTTTGCTTTTGTTAATGTTCATCTTATATCCTACTTTCAAGACACTGTCCATTCCGTTCAACTGCTCTTCCAAGTCCTTTGCCGTCTCTGACAGAATTACAATGTCATCAGCGAACCTCAAAGTTTTTACTTCGTCTCCATGAATTTTAATACCTACTCCAAATTTTTCTTTTGTTTCCTTTACTGCTTTCACTCGCAGTATATGCCGTAAAATATCAGGAGTAACTATCGAGAGCTGTCACAAGTGGAATGACCACATAAAACAAATAGGGGAAAAGCAGATGCGAGACTGAGATTCGTAGGAAGAATGTCATCCAAGAAGGAAATGTTTTATGAGGTGCTTGTTAGACCGATTGTTGAGTATTGTTCATCAATCTGGGACCCCTGCCAGGTAGGACTAACAGAGACTGTTAAGCCAGCTTAAGTAAAAATATCTGTTAGATTTCAGCTTTGACAACACTTTGTCACAACAGTCAAGATTAGGTATTTTGTGTCTGATAAATTTATTAATAGTGCATAACAGTGTTTCATTCTGACAGTGTGTTAATTCTGTAAATATTAGCTATTCCAGTTTACTGCATTGTATGAACCTATTTTGACTATCTCCTGACAAATGATTAGGGTAGAAAGTATTATATTCAAATGTTTTATGTTTTTATGTTATACTTTCTGACATGTTCCACACCCACGAAAATCATCTAATTTTTTGGGTCTATGGAACGAAAACTGAATTTAATCCAATCTAAGCTAAAAGGAAGAGAGAAGATCGAACGAAGAGCAGCGCGTCTCGTCGCGGGTTCGTTTAGCCGGTGCCAGAACTTTTCAGAGATATTCAACAAACTCCACTGACACATTTTACGAGAGAGGTGTTGCGCATTACGGAGAGGTTTGCTACTGAAATTTTGAGAGAACGCTTTCCGATTAAAATCAAGCAACGTATTTCTTCCTCCCACATACATCTCGTCTGATGACCACGACCAGAAAATCCGAGGAATTAGAGCCAACATACAGGCTTATCGACAATTATTCTCTAACGAGCTATTCGCGGAGTGAAACAGGGTAGGGGGGAGGGGGTGAGGTGAATTCGTTAGTGGTACCAGAAGTAACCTCCGCCACATACCATTAAGTGGCTTACGGAGTAAGGTGCAGATGTAGATTATTTTCTTGTACAAAACTTTTTGAGGTATGTTACATGATGCTGCAAACTACAACTATCTATATCTCATAGTTTTCTTAATGACATCTGAAAACCAGGGAGGTTTTACGTGAACACGTTGCATATTAATTTCCAAAACACTCAGCCAACGTTTGGAGAGTCAGCAGCATGTGCCTAGAAAATGACGAGGAGTTCTAGAAATACCACGTTATGTTTAACACAGGAAACTTTTCTGTTGCTAGCCTGTCGGCATGCCCTCTTGCTGGGGGTTAGAAACTGAGCGACTGCAGGAAACGTTCCAGCCCCGTAAAGGCGCCTATTCACGGGTTGACCGTAATTGCATCCAACAAGACATCTGGTGCGTTTCGTGAGTCCACAGATACAACAGGCAAAGTTGGAACTTTGTGCCAGACCAGGATTCGAACCAGCGTCTCTTGCTTACTAGGTAGATACTCTGACCACTAAGCCATCCGGACACGATGGACATTGCAACTTAACGGATTATCGAAGCGCGCCTCCCGCCAGACCCAAATTCTCAATTCATCCACGCACAACTAATGTAATGTCCCTCCCCCGTTATCCTCGTTACTCCTGGCATTTCGCCGACTCTCGCAAGAGTTAGAGCCTGGTGTGCACTAGCACCGAAGAGATCATTGGCCATCCTCGCCATAATTATATATGTGGTGTCTGTTCTTTCGGACAAGTCCGAGGCAACGGGCAAGGGGCAGTACATTAGTATTGTGTGGACAAGCTGAGAATTTGGGTCTGACGGGAGGCGACCTAGAGTAGGCCGCGCAGTTGCAATGACCCCTGTGTCCGGATGGCTTAATGGCCAGAGCATATGCGTGGTATGCAGGAGACCCGGGTTTGAATTCCGGTCCGCCACAAATTTTCAACTTTTCCCATTGATTTAAACTAATGCCCACTCGCAGCCAATGTCTGTAATTCCTTGGTGCCTTAATTCAAAGTGCCTGCTAGATCAAAATGGTTACTGTTCGTTCGAACATGTCCGAAAGAACATGCACCACACACATAAATATGAATGGATGTCATTTGGCCAACACGCTCGGACAGTTGTTCCGTGACGTCTGTTTAGGTAGAGATCACCGAAAAAATCATCAAAAACCAATGTATGAAGCACAGCACGAGAACTGAGTCTGAATGAAAAGGAAGGAAGATCAGAGTTTAACGTCTCGTTGACATCAGGGTTAGCAGAGACAGAGCACACGCTCGGAATGTGTCACATATGGAAAATCGGCCGTGCCCTTTCAAAAGAACCATTCCGGCATTTAGGGAAATCACGGAAAACTTTAATCAGGATGGTAGGACGCGGATTTGGACTGCCGTCATCCCGTATGAAAGTCCAGTGTGTTAACCACTGCGCCACCTCGCTGAATGAAAAGATGAAATAAAGTGATTATTTTTTTAAAAAAGTAACCTAAGTGGGAAGAAGTTTCACTACAAAAAAGTAAAATAAATTAAGAGAAGTACATAGTTTGAATGAAATATGTACATGACACAATCTTGAAATTTTATTAGACTAGACGGAAGTTACAACCTTTCAAGATAAACGCCTATTACAGTTTAAAAAAAATAAAGTAATAATTGAGCAGGGTGTCACATTTTAAATATCTGTGCTGTGACATGAGTTATTACTATGACAAAAATGTAGACGAAAAGCTGTACAAATTTCAGACAATAGGTGGAACAATACAAAGAAGACTGAACTACAAAACCCGAAAAGATGCAAAAATGAAACTTTATAAATCTATGTGATGCCAGTACTGTTGTATGAAAGTGAGAGTGGACAAATAAATAGAAAAATGACGACAAAATACAAACACGAGAGATGAGGTCTCCAGTTGGGTGTGATGTTGCACAAGAAGAGATTTACTAAAAAATCAAAATGCTCGAAATCAGTTGAATGTAGCTGTTACGGAAGAAATAGCAGAGTGTGGAAATAGGTGGAAGCAACATGTGAACAGAATAAAAGATAAAAGGCTACACAAAAAAAGATCCTGAATCACAGCCCGAAAGGGAGGAATGGCGTAAGTTGACCAAGGAAACTATGGGCATAAACTTTGCGAAGACGGAACCGGCAGATGTGTGATATCGAAATGCATCACGACGACGAAGATACATTATTTTACACAAAAAGAAACAATAGTTACAGCTTACGGTTCGTTGGCGGTGTCTCTTCTCGGCTCGCAGTGACGGACATCCGGCAATAATATGCATCCGTTAGCATGGCCCAAATTCGGCGTCTGTCGGTGCATTTCGCGGCGCCGCAGTGAATTCCTGGGCAGGACGAACTTTCCCTACGGGCGCCTTCTATCAGCTCTGTCCCTGGGAAGCCCTGCAGCTAGAGTCTACTCTCTCTTCTTCCCCTCGCCGCTGATGTCGATCTGATCAGTCCCGGTAATCAAGTTCAGCCAATTGGTGGCGAGTGGTGGCGCCAGAAGCATGCGTAGTCTGTTGTACTCAGGCGGTGGCAAAGTTTGCACCGCCAAAATCTGGTCTACAGCTCCAAGGAATCTGCCAGCTCGCGGGCTCTAATCATCATATTTAATACGCTACATTTTATGCAAAAACAAATTTACTCATTCACGTCACAGTGAAAATAACTCATTTCCTCAATTTTTTTGCATGTGAAGTATTTACACTACTGTCTTCCGTACAAAAGTTTTGTCAAAACTTAGTTCAGTTATTGAGTGTTATGTACCTAAATGCAATAGTGACGAATGCAACTTAAATGCAATGATAATCTGATGGTAAAAACCTTACACTAACATAAACATGCACCAAATGCAATAGAAACATATTTTTTTTACTGTCCTATTATTTGCAAGCAACAGTCAAATTTTCAGTAAATTGGCAAACACGCAGACAGAAAAAAATAATGAGAATGTATTGCTTCGTCTGTATAGCAGACGAGCATAAGAAATCCTAAGCTAAGTAAATACTGTATTCAGCAGATTCTCAGATGGAACTGATTTTAATGTTTTTGTTACCGTCGTTACACAAAATAAATTGATCAGACTCCCTTTTCCTTCACTTTCGTTGTTGTTCAAAATACGGCGCTACTCTCCGCGGAAAGATGCCAACGTCAAAGATACACTTGTCACAGACTAAAAAAAATAGTTTGTCTTTCTTTTTAATGTAAGATTTTCTATTCTTTTAGTAAGTTTTGTAAATCACTCTCAGTTCTAATAACAGTTTGCGCTGGTGGGCAAAACTTAAGAACGGAAGTAACACCGAGCGATCTGGCGCAGTGGTTAACACACTGGACTCGTATTCGGAAGGACAACTGTTCAAAACCCGCGTCCGACTATACTGATTTAGGTTTTCCGTGATTTCCCTAAATCGCTTCAGGCAAACGCCGGAATGGTTCCTTTGCAAGGGCCCGAACGTTTGGTCCTCTCCGCCAGATTAACCAACCAACCAACTTTCAATGAAACTTGGACTATACAGGGTGGTCCATTGATCGTGACCGGGCCAAATATCACACGAAATATGCATCAAACGAAAAAACTACAAAGAACGAAACTTGCCTAGCTTGAAGGGGGAAACCAGATGGCGCTATGGTTGGCCCGCTAGATGGCGCTGCCATAGGTCAAACGGATATCAACTGCGTTTTTTAAAAATAGGAACCCCCATTTTTTTATTACATATTCGTGTAGTACGTAAAGAAATATGAATGTTTTAGTTGGACAACTTTTTTCGCTTTGTGATTTATGGCGCTGTAATGTCACAAACGTATAAGTACGTGGTATCACGTAACATTCCGCCAGTGCGGAAGGTATTTGGTTCCTGATACATTACCCGTGTTAAAATGGACCGTTTAGCAATTGCGGAAAAGGTCGATATCGTGTTGATGTATGGCTACGGTGATCAAAATGCCCAACGGGCGTGTGCAGTGTATGCTGCTCGGTATCCTGGACTACATCATCCAAGTGTCCGGACCGTTCGCCGGATAGTTACGTTATTTAAGGAAACAGGAAGTGTTCAGCCATATGTGAAACGTCAACCACGACCTGCAGCAAATGATGATGCCCAAGTAGGTGTTTTAGCTGCTGTCGCGGCCAATCCGCACATCAGTAGCAGACAAATTGCGCGAGAATCGGGAATCTAAAAAACGTCGGTGTTGAGAATGCTCCATCAACATCGATTGCACTCGTACCATGTTTCTATGCACTTTCTATGCACCAGGAATTGCATGGCGACGACTTTGAACGTCGTGCACAGTTCTGCCACTGGGCATAAGAGAAATTACGGGAAGATGACAGGTTTTTTGCACGCGTTCTATTTAGCGACGAAGCGTCTCACCAACAGCGGGAACGTAAACGGCATAATGTGCACTATTGGGCAACGGAAAATCCACGGTGGCTGCGACAAGTGGAACATCAAGGACCTTGGTGGGTTAATGTATGGTGCGGCATTATGGAAGGAACGATAATTGGCCCCCATTTTATCGATGGCAATCTAAATGGTACAGTGTATGCTGATTATCTATGTAATGTTCTACCAATGTTACTACAAGATGTTTCACTGCATGACAGAATGGCTATGTACTTCCAACATGATGGATGTCCGGCTCATAGCTCGCGTGCGGTTGAAGCGGTATTGAATAGCATATTTCATGACAGGTGGATTGGTCGTCGAAGCACCATACCATGGCCCGCACGTTCACCCTATCTGACGTCCCCGGATTTCTATCTGTGGAGAAAGTTTAAGGATATTTGTTACAGTGATCCACTGACAACGCCTGACAACATGCGTCAGCGTTTTGTCAATGCATGTGCGAACATTACGGAAGGCGAACTACTCGCTGTTGAGAGGAATGTCGGAATGTCGTTCGACGTATTGCCAAATGCATTGAGATTGACGGACATTATTTTGAGCATTTATTGCATTAATGTGGCATTTAAGGTAATCAAGCTGTAACAGCATGCGTTCTCAGAAATGATAAATTCAGAAAGGTACATGTATCACATTGGAACAACCGAAATAAAATGTTCATACATACCTACGTTCTGTATTTTAATTTAAAAAACCTACCTGTCACAAAATGTTTGTCTAAAATTGTGAGCTATATGTTTGGACTATTACAGCGCCATCTGTCACAAAGCGAAAAAAGTGGTCCAACCAAAACATTCATTTTTCTTTACGTAATACACGAATATGTAATAAAAATGGGGGTTCCTATTTTTAAAAAAAACGCAGTTGATGTCCGTTTGACCTATGGCAGTGCCATCTAGCGGACCAACCATAGCGCTATCTGGTTTCCTCTTCAAGCTAGACAAGTTTCGTTCCTTGTAGTTTTTCGTTTGGCGCTTATTTCGTGAGATATTTGGCCCGGTCACGATCAATGGACCACCTTGTATATAGAAATAACAGCTACAGTATAGTACCTGAAAGGAAGACGCAGTGAGACGAAAGGAAGTGACAGTTTCATTCAAAGACAATAATTACGTTGAAGTCAATGCGATTCGTGACGGTTCCCTGGACATTACAAATGGCGCGACGTGAATCTCAGTAGGATGTGTGATCACCATGGACGGGAATCCCATACTGGCGGCAAGGTTGGTATACGTTCTTGTCGCAGGGCGTTGCATTCCTCCACCGGCGCGGTTCACAACTTATGCACTTTTGTGCCGCAAGGTTGGTAATGCGTTGTCGCAGAGCGTTCCATTCCTGCACCAGCGTCCGCATGCGGACGTGTTGGTATACATCTCTTCGACGCATCTCACACGCACTGGCTGGAATTTAAATCGGGACAAGAACAGGCCAGTTCATGCGTCGAACATCCCATACTTCGAAGAGCTGCTGTACGGTGTGGTCACGCATCATCGTCCATTAGAAAGAAGTCCGAGCCGAATGAACCGCTGGGAACAGGCACATGGGGAAGAGTAGTGTCACAGTGACAATGACTGGTGAGTGCACCGTATTCACAGAGAGTAGAGGCTGGACCATTCAGGAATCGGGTCGCTCTTCTCGGAAGACAACAAATTCAGCCTGCGTAGTGATTCTGGACGTACCCTCATATGGCGAAAGGTGGCAACACGCAATGAACCCAGGAACACTGTCGAGCACGATCGGTTTGGTGGTTTCAGTGTTATGGTGTGGGAGGCATAAAGTTGCGCGGACGTACGGACCACTAAATCTGCGAAGGCGGTCAACGTTTTTGTGACACTGTAGTCCGTCCCCATGTGAATCTTTCCATTCGGCCCTGACTTCCTCTCAGTGGACGACAAAGAGCGACTGCGCCGATCACCGCTGGTGGGGGAGCTCTTCCAACGAGAGGGAATTCGTCGAATGGACCGGCCTGCGCGCTCCCCTGGCTTCGAGCACGGCTGGGAAGACGAGTCGAAGCACGCCCACGTGCGCGACCATCGATCACTTCCCAGCCGCGCTGGTGCAGGAATGGAACGCTCTGCGACAACGCATTACCAACCTTGCGGCCAGCGTGGCAGCACACTGGACAGCGTACATTGCCATTTGTGGTCATGACACACTCTGTTAATAGCTCCCCCACCAGCGGTGATCGATGCAGTCGCTCTTTGTCGTCCACCGAGAGGAAGTCAGGACCGAATGAAAAGATTCACATGGGGAAGGGGTACAGTGTCACAAAAACGTTGACCGCCTTCGCAGATTTAGTGGTCCGTACGTCCGCGCAACTTTATGCCTCCCACACTATAACACTGAAACCACCAAACCGATCGTGCTCGACAGTGTTCCTGGGTTCACTGCGTGTTCCCACCTTTCGCCATATGAGGGTACGTCCAGAATCACTACGCAGGCTGAATTTGTTGTCTTCCGAGAAGAGCGACCCGATTCCTGAATGGTCCAGCCTCTACGCTCTGTGAATACGGTACACTCACCAGTCATTGTCACTGTGACACTACTCTTCCCCATGTGCCTGTTTCCAGCGGTTCATTCGGCTCGGACTTCTTTCTAATGGACGATGATGCGTGACCACACCGTACAGCAGCTCTTCGAAGTATGGGATGTTCGACGCATGAACTGGCCTGCTCTTGTCCCGATTTAAATTCCAGCCATGATTAGCTTTTCAGAGCATTCACACATGGTTGGCACCGATGGCGACACCTACAACGTGCTGACTTGAGGAAAGTTCCTAACCGATTTCTCATACACAAACACCAGTTGGCCGAGGTTGCCTGCTGAAACGTTGTTGTGATGCCTCGTGTAAGGAGAAGAAATGCGTACCATCACGTTTCCGACTTTGATAAAGGTCGGATTCTAGCCTATCGCGATTGCAGTTTATCGTATCGCGACATTGCTGCTCGCGTTGGTCGAGGTCCAAAGACTTTTAGCAGAATATGGAATCGGTGGGTTCAGGAGGGTAATACGGAACGCCGTGCTGGATCCTAACGGCCTAGCAGTCGAGATGACAGGCATCTTATCCGCATGGCTGTAACGGATCGCGCAGCCACGTCTCGATTCCTGAGTCAACAGATGGGGACGTTTGCAAGACAACAACCGTCTGCACGAACCGTTCGACGACGTTTGCAGCAGCATCGACTATCAGCTCGGCGGCCATGGCTGCGGTTACCCTTGACGCTGCATCACAGACAGGAGCGCCTGCAATTGTGTACTCGACGACGAACCTGGGTGCACGAATGGCACAACGTCATTTTATCGGATGAATCCAGGTTCTGTTTACAGCATCGTGAAGGTCGCATCCGTGTTTGGCGACATCCCGGAGAACGCACATTGGAAACGTGTATTCGTCTTCGCCGTACTGGCGTATCACCCAGCGTGATGGTATGGGGTGCCATTGTTTACACGTCTCGGTCACCTCTTGTTCGCATTGACGGCACTTTGAACAGTGGACGTTACATTTCAGATGTGTTACGACCCGTGGCTCTACCCTTCATTCGATCCCTGCGAAACCCTACATTTCAGCAAGATAATGCATGAGCGCATCTTGCAGGTCATGTATGGGTTTTTCTCGATACAGGAAATGTTCGACTGCTGCCCTGGCCAGTATATTCTACAGATCTCTCACGAATTGAAAACGTCTGGTCAATGGTGACCGAGTAACTGGCTCGTCACAATACGCCAGTCTCTACTCTTGAGGAACTGTGGTATCGTGTTGAAGCTGCATGGGCAGCTGTACCTGTACACGCCATCCAAGCTCAGTTTGACTCAAATTCCAGGCGTATCAAGGCCGTTATTACGGCCAGAGGGTGTTGTTTTGGGTACTTATTTCTCAGGATCTATGCACCCAAATTGCGTGAAAATATAATCACACGTCAGTTCCAGTATGATATATTTGTCCAATGAATACCCGTTTATCATCTGCATTTCTTCTTGGTGTAGCAGTTTTAATGGCCAGTAGTGTATATGCCGGCTTTTGTAATGTCCAGGGAACCTTCTTAAATCGACATGACCAGGATAATTATTGCCTTTGAATAAAACTGACGTTTGTGTTCGTCTCATTGCGGATTTCCTTCAGTTACTTTCTGTACTATGCTGTAGCAATTATTTCCTTGCATGGTCCAACTTTCATTGAGTAACGTCACTTATGTGCGTTCAAATAACGCGAAAGCTACTTTCGCCCTTAGGTTTTGCACACTGGCGTAATGAAAATAGGTTCAAATGGTTCTAATGGCTCTAAGTACTATGGGGCTTAACATCTGAGGCCATCAGTCCCCTAGACTACTATTTAAACATAACTAACCTAAGGACATCACACACATCCATGCCCAAGGCAGGATTCGAACCTGCGATCGTAGCAGCAGCGTGGTTCCTGAGTGAAGCGCCTAGAACCGCTCGGTCACAGAAGCCGGCAAACCATCCACAGGATGGCCGGCACACCGTACCTCGACACTAATCCGACGGACGGATTCGTGTCGGGGACCGGCACTTCTTCCTGCTCGGGAAGCAGTGCGTTAGACCGCACGGGAAAATAGCAAAACTGTAATGAATGCCTAATTGCAAATAAATTTTAGTATACATTGGAATGACAAACTATTTCTGTGGGGCTCTGCAAGTTGGGACTACAAGCATACGTACTTAAAATTATATCAGCCACAGATAAACTAGAAAATATTCTCGCTCTTCCTAACGTACGAACATCGAATTACATTTCATGTATACCATTTCAAAAAACAATGATCATATATATATATATATATATATATATATATATATATATATATATATATATATATATATATCGTTTTCTTTATAGTTACGTGACCTTCAGTTCATTACAAATATTTACAGTTAGTTTGTTTATAGTGAAACAGTTTATTTTATGAAATAAAATAAATTTTACATATTCATTTTTGTCCGAGTGAGCGTAGTTCTGTTAAAATGTTGATTTGATACTTTATTCATTTATTTTATTTGTTTATTTATTTTATTTGAGATACATAATCCATAGATCCAGTATGGCGTGATTATGCATGGATGTGGAACGAGTCAAAGCAGATACAATATAGATAGGATACAATACAATACATAATAGTATATTACACATGGTAGATGAATGATTCAAAACTGGTACAATACAGTAATATAATAGAGATAAAAACAATACAATACAAAAATACAATAGTTATAAAAAACAATACAGACACAATGACAAAGGAAATAACCTGAATTACTACTCAAGTTATTTATCTCTGCTGAGGAATTCATCTAAAGAGTAGAAACATTTTTCCCGTAGGAATTACTTTAGCTTTTTCTTTGAATATCGTTTTATTTTCTTTTAGACACTTTATATTACTCGAGAGTGCGCAAAAGATTTTTGTACTTGTGTACTTGACCCCTTTTTGTACCAGAGATAGATTTTTCCGTTAACAGTGCGTACCACCTTTCTGTCTTGTGTTATAATGATGGTATGCCTCATTAGTTTCATATTCAGAGGAACTGAGAAGTGTGAAAGCCATGAGTGAGAGGAGATACTGTCAGGTAGTGGTTAATATACCTAACTGTTTAAAAAGATTGCGACATGAGGTCCTTGGAGGAAAACTACGTATAATTCGGACAACTTTTTTCTGGATTATAAAAATATTTTTTGAAAGTGGTGAGTTGCCCCAAAAGATTATTCCATAGCGCATCACTGAAGGAAAGTAGCCAAAATATGCAGACTTTGATACGTTGATGTTTCCAGTTTTGGAAATAATTTGGATGGCAAATGTTGCTGAGCTACGCTTTTTTAGTGTTTGCTGTATGTAGAATTCCCAGTTGAGCCGGTAATCTATGTGAACTCCTAGGAACTTTCTGGTTCAAAAATCAAATGGCTCTGAGCACTATGGGATTTAACATCTGAGGTCATCAGTCCCCTAGAACTTAGAACTACTTAAACCTAACTAACCTAAGGACATCACACATATCCACGCCCGAGGCAGGATTGGAACCTGCGACTGTAGCGGTCGCGCTGCACCAGACTGAAGCGCCTAGAACCGCTCGGTCATACCAGCCGGCGGAACTTTGTGCACTGAATGCTCTGTAACTGTTGCCTCTCGTATGCAATGTTAATATCTTCTGGGCTTATGTAACTGGATTTGAACTGCATGTAATTTGTTTTACTGAGGTTTGTTGCTAGAGAATTTGCTGTGAACCAGTTCAGAACATTTGCAAGTGCTTGGTTGGCATTTAACTCTACGAAATACGAAAGCCGTATTTCAAACTCGCTCCAAGAGTTCTCACGGTACAACGCCTCTACTGTTCAATTTTGAGAGTGCCCATCTCTGCACTGCGTGAGTCTGCGTTACATTAAGGTAAAAAAAGAAAAGAATAAGAAAAAAAACAGAGTTTCAATAGATTGTCATCGTACATACAGTGGCGTCCAAAATTAAAGCAACAAACCGCTATTTCCCTGATCTGCGTCCAATTCACGATATAATCATACAAACTGCCAACGGATGGCCGTACAATCGTGTTCTGCATGGAAAATGACTTTCCTGTTAACGGAAAAGCACGTCAACAATGTCGTCAGGGCACCTACCAAACGGACTAGTGTTTGCCGGGTAGCCCCACATCCACAGTCACTGCGTATACAGTCACAGACGGTGCACTATGGCATACAGAATACGCCTACCAGACTCTCTGCGGTCGAGGATGATCTGAAGAATCGAAGCAGGACAGTCGTAAAATCATGTGACCCAATGGCCTATCGTGCGTCGTGCTTTTGTATCTCGGATGTGGCGACAGTTTACAGAAACCGAGGCAGTATCCCGAGGTCCAGGGCAGAGCCGACCACAGGTGAGATCAGAAGAGAGGTCCGTTATTTGGCTGTAAGGGCACGACGGTACCGCCTTAGTACTGCGCAGCAACTGGCATCTGACCTCGCAGCATCCACTGGACGTGTGTATCGAGGCAAACGGTGTACAGAAGGTTTCGAGAGATTGGCCAATATTGTCGGAGACTTGCTGTATGTGTGCCTCTGGCGCGTCTTCGCAGAAGGGAACGCCTAGAGTGAAGTCGTCAACACGCCACCTGGACAGTCGAACAGTGGGCCAACGATCTTTTCACAGATGAGTCCCGATTTGGTCTGGAGAGTGATTCTAGACAGATTCGCATCCGAAGGGAATATGGAACACGATTTCGTGTCCCTAACATTGTGGAAAGCGATGGATATCGAGCACAGCTCGAACAGAAAGGTTTATGTGTTCGTTTTTCCCGCGCGCTGTTAGGGAGTGGAATGGCAGAGAGATAGTATGATTGTGGTTCGATGAACCCTCTGCCAAGCACTTAAATGTGAATTGTAGAGTAGTCATCAAGATGTAGATGTAGATGTAGATGTGATAGCTAATTGTGTGAGCAGGGATTATGTTGACCACTCGGACACCACTTCATGAAATTGTACGTGTGAATCGGAAAGGTTTAATTGTTATCACGTACAGTGACGAGATCGTCGGAGCTCATGTACGGCTGCTGCGAGGCGCCGTGAGCCCCGACTTTGTACAGATGGACGATAATGCTCGACTTCGTGGAGCACAAGTGGTTCATGTTTTCTTGGAGACGGAAGATACTACACGCATGGCGTGGCCTTCTCACTTTCCCTATTTGAATCACATGGAACACGTCTGGAATGCACTAGGGAGACGGGTTGCATCACGTCCACGTTTACCAACCACTTTCCAAGACATGCGAGCACATCTGCAGGAAGAATGGGCGTGATTGCCTCAACATGACATCGATGACATTATTCACAGTATGCTCCGTCGTTGTCATGCCTGTATTACTACTAGAGGTGTTCACATCCCACAGTGAGCAAAAATGGTTCAAATGGTTGGGAGAACTATGGGACTTAACACCTGAGGTCATTAGGCCCCCGGAACTTAGAACTACTTAAACCTAACTAACCCAAGGACATCACACACAACCATGCCCGAGGCAAGATTCGAATCTGCGACCGTAGGGGTCACGCGGTTCCAGACAGAAGCCCCTAGAACCGCTCGGCCACAGCGGCCGGCCACAGTCAGCATATTAGCCAGTTGTTGAAATGTGTGCGCATACCTGTTAAGTTCGAAAACACGGAGAACGTTTCCGTCTACTGTTATGCATATTGCAGTTGTCTGAATTCTGTATTCTTTACATTGTTTCTACTTTTCTATCACTTGTTTATACTGTTTTGTGGCAAAATAAACGCAACCTGGCAAAATTTCCGCTTGTTGCTTTAATTTTGGACTTGAAAGAGAAAGTAAAAGATTTTAAAAATGTGTTTAGAACACCTAACTCTACTGTTACATTTACCGCATTATTTATCAGTTCATAGTATTTCGCTTAAAAGCTTATTGTCAAACGTGACTGAGGCAACAATTTCCCTCAAAATGCTAATGTGAGAGAGTGTACGGTTACAAGAGCTTTTTGGTGACTGGTTTATGTGCTGCGCCTTAAAATACACATAGAAATGTCACTGTCAACGATACAGACAAATAGTTCGACACGAAAGTATTAATTCCACCCCAGACATTAGATATTTCCTTCGTGAATTTCTGCTATGCTGCATTGTTACTGTTCGCTTGACAGTCAAGTCTTGGTGAAGATGCCGTCGTTCCCAAGAAGTTAATTAACCAACTGACGTTTACCTCCCACAGACACATTAGATAATGAAGTCTGTCGGATGTTGATCTCCCACAGATGCATTAGATGATGAAGTCTGTGAGTTGTGCGAATGCATTGACGGAATTGTCTGCTTCTGCCTTCGGGCTCGGTTTCTTTGTAAACGTATCGAGCCATTTAGGCGTTGTGCGTCCTCTTCCTACCATTTCAAACTCATCCATTAGAACAGAAACTCGACCTTACACTCCATGAAAGGTTACACAGATGACGCATTATCCAGAAGTTGTCACTAGGAGAGTCTTCGTCACCCCAATGGTTCCTCATTAATATTAGGTTACATTTGTAGCATACCAAGCCAACGGCCTTGCCGCAGTGGTAACATCGGTTTTCGTCAGAGCACACCGAAGTTAAGCGCTGTCTAGCTGGGATGGCACTTGGATGGGTGACCATCCGTTCTGCCGAGGGCTATTGGCAAGCAGGGTGCGGTCAGTCCTTGTGAGGCAAACTGAGGAGCTTCTTGATTGAGTTGTAGCGTCTCCGGTCTCCTAAACCGACATACGGCCGGAAGAGCGATGTGCTGGTCACATGCTCCTTCATATTCTCATTCAGTGACGCCTTTGGCCTGACGATGACATGGCGGCCGATAGGTACCGTTGGGCCTTCATAGCCTGTTCTGGCGGAGTTAAGTTTAGTTTAACAGTATATATCGTACACTCCGTAAAGGCGTCTCAAGGATGTGCAAAGACAAGACTGCACATGTGATTCAAGTGTAATATAACAAACTTAATTACAGAGCTAACGATAGTTATAAAATAACCCAAAACATCAATTTTAAGAGTGTCTTCAGTGGAATAGAGAAGGTGCCCAATAGAAAGTTCTTTAATTCAGTCTTAAACTACACCACATTGCTCATAACATATGTGGTTGTAGCTGTGACCTTCAGTCCAGAGACTGGTTTGCTGCAGCCCTCCATGCTACTCTAAGCTTCTTCATCTCCCAGTACCTACTGCAACCTACATCCTTCTGCATCTGCTTAGTGTATTCATCTCATGGTCTCCCTCTGCGATTTTTACCCTCCACGCTGCCCTCCAGTACTAAACTGGTGATCCCTCGATGCCTCAGAACATGTCCCACCAACCAATCCCTTCTTCCAGTCACGTTGTACCACAAATTCCTCTTCTCCCTAATGCTGTTCAGTAGCTCCTCATTAGTTACGTGATCTACCCATCTAATCTTCAGCATTCTTCTGTAGCACCGCATTTCGAAAGCTTCTGTTCTCTTATTTATCGTCCATGTTTGACTTCCATACATGGCTATACTCCATAGATATACTTTCTTGACACATAAATCTATACACGATGTTAACAAATTTCTCTTCTTCAGATATTCTTTCCTTGACATGCCAGTCTACTTTTTATATCCTCTCTACTTCGACCATCATCAGTTATTTTGCTCCTCAAATAGCAAAACTCATTTACTACTTTAAATGTCTCATTTCCCAATCTAATTCCCTCAGCATCATATAATTTAATTTCACTACATTTCATTATCCTTGTTTTGCTTTTTGTTGATGTTCATCTTATATCCTCCTTTCAAGACACTGTCCATTCCGTTCAACTGCTCTACCAAGTCCTTTGCTGTCTCCGACAGAAGTACAATGTAATCGGCAAACCTCAAAATTTTTGTTGCTTCTCGATGGATTTTAATTCCAACTCCAAATTTTTCTTTTGTTTCCTTTACTGCTTGCTCAGTACACAGATTGAATAACATCGGGGAGAGGCTACAACCCCGTCTCACTCCCTTCCCAACCGCTGCTTCCCTTTAATGCCCCTCCATTCTTATAACTGCCATCTGGTTTCTGTACAAATTGTAAATAGCCTTTCGCTCACCGTATTTTATCCCTGCCACTTTCAGAATTTGAAAGAGAGTATTCCAGTCAACATTGTTAAAAGCTTTCTCTACGTCTATAAATGCTGATAACATATAATATCACTTTTTATTTGAGAAAAAAGGAGAGTTAATAACGAAGGGTATTAATGAATATATGTATTGTGAAACAGTTATCAAAGTACCAAATTTTTTAGAGGACTCACTGCAGGACGTTCTAGAACTAACACTAGACACTGTTCTTATAACACACTTCTACAACTCTCTTTCCCGAAACTGATACCGTAAATCATGAGTAAATGAAAATATGTTGAGTAAATTAGTTTCTTCACTTGTAAATCACCTACAGCAGTAATCATGCATACTGAAATGTAGGTGAACTATGGTTCTTCACTGATTTGAAAGTGTGGGTTTCCCAGTTAAGGTTGTGATCTACCTGGAATCCCAAAAACATAATACTTTCTACTCGTATTTCGCTGTTTGAATAAGCTATTTTCATAACTTATGCGGTTGTACCATCTGTTGATGTTTCCAAATAGTTCGCAAGAATGAGAGAACTGGTACTTATTTTTAGTCCTGTACTTGTTGCATCAGAAAAAATGTAAAGCGCTAATCGTTTATCTATATTGAGGGAGTCTCATACGCTCAATATTTATTGCACAATACTGTATGCCGGTCGGTGTGGCCGTGTCGTTCTAGGCGCTTCAGTCTGGAACCGCGTGACCGCTACGGTCGCAGGTTCGAATCCTGCCTCGGGCATGGATGTGTGTGATGTCCTTAGGTTAGTTAGGTTTAAGTAGTTCTAAGTTCTAGGGGACTAATGACCACAGATGTTAAGTCCCATAGTGCTCAGAGCCAATACTGTATATTGCGCAATAATATTTTCGACTGTGACCGTTATTGTTAGTTTGAGCAATATATTGAAAAGACAGCACTGTTTTTTTACATCTACATCTACATTTATACTCCGCAAGCCAGCCAACGGTGTGTGGCGGAGGGTACTTTACGTGCTACTGTCATTACCTCCCTTTCCTGTTCCACTCGCGTATGGTTCGCAGGAAGAACGACTGCCGGAGAGCCTCCTTGCGCGCTCGAATCTCTCTAATTTTACATTCGTGATCTCCTCGGAAGGTATAAGTAGGGGGAAGCAATACATTCGATACCTCATCCAGAAACGCACCCTCTCGAAACCTGGACAGCAAGCTACACCGCGATGCACAGCGCCTCTGTTGCAGAGTCTGCCACTTGAGTTTGCTAAACATCTCTGCAACGCTATCACGCTTATCAAATAACTCTATGACGAAACGCGCCGCTCTTCTTTGGATCTTCTCTATACTCTGTCAACCCAACCTGGAACGGATCCCACACTGATGAGCAATACTCAAGTATAGGTCGAACGAGTGTTTTGTAAGCCACCTCCTTTGTTGATGGACTACATTTTCTAAGGACTCTCCCAATGAATCTCAACCTGGCACCCGCCTTACCAACAATTAATTTTATACGATCATTCCACTTCAAATCGTTCCGTACGCATACTCCCAGATATTTTACAGAAGTAACTGCTACCAGTGTTTGTTCCGCTATCATATAATTATACAATAAAGGGTCCTTCCTTTTAAAGAGCTTTATGCTCGTTCAATACACAGGACAGTGTTTTGTACCGTGTATGGGTGGTATTGCGAAATATGCGGCATTTGCTCCTGCGAGAGAGAAAAATTCAAATCGCGCCAAAGGGGTTTCGGCAAAGAACTGTAAAAAGTAAATGAGAAAATATCAGGAAGTGAGTGGAAGATGTATGTGAAATCACCATGTGTATTTTGAGAAATGAAATTCTCAATTCAAATACGTGCGACGATGCTAAGCTGATTTTGAGTATAATTCGTGGCGGTGCATCAATGGCTTTATTTTATTAGAACATGTTGTAAAACAGATCTGAAGATAGTCATTACCCACCGAAATCGGCAGTTTGAGGAACACAAGGTTTGTGGTCATTGACAGAAAAACAAGACATTTATTCTGCCCTTCCAGGATCTCTGTTTTAATCTGCGACCATGTCGCAACTTGTCGAATTCGTTACTGATGAGGAAACGCCAAAGTTGTCCACAGTAGGAGAGGAAACTGAACACCATGGTGTCATGTTAGTCAGCAGAAATGTTTATTTCACTTGTAGCAGTTCTCGAAATTGACATATAAGATTAATATCAGGTCAGCTGTCCACTGAGCATACATGTTTATTTTTGGCACAGCACGGATATAAGACCGTGTAAGGTTTCCGTCAGTAATTATTAAATTTGTGCTCTTTCGTTTGAGAAATACATAGAAAACAGCACCTGCAGACAATAAATTACACCATTCAGTTGTTTAATTTGTACGGGGGTTTACCAGAAAGTAATGAACCGCATTTTTTTCTCAGCCGAAAAGAATGCTACGAATCCGAAATGTTACGTGTGAGTTATTTGAAGTCTCCTGTGTGAGCGCGCCAAGTTTCCGTCACTTCCGACACATAGAGTAGCTGCAGGAAAGTTTCGAAATGGCGTCTGAAGGTGATGTACATTACAAGCAACGTACTGTCATTGGATTTCTCACTGCAATGAAAGAAACTGTCGGGAATATTCACAAACGCTTGTGCAAAGTCTATGGAGAATCTGCTGTCGACTGAAGTACAGTTAGCCGCTGGGCACGGAGGGTGAGGTCATCAGAAGGCAGTTCGGAGGAGCTCCACGATTTGCAGTGGTCAGGGAGACCATCCACGGCTGTCACACCTGACATGTTGCAGAGAGCTGATGTTGTCATTCGCAAGGACAGAGGCATTACGACTCGGCTGTCAGCCACCAAAGGAAGTGTGGATGCAAGTATCCACACTCTTGGATATTCAAAAGTGTGCGCAAGATGGGTCCCGAGGTGTCTAACGGTGGATCACAAATCGCACAGAAAGGAGATTTGTCCCAACGTTTTGAGGCTGCGGGGGAGGCCTTCTTGTCCCGGATTCTGACATGTGATGAAACCTCGGTTCACCATTTTGAGCCCGAAACAAAACGACAGCCGGTGGAATGGCGCAATGCCCACTCCCCACAGAAGAAAAATTCAAAGCATCTGCTTTCACCGGTAAGGTCATGATCACTGTGTTCTGGGACTGTGAAGGTGTGATTGTCATTGATGTGATGCCAGGAGGTGGTACCATTAATTCAGAAGCATATGTCAAGACGGGCTTCAGCGACTTCGGCGCCACAGCAACCCAGGAGGCGTTTTGCTGCAACACGGTAACACTCGACCGCACGCAAGTCTAAGGACTGCTGAACATATCGCAAAACCGGGTTGGACAGTGTTATTCCATCCACCCTATAGCCCTCACCTAGCCCCCTTGGACTTCGACTTGTTTGGGCCATTAAGGGATGTCATTCGTGGAAGACATTTTGAGGACGAAGAGGAAGTAATTCATACAGTGAAACACTGGCTCCGTTACTAGGACAAGGATTGGTACCGACAGGGCATACACGCCCCTGTTTCGCGCTGGAGGAAGGCCATAGAACGGGATGGAGATAACGTGGAAAAATAGGGTGTGTAGACAAAACATCATTCTTTCGTGTGTGTAATTCTCATAATGTTCAATAAAGAATTGTTGAAGGAAAAAATGCGGTTCATTACTTTCTGGACAATCCTCGTAATTAGTTATTGTGGTTTAGGAATCTATGCTGCCGTAAATGAGCTCCTGCTTCATTGAATGTTCACTGGAGGCTTTTCAGATTTGATTCACCCGTCCTGCATAATTTCTGCTTCTGTTTAGCAAACAAGCAAAAATTTCACTGTGAAAGCATTAACGTAACGTAATGCGATAGATGCTACTTCCGCATCATCGATCGCAGACATGTTCGCTATGATGGCAAAGTTCTAACCGGCTCTTCTCCTACATAAATATCGCGTAATATTATTGTGCCGTTCGCGACCTCGCACTTCCGCGCAGTATGATGACATAATACTATTCTGTCAATTATAGAGGGCGTATGAGGGCCGCTTTAGCGACAACAGAGGAGTGGGAGATCTCACATAGCTCCGAGAAATAGTCTGTGGTAAGTTCCCCTCTCCTACACTTCACAAGAAGAGGGATGATGGAAAATTTGAACCTCCTTGAAATGGGCATCTCAATCTGAGAAACTGGAAGACAGTTCTTTCTTCAGATCACCAAGAAATTCCATTTCAAACAAGAATGGAAAACCTGTACCATGTTCACCCTTCAACGACTGACACTTGGCGGAATGTGAGAAAGTTTTCTGTCTGAAAGCTGCAACATGTGTAAAGGTCACGAATAACATTGTCCTCCATTCATTCAAATGGAGAGGAACATCAGCGATAAGGCTAGGTTCTATTGCTATTCTTTGTCCGACAGGCATTGCAAAGGATTGTTTTCCTTACTCAGAAATATTTCAATGTCTGTTCTCGAAAAAAACCTCGACAAAATTTTACCAAAGATTAACCAGTTTGCTGCCTTGAAGTATGAGAGATCACTTGACAAAGATTCTAACTCTTCTAGAATAGATTTGAATTGACGGCTCCCTTCACAATGTTCACTGAGAAACTGGCTGAGATGGATTCCTATACACTAACTACACCAAGTTCTGTTGTATTTGAAACCGATTGTCATTTTCAAGGCATGATACTGCTCTACTGGCCCCGTCCCTTACCATCTTCATACTAGGGCTGTTGATTAAATATCGATATATCGATATGTTTTACAGCATATAATGGTAAATATTGGCGATGGTTTTCCCCAGATATATCGATATCAAAATAGCAATATCGAGTGCCAATATTTTATTTTATATATATATATATATATATATATATATATATATATATATATATATATATATTTATCACAATTTTCGAAAAATATTTGAAGTTGTTCTTTTGAAATTGTAGTATGACGTAATTTTACTTTCACTGTGTGAAGGAGTCTTACTACTTCTTGAGCTTTCACCATGTCCAATCTTTTTCTTTGATCGTGTCAAAAAAAAGTTTCAAATGGCACTACGGGACTTAATATTTGAGGTCATTAGTCCCCTAGACTTAGAACTACTTATACCTAACTAACCTAAGGACATCACACACATCTGTGCCCGAGGCAGGATTCTAACCTGCGACCGTAGCAGCAGCTTGGTTCCGGACTGAAGCGCCTAGAACCGCTCGGTCACATCGACCGGCTTTGACTCTGTCAAGCAAGTATATGTGGCACAAGAGAAGTACACCGATTGCACTGGGGGAGGGGTGAATAGAATAGCAAGATTTCCTAATATCACATGACAAATGATGGCTAAAGAAACTCCACACAAACATTTTATCTGAGAGTTGCTTTCAATAATATGCGATCTATGGTTAACAAAGTGATCAGCCAGGGATCAACGCACCACACTAACCAGAACTAATCGCTTTATCTGACTTCAAAAATTGGAATCTGTTGTAAGGCCCAAAAACTAAGCTACTATCAAGCATCTATACTCTACTATGGCACGAAGAAAAATATTATTCCAAAGAACAGGGTGCTAAGAAGAACATATACTGGAGCCCTACCAAGTAGCAGCGAATACCTTACCCTTCTGCAGCACAGCACGACACGCTCTCCGATGGCAGTCAAGGATAGCGGCAATGTGTTATTAACGGCGTGTGCCCGGAAATATGCAAGTACCCGGTCTCACGTTCGGCTGACTCGGAACGCAGATACTTCCCTATGAGCCTCCAAAACCCTGGTGGATTCCAGTGTGCAGGCGGACCCGTTTGCTGATTTGCCATAGCAATTTGACTCCGTGACACGACTTTGCGTGACGGAATATGTCAAACATTTAGACGGCCGAATCAAAACAAATAAGTACACCCACAACAGGCTCTAAGTGGCACACTAACAAAAAACAGAAGTCTCACGTGTAGGTAAAGACCTGCCGTTCTTTACTGGCGAAGCCCCACTATTCTCTACAGCTTTCCTCTGTGGCTTGGTAACGTAGCACATTTTCATGCTTAGACCACACCCACTTTAGCGAAAGTCAATCACGAGCTATAGCTCGTTATTCGAACCGCCCCCGTGCTCTGAAAACACAGATTTGACCAACCAACTACTTTAAAAATTAATTAGGAGAAAAGGAAGAAAAAGATTCAGCTTCATGCCCTCTTTCCCACGTATTTACGCCGTGTCTCTGCTAAAAGCATGACTTGGATGGAACCACAGCCCTCCATAAATACGTCGCTATATCCCCTGTTGCGTCCATTTCGAACTTTCAAAATAACAGCCATAAACTCGTTAAAATCCTTGTACCTTCACAGTGTTTGTAGCGAAATCTGGAAGCCTGTGTGCCACGTTACTGACCCACGGAACTCGAAAAATCTCTCAGCCCTCTCATCTGCTTTCTACTCTGCTTTGTTGACAGCCATCAGCTCAAAGATGCAGTGATTCCTCGGCCCTAGTCAGCCTACTTGGAAGCGGCCACCGACCGATCGGCGCCACCGCCTGTGTCGGCATAATGAGACAGGGGGGCTTGGCTGTCGGCAAACGTTTCCCAGGTACGCCCGTCCGTTCCACAGGAAAAAGCTCCCCTCGGCTCTCAGCTGCCATACGCTTTTAGTGCTGTCAGTTGACTCGGCACCATCTTCCTTCAAACTCAGGTAAAGCCTACTGCTATGCCTTCTCTAGAGCACACAAGCAAGAGCGTAAACTACTGCCAACCATTTAATCGTGTGAATGAAGTCAGATCGTATCAAATGTTGCAACCAAGTAATAAAGATCACCTTCCCTATGAATATCAAGCAGCGTGACATGGTACCAAAAGTGAGACTGCTCTGCAATCTCTCAGCTGTTAGTGGCACCAAAGTTAGCATCCACTCCTTAGGGAATGTAATAGAAACAGAAATTTAGGGTATCAAAGCAAAAGCTGAAATGCTTAACTTCGTTTTCCAGTGTTCCTTTGCAAAGTAAAACCCAGGAGAAATGCCCCAATTTAATCCTCACACCTCTAAAAAGATGAGTGAAATAAGTTTTACTGTCAGTGGTGTTCAAAAACACCTAAAATCCTTTAAACTGATCAAAGCTCTGGGGCACATTGGAATCCCTGTCAGATTCTATAGTGAACTTGTGGCTGAGTTAGCCCTTCTTCTAATTATAATATATCGCAAGTCGTTCAAACAAAACAGTGTGCCCAGTTCTTCGAAAAGGCACAAATCACACCTGTCTACGAGAAGGGTAGTAGAAATGATTCACAAAACTACTATCCAATATTCTTGACATCAATTTCTTGTAGAATCTTAGAATATATTCTGAGCTCAAACATAATGAGGTATCTTGAAAAGAATAACCTCCTCAATGCCAACCAGCATGGTTTTCGAAAACATCTATCATGTGAAACCCAACTCGCACTTTTTTCACATGACATACTGAAAACTTTGGATCACTGAAAGCTATGGATCAAGGAAACCAAGTAGATGCAGTGTTTCTTGAGTTTCGAAATGCATTTGACTCAGTCCGTACATACGATTATTGTCAAAAGTGAATCGTATAGGGTATTATGTGAAATTTGTTACTGGATTGAGGACTTTTTGGTATGGAGGACACAGCATGTTATCTTGGATGTAGATTCATCGTCAGATGTAGGAGTAACTTTGGGTGTGTCCCAGAGAAATGTGTTGGGATCCTTGCTGTTCACATTGTATATTAATGACCTAGCAGACAATATTAATAGTAAAATCAGGTAGTTATTTATAATGACGTTCTATCTGAGAGAAGCTGCATAAATATTCAGTCAGATCTTGATAAGATTTCAACAGGGTGCTGAGATTGGCAACTTGCTCCAAATGTTCAAAAATGTAAAATTTTGCACTTCACAAGACCAAAAAACATAGTATCCTGTGACTAAAATATCAGTGACTCACAGTTGGAATCGGCCAACTCCTATAAATAGCTGGGTGTAACACTTGGTAGGGAAATGGAATGATCACATAGGTTCAGTCGTGGATAAAGCAGGTGGTAGACTGTGGTTTATTGGTAGAAGCTGGGGAAGTGCAACCAGTCTACAAATAAGATTGCTTACAAATCACTCGTGTGACCTAACCTAGAATATTACTCAATCTGTGGGACCCATACCAGATAGGACTAACAGAGGATGTTAATAAAGTTGCAAGAACCGGCTTTAAATGATTACTCTAAGGATATACCATGACTCCCTGTGTATCGCTCACACAGGGACTGTGAGGATAAGATGAGAATAATTAGTGCAGACTCTGATGTGTTTTTGCAAAAGAAGCAAATTTTGACATGGCAACCAGAGAAATGTGTAGGTTTTACTCAAAATTCACCACTCATGACGCTTCTCTGAAAGTTACAAATGATTAACAATCCAGGCGAAAATAAATCATTGCATTTTTGGCGGAATTCTTTTTAGAGGCTAACGAAAGCAGAGATGACAGTATATCTTTTTGAATGGTCACCGTGCCAAGTGTGGTGTGGAGGAGATCCACTTCATATTCACAAAAAATGTGAGCTTAGGTTTCAGTTTAGAACGACACCTACCCCTCCAGCGCTCAGCATTTCCCCTACAGCGCTCTGGGCGACCCCCTCCACTGCCGCTCTCCCCACTCTTCCCCAGGTGACTCCACATCTAGCGGGCACGGAATTTTGTGAGCGCTATCGATGTAGATGTCTAAAAAGCTTGTAAGAGTATTGCAGAGTAGGCTGTGCCGAGAAATAATTGTAAGAAAAAAATCGATGCTTTGCACCGTTTCTGACTTCATTAACATTTAAATTAATCAATCAGGTCGTTGCGGGCACAAATTCAAGTGGCCCGCCAGATACAATGAGTGTCAGTTTTTCTCATAGTGTAGATGACAGGGCGCGAGACTGCTCAGCCCTTGGATCGGCTTCGATCCTTACTACTGTTCCAGGTGTAATTGTTGTACCGAACTCCTGTTCGGTTTTAGGAAACCAAATGAACAACACGCTTGGCAATACCGTCTTTGGTGGGCCACGTGAATTTGCACCCACAGTGGCCTGATTGACTGGCTTCAGTCCTAATAAACTCGGAAATGGCGCAGCATACCAGATTATTTCCTTAAGAATTATTTCTCATCACAACCAGCACTGAAACACCCTTGTAAGCTTTTCAGACTGTTCGTGACCACCCTTACAGCATACAGTGAAGGGTACTGAGAGGACAACTGTCATTTTCCATCCTTGCCATTCTGTTTGCAGATAGTGCTCAGGACTTGGGAGGAGAAACTATCAATGGGTCTGCGCAGGAACTTGTATTTTCGCTTGTACTGTCAGTCATTTAGCGATGCATATAGTACATGCTACCTCCTGGAATGAGTGTTCTCGGCTGTTTAACTTTCTGGCGCCTACCAGGTACTCATGAAGAAACATGCTGTTCTTCTTTAGATCTCTTCTATGTCCTTTCTTAATCCTACATGGTAGAGGGCCTCACTAAAGAGAAATATTCAAAAATCTATTTAACTTGGGTTCTAGAGTTAACTCCTTCTTGTGTGAAGGAATTTTTTTTAAGATTCCTCCAATGGCCTCTGCTTTTCCTACGCGTAATTTAAGTAGTCATTCCACTTGAAATTGCTTCATACACATAATCTAGATATTTTGCTGTTGTTACTGTTCTTAGTGATTGATAGCAAATCGCGAATTGATTTTCCTATAGACAAACAATAAGTTATAATAGATTATTCAGTGTCAGCTGCCAGTTCTTGCACAGATTCTCCGCTCGATTATCTGCATTTCACTACAACTTTCTGTAATCATGACTTCCGTATACACAATAGAATCATCGGCGAACAGCCTGGACAACCTCAGAGAGATTTCGAAGCTACAGGTATTTACGGATGAAGTCATCTACATCACTTAATATCTTTTTATTTATTACGACGTTCCGGGTACTGCCATTATCAGATAAAAAGCTAGAACGCATAAAACAAACTTAAGTATCAGTCGTATTAAAAACTATGCCTAAGGAGGGCGCCAACTAGATTGCAGGTTCACGGCCCGGTTAGGCATAGTTTTTAATGCAGACGACACTAAATATTGTTTTACACGCCTTTGATCTAATGCTGGCCGTAGCCGAAACGTGGAAATAAATGACAAGATATTACATGATGTAGATGGCTTTATCCTCAAAAGTCCACAGTGTTCGCATAGTCATTTAGGGACTTTATTTTCTTCATTAATTAGTTCCGAAGTGATACATATGGGAGTTACGTTTTGTCTCCTAATTCTGGCTGTTTCATCAGAGGCAGATAGTAATTTCAAAGCTAACCAAGATCGGCAAGCCGAACTGTTTATAAGTATCCACCCAGTATCGTGGCATGGTATCGCAGCCAACGCGTCGAGCGGACATGTGTTACAGAGCTTGTAATGGAGAAGAGTTGGTAATGTTTGATTTATTTAGCATAGAGGCCCACAACTTGTATAATTTCGATCTTTCTGCCTTTATGTTAAAGTAGTTTTTGTGTTTTGATTTTCTATTACCACTGTTTATTCTGTGCCCCATAGAAGAACAGAAGAAAGTTAGCGGAACCTTTACTGTTGCTACACAGGCTTCTCTTCTCGAAGAAAATCGTTTGCCAGTATGCCAGTAACACATTCCTCAACAGTGGAAGGAAATTTTGGGTTGGGGGGGGGGGGGGGATGGGGGACGAAGGAGGGAGCGCTCCCACCCTCCCAGAATAAGGCGTTGAGACCTTTCAATTAATAGAGAACTCTCACATATTCCTATAAATAAGTGTCGGTAATTACATTAAAACACAGATTTAGTACTGCAGAAAGCGACAGGAAATACCTAGGCTTTAAAAAAAATGGCTCTTAACACTATGGGTCTTAACATCTGAGGTCACCAGTCCCCTAGAACTTAGAATTACTTGAACCTAACTAACCTAAGGACATCACACACAACCATGCCCGAGGCAGGATTCGAAACTTCGACCGTAGCGGTAGCGCGGTTCCAGACTGATGCGTCTAGAACCGCTCGGCCACATCGGCCGGCACCTAGGCTTTAACAGTCGCAGTACAAATTAGGCCGGCTGCTGTGGCCGAACGGTTCTAGGCGCTTCAGTCCGGAAGCGCGGAGCTGCTAAGGTCGCAGGTTCGAATCCTGCCTCGGGCGTGGATGTGTGTGACGTCCTTAGGTTAGTTAGGTTTAAATAGTTCTAAGTTCTAGGGGACAGATGACCTCAGATGTTACGTCCCATAGTGCTTAGAGCCATTTGAACCATTTGAACAAATTAGGTTTGTTTGTCTGTCAGGCTGACCAGCAGAAACTGTGCCAATTCCTTGCTGTGGTGTGATTTTCGATGTTGTTTTGCAGTCAAGACTGATGCGGCCCTTCTCAGACTGTGCCTGAATAATCTCCTCCCGTCTCCGTAGTACAGCCCTTCTTGAACTGCGAGGAAGGACTAGTCTAGCACCTTGGAGAGCGGAGGCCGTCACAGATTCCCAGAACACCGCTCTCCTTTCTCACCAGACCAACATACACTGTGACTGTAGCATATCAGGGCCGCCGGCCGGGGTGACCGAGCGGTTCTAGGCGCTACAGTCTGGAACCGCGCGACCGCTACGGTCGCAGGTTTGAATCCTGCCTCGGGCATGGATGTGTGTGGTGTCCTTAGGTTTAAGTAGTTCCAGTTCTAGGGGAATGATGCCCTCAGATGTTAAGTCCCACAATGCTCAGAGCCATTTGAACCATGTCAGGGCTCCTCCAGTCCTAGTTCTCACAAGGACACTCCACCCCCCTCCGCCCTGCCCTTTCCCCTCTCACTCTACTGCACTACTTAATCACAACAGTAGGCCTGCGATGGTAGTTTTTAACGGCAGAGCAGTTTCAGTAGACCCTGAAGAACACTCAATTTTTCTTAGTAGGTATGTTCATCTGAGCTTCATTTGTGCACCCAAATTCTGTGTAGAGAAAGTCATTTTCTGCGCTGTACGACACAGTAAAAGCGTAAGGTTTCTTGCCCAAGAAAGGTATCCTCTCCAGGAGTCGGCATCTTGTCTAATATTACGCACACTGACACAGCGAAACATGCAGCCGTGCAGATACTACTTTTGCAATCTATCTGGCATGGCTGCACAATCACGTCTTAAATTCGGAAGAGAAAGACCGTCTACCGCCAGTATTCTGCTCTCGCCCTCGTGGTCTAGCAGTGAACCACACCCTTAGAATCCGAGAGTGCGCGAGATCCCAATGAGAGCACGGAAATTTTCAGTCCGTCTTTATTTTAGCCTTCCCTCTCAATGATGTGAAAATTCGCCAGGGACGACTCGCGGTTGGGATTCCACGCTAAACTGTACGTTCCCTTTCACTGATTTCAGTACTGTGGTAGAATAGGCACACAAATGGCTGATGTGGCATCCAATAGAAAGACCTGCACCAGTCCACTGATCCACACGAAATTTTTATTAATCCTAAGTTGAGACCTGTTGGCCAGTCTGAATGTCATTTTCGGAGCTTTCTCACATTCATGTATTTGAATGCTGGTCATGGTGTACATTTTACCCAAACAAACCAAGAATGCAGCTTCCAAAACACATTTTGTTCAACTTTAAATCCATTAAGACATAGAAGTAAAATTTTTAAGCAAAACAAAATATCTTTGACGACGCCAAATGTGTATAAAGTATTTTTAAAATTTACTTCTTTTTAAGTTTTTACTAGTTAATTACGTTGATATCGAACAAGATTTTTCTATCTCTGAATCAATTTCCAACTTTTAATTTTTTGTGTCTAACAGACATTATTGGTATATGGTTTTTGAATGCTTTCTAGCTTTTTTTCCTAGCTCGCTTGATCTACATCTACATCTACATCTACATGGTTACTCTGCAATTCACACTTAAGTGCCTGGCAGAGGATTCATCGAACCATTTCCATACTACTTCTCTACGATTCCACTCTCGAATGGCGCGTGAGAAAAAGGAACATCTAATCTTTCCTTTCGAGCTCTAATTTCTCTTATTTTATTATGATGATCATTTCTCCCTACGTAGGTGGGTGTCAACAAAATATTTTCGCATCCGGAAGAGAAAGTTGGTGATTGAAATTTCGTAAAAAGATCTCGCCGTAAAGGAAACCGCCTTTGTTTCAGTGACTGCCACTCCAACTCGCGTATCATATCCATGACACTCTCACCCCTATTGCGCGATAACACGAAATTAGCTGCCCTTCTTTGCACTTTTTCTGTGTACTCCGTCAATCCGTCCTGGTAAGGATCCCATACCACGCCCCAATATTCCAGCAGAGGACGGATATGTGTAATGTAGGCTGTCTCTTTCGTGGGTTTGTCGCATCTTCTAAGTGTTCTGCCAAAAAAGCGCAGTCTTTGTTTCACCTTCCCCACAATATTATGTATGTGGTCTTTCCAATTTCACTTGCTCGTAATTGTAATTCCTAGGTATTTAGTAGGATTGACAGTCCTTAGATTTGTGAGATTTATCGTATACCCTAAATTTATCGGATTTCTTTTAGTACCCATGTGGATGACCTCGCACATTCCATTGTTTAGTGCCAACTGCCACTTTTCGCACCATACAGAAATTCTCTCTAGATCATTTTGTAATTGGAATTGAGCGTCTGATGATTTTACTAGACGGTAAATTACAGCGTCACCTGCAAACAATCTGTGGGGGCTGCTCAGATTATCACCTAGATCATTTACATAAATCAGGAACAGCAGAAGGTCTATGACACTACCCTGCGGAACGCCAGATATACCATTAGTTAAATCATATGAGGATGTAATTTCAGTTGATGAGTTCATAAACGGCGCTATCAATAGTATATTGTAAGTAGGCTGTTTAGGTTTTTATATTGGTAACACGGTAACGCCACGTAGCGCTTCGTATGAAAATCACTGGCTGTTCTGTGTGCAGTCTATGGCTAGTTTGCATTGTTGTCTGCCATTGTAGTGTTGGGCAGCTGGATGTTAACAGTTTTTGAAAGTCAGGTTGCGTTGCACTAAAAATATTGTGTGTCGGTTTAAGCACAGTCTTGTATAATTTTTCTAAGGGAACGTTTCAGTATCAATAATAAATCTCGTCTATCCAAAAGTTTGGGGACTGGATTACTAAAAAGTGCAGAAACTTTAAGCTGGTGGTTTTAATACACTCCTGGAAATAGAAATAAGAACACCGTGAATCCATTGTCCCAGGAAGGGGAAACTTTATTGACACATTCCTGGGGTCAGATACATCACATGATCACACTGACAGAACCACAGGCACATAGACACAGGCAACAGAGCATGCACAATGTCGGCACTAGTACAATGTATATCCACCTTTCGCAGCAATGCAGGCTGCTATTCTCCCATGGAGACGATCGTAGAGATGCTGGATGTAGTCCTGTGGAACAGCTTGCCATGCCATTTCCACCTGGCGCCTCAGTTGGACCAGCGTTCGTGCTGGACGTGCAGACCGCGTGAGACGACGCTTCATCCAGTCCCAAACATGCTCAATGGGGGACAGATCCGGAGATCTTGCTGGCCAGGGTAGTTGACTTACACCTTCTAGAGCACGTTGGGTGGCACGGGATACATGCGGACGTGCATTGTCCTGTTGGAACAGCAAGTTCCCTTGCCGGTCTAGGAATGGTAGAACGATGGGTTCGATGACGGTTTGGATGTACCGTGCACTATTCAGTGTCCCCTCGACGATCACCAGAGGTGTACGGCTAGTGTAGGAGATCGCTCCCCACACCATGATGCCGGGTGTTGGCCCTGTGTGCCTCGGTCGTATGCAATCCTGATTGTGGCGCTCACCTGCACGGCGCCAAACACGTATACGACCATCATTGGCACCAAGGCAGAAGCGACTCTCATCGCTGAAGACGACATGTCTCCATTCGTCCCTCCATTCACGCCTGTCGCGACACCACTGGAGGCGGGCTGCACGATGTTGGGGCGTGAGCGGAAGACGGCCTAACGATGTGCGGGACCGTAGCCCAGCTTCATGGAGACGGTTGTGAATGGTCCTCGCCGATACCCCAGGAGCAACAGTGTCCCTATTTTGCTGGGAAGTGGCGGTGTGGTCCCCTACGGCACTGCGTAGGATCCTACGGTCTTGGCGTGCATCCGTGCGTCGCTGTGGTCCGGTCCCAGGTCGACGGGCACGTGCACCTTCCGCCGACCACTGGCGACAACATCGATGTACTGTAGAGACCTCACGCCCCACGTGTTGAGCAATTCGGCGGTACGTCCTCCCGGCCTCCCGCATGTCCACTGTACGCCCTCGCTCGAAGTCCGTCAACTGCACATACGGTTCACGTCCACGATGTCGCGGCATGCTACCAGTGTTAAAGACTGCGATGGAGCTCCGTATGCCACTGCAAACTGGCTGACACTGACGGCGGCGGTGCACAAATGCTGCGCAGCTAGCGCCATTCGACGGCCAACACCGCGGTTCCTGGTGTGTCCGCTGTGCCGTGCGTGTGATCATTGCTTGTACAGCCCTCTCGCAGTGTCCGGAGCAAGTATGGTGGGTCTGACACACCGGTGTCAATGTGTTCTTTTTTCCATTTCCAGGAGTGTATATTGAGTGGATAATGATTTATCGTTTGGGATAGTGCCCTTCTTGTGGTCTTGGCGCACGTCTTCAAATTCACCGAATCACTTATATAAAAAGCGGGCATTTTAGAATCTTGCCCTCTCTTGGAAAAATTTCTGTGGACGCTCATAATCCTCACCGACGACCTACAAGGTCTCTTGCTATTTTGCGAGAGAGTTCGAGATTTAAAAAAATATAATTTGCTTAATTATTTTTATTTAAAACTGGTAAAGACTAATATTTAATGCAGAACGTAGTCGAGAATCAGCGTGAGAAAATCAAACAATAAAATACAGCGTGGTTATAAATGAATATCGGGGTTTTAACGCTTTATAATATTTATTACATTGAACTTACAGTTATAAAAGATACATCAAATGAAAGAGCAATTCAGACAGTTTCACCAAGAACCTTACAAATGTTGACTGGCATAGCGAACTACGTTACTGGTTGAACTTCACTGCACCCAAGCGCTGGATAGGCCGCAAGGGGCCCAATGACAGGGCTTGCTTTGCATGGCCTCCACATGCACCCAATTTCACGCCATGCGATTTTTTTCCTTTGGGGCTTCGTCAAGAATCGTGTGTACTTTCCTCCGCTATCAGCAGACCTGCCTGAATAAAGAAAACGGATTGAAGCAGCTGTTGCTACAATCACTGAAGACACATTTAGCAACATTTGGGAAGAACTCGGCTATAGACTTGATGTGTGCCGTGTGACAAATGATGCTCACATTGAACATTTATAAAGTTCTTGGTAAAACTGAGTTGCTCTTTCATTTGACATATCAGTTACAACTGTAAGCTTAATATAATAGATATTATAGAGCGTTAAAACCACGATATCCATTTATAAACACCCTGTATTCCGCTCCTCGTCGAAAGCGTAGTCGTCAGAACTTCTCGACATCCAAACTCTGTAACTAGCTACAGATCTGTGATTTTCCTCTTGGTCACTCCACGCAACATACCAGTACACCAAAATGTAGATGCGTAGCAAGGTTAAGCTAAACAGTACCATTAAATTTTTATCATAAAAGAAAGAAGGAAGGTGAAAAGATGTTTAAAGAGAAGAATGTATTTAATAACGAGCTACAATTGCAAGTGCTTTTATTCAGAAGATATTTTTCAGCTAGCTATAACATTTAAGTTTTGTACGAAATACATTTCTTTCAGAGCAATCTGACCACGATTTTGCAATTGCAGAAATATTTTTGTGGATGAACACTTGTGTTTCATTGGCTTTCTTGTCATTTTTCGACACGGAACCGGAGCCAACACTATTTAGCCGAATGTAAGAGTCTCTTTGTACTAGCAGCGAGGGGTAGCGGCGCGGCCTGGGGCGTCTCGTTACGGTTCGTGCGGTTACCCCCATCGGAGTTTCGAGTCCTCCTTCGGGCATGGGCATGTGTGTTGTCCATAGGGTAAGTTAGTTTAAGTTACATTAAGTAGGGTGTAGGCTTAGGGACCGATGGCCGTTGCAGTTTGGTCCGATAAGACCTTACCATAAATTTACAATTTTTTCTCTTTGTACTCTTCTGAAGCACGAGCAAAAATGTAAACAATATCCAAACAAAAGAATGACAGTGAAAGTTCTTCTCCAAAGTGCAGACGACTCATTAGCCCAAATACACAGGGTGTCCATAATTAAAGCTCCAATTTCAAAATCCCGTAGAAAGATAACCACTGCTCGCAATGACGTCAAACTTAAATTGACGCAGAGGGAAACGTCATGATGGCGCTGTAAGCGTCAGAATATGCGCACCACAAGACGCGCATCTTAGGGCTGTTCCTCTGTTTGCACACGAGACGCCCAACTTCACTGTCTCCACGAAGGATCACGAGCTGTTGGTGTAGCTCTTTTACAGGAAAGCTCACTGAACGCCCGTACCCCTGCAGAAGTTTCGGACACTCGAGGGTATGAAGGACACTGGTCTGATGTCTGCTAAGGGTCTGGAGAAAATGATTGCAAAATTCGAAAAGGCCGGTTCTTTTCAGGTGCAATGTGGCAGAGGGAGGAAAGCAGTTGATCCGAAGTCTGACGAAGATGTGGCCAACAACACTGCCGTAGGGGTCCGGTGTTGGTGCGCAAACATGTAGTGTCGAGGAATTTCCTAGACGTTGGACATGCTAGGGAGAACGTTGCATAACCTACAAAACATCCTGCATTGCTATCCATACAAAATCACCCATATTCAGAAGTTGCTTCCTGCGTACGTGCAGCAAGAACGTTCGCTCTGGAATTTCTTTGCTAACAAGGAAGCGGAGAATGAATGGCCATGGAACATTCTGTGTACAGTCGAAGCCCATTTCCATCTCCGAGGTCATATTAGTAGGTAGAATTGAAGAATATAGCAACAGAAAATCCGCACCATATCAACCTGTACCTCTTCGTCCTACAAAAGGGACTGTGTGATGCGGATTTACGGTATCCTCTAGTGTAGGCCACATTTTTTACGAGGAGATCGAGTCCTGCGCGTCCTGTTACTTGTACCGTCTCTGGTAGACGCTACGAGAGTCTTTTGCGCACCAAAGGCATTCCAACGCCTCAACAGCGTAGATGTCCACCCCTGGTAGCTGAGTGGTCAGCGCGACAGAATGTCATACGTAACGGCCCGACTTCGATTCCCGGCTATGTCGGAGATTTTCTCCGCTATGGGACTGGGTGTTGTTGTCCTAACCATCATCGCCGGCCACGGTGGTCTAGCGGTTCTAGGCGCGCAGTCCGGAACCGCGCGACTGCTACGGTCGCAGGTTCGAATCCTGCCTTGGGCATGGATGTGTGTGATGTCCTTAGGTTAGTTAGGTTTAAGTAGTTCTAAGTTCTAGGGGACTGATGACCTCAGATGTTAAGTCCCATAGTGCTCGGAGCCATTTTGAACCTAATCATCATCATTTCATCCCCATCGACACGCAAGTCGCTGAAATGGCGTCAACCCGAAAGACTTGAACCAGGCGAACGGTCTACCTGACGGGAGACCCTAGCCACAAGACATTTCCAACAGCGTGGGTGTGTGGATAGGATAAATTTTACGCAAGGTAGTGCCAATGAAGAGGCTCTGCAGAGGCATTTCCGAAATGTTAGAATTATCAGCCGCCATTTCCCTACAGCCTGGCCGTCCAGATCACCTGATCTTAATCCGTGTGACGTCTGGCTGTAGGTTTATATGAAAGATGTTGTGTTCAGTGCTCCAATTACGAAAGTAGCTGAATCGAAGGCAAACATTGAGCAACGCATCCTGAATGTGACCCTCGACACAATCCGACCTGCTCTTTCTCGATTTCAACTTAGGGAAGAAAACCGTGGAAGGTATACTAAGCAAATCTTGCACCACTCTCTCGACAATTAGAAACCGATGTCAATTTGCTTTTTATGTGGTATTTGGACTCAGGACAAAATGGCTCCGAGCACTATGGGACTCAACATCTGAGGTCATCAGTCCCCTAGAACTTAGAACTACTTAAACCTAACTAACCTAACGACATCACACACATCCATGCCCAAGGCAGGATTCGAACCTGCGACCGTAGCGGTCGCGCGGTTCCGGACTGAAGCGCCTAAAACCGCTCGGCCACAACGGCCGGCTCAGGACAATTAAAAACCGATTTTTCCCATCATATGTAGTAGGATCTTGCCATGGTGGTTGGGCTTACCTAAACAACAGTGCCACAACTGTTGACTGCGGAACTTGTGCAGTCATGCACATTGAACAGTACGGATAGTAGAATGTGCAACTCAAACCATAGCGATTAATTTACCATTTGTAGCCGACCCCATTTATTTTAAGACGCTTACAGCGCCATCTATTGGTAAAATTTGTGTCTTCCATGACGTTTCCCCCAGCATCAATAATATGCTGTTCAAATTTGACGTCATTCTGCAGCGTTTTGAAACTGGAACTCTAATAATGGGCACCCTGTAAGTACGCGCTCATCAGTCTGAATGACAAGTCGTAGTATTCGGATAGAGAGTTAGTGGACACTTCCTCGGTCTTTCTAAAGGCCGTAGTTCGTGAATTCCCGCTCAGACGGGCCAAGAAAGGATGATTAATTAGCTATGGTGTCATCCAGGTTACCACCCCAGTATTCAACTGAAGCGACCAACGAAAACCACGGACAATGTGCATGAGAACTGATATAGCTGTCGGGGAATACGAGTTCATAGCCTTGACTACTGCGCCAGCACATCACTCCTACACGAATGTGCCAGCTTTCGGTCACAGGCCACCACCGTGCGTTTTCCACTGCGAGGGAAATCAGAGCGCCTAGTCGCGGATGTAAACAGTGTTTCACAACGCTCTACACGAGGAATTGTCTGGGCATCCGGAAATTAAACACGGCTGGCAACATGCACTTTCTTTCTGGTGCTCCACTCGACGCTTCGAAAGCGACGCCTCCTACGTGATGAAATTGACTATTGTTGTAAGCTGACACTTCGTAGCCGACCAACAAACTTTAATTAATCATGAATCCTTTTGTAGCCTTTCCTCCATCTTTAAGTGAAAATTTAGATTCTTAGTTCAGCAACGTTTCTCTCAAACGACGTCGAAAAAATTATTGACGTAAATACAATAGCATTTGACGGATTAGGAAAATCGCACACTTGTTAGAAATAACGTTACTGCGTACTTAAATTTCTTTACCGAATGCGGTAGCACAGTGGTTAGCATACTGCAGTCGCATTCGGGAGTATGATGGCTTAAATCCACGTCCCGCTATCAGATTTCGGTTGTTCTTGATTTGTCTAAATCTCTCCAGGCAAATGCCAGTATGATTCCTTTCATCTTTCCAACGTACTGCGAATAATGATATCCCTCAGGGGAATGGTAGCAAGGCATAAACCTTATAAACTCCGTATGTATGCTTGGAGGTCTCATTCAACACACTGGAGAGGCTATTCCAGCAGCGAATGAAGTGCAGTTCTGTGAAACGAACGGTCCCGGCCGTCTTGGCCCCGATGTCATACACTGATCATTCCAGTGGCTGCCAGCCTTGTCCACGGAGTTTCAACGAAGCACACAATCTGTAGTAGTGCCGTAGAGCGGGTTGGGGCCTTTTCGTTTGGAACAGAGTAGAAGGCTTGAACCAGAGACTTCGGAGGTTCTGTGACAAGCTAGGTTGTTCCTTTCTGCTTAGGGGACTCTCTGTCCAATACGAATAATGATAGCTGTAGGAGAACTGGAAATATTAGTGTAAGACGTAAACAAATCGCCCCCACGGATGGAGCAGTTACAACTGTCGAAGCTTTCGTAACTACGTCCCAGAGATAGAAGTACTCCTAAAAGCAGTGCAATTCAGAACACTAGTTACAGAAAACCCTGAAATGACAACAGTGAGAATTTGTGGCTAAAACTAAGTTTATGTGTAAAGGATGCGGAAATGGGAAACACAGGTCGTGTAGTCGTCGCAGCAGACAAGAAACTCAAATCCTCCGGGACAGAGGTTGAAGCTGCAGGCCAGACTCGGTATCAAAGGTGGGCATCAATTTGTAATTGGATGTTTGTAATCAAAAACCTTAAAGAAGACTTAAATAGTGTACAGAAGTCTATTGCAAATGCCCCCAATCATACAGTCAACTTTGGCGGAGAGTTTAATCATCCAGTAACCTACTAGGATAACAAACGTTTGTAAGTGGTGGTCATTACAAGACATACTGCGACACAATAGCTAGAGCAGTCTCTGAAAAGTAAATAGTACAGATATGCCGGAAGCTCACTCATGATAGAAATATATTAGAACTAATGGTAACAAGAGACCTGACATCTTAGAGGATGTCCATATTGATAGTCATATCACTGACTACGCAGCAGTTGAAGAGTGTGAAAAGTCAAAAGTTCATGTTTGTCAGAATCAAAAACATAACAAGGTGTTCTGAAGCCACAGAATCATGTAGCTAATATCATCACTGAAAAAAAGGACACATTTAGAAAATAAATAATTTAATACGAACTTCTAGGCGGAATTCCAGGAAACTGACGGTTCTAAGTACCAATGAGAAAGTTTTTCTTTCAAGTGTCTTTAATATTAAGATAACTGGCTTTATTTGTGATAATACGAGTAGAGAAATAGTATAGTAAAGTTTTAACTATAGGACTGTAGTTAACAAAAACTGTTTCTCATATCTTTTCTTGGTATCAAATATAGCAAAGTTTACTGTACAGTTCCTTGTGCTATTGAGGACAACACCATCGACAGATATTTCTGTTTTGCAACTGATAAACATGGCTCGTTTTTAAGATAAAATACGACATGGCATTGTCAGCCACGGTCTTCCCTATTTTGAATATATTAACATTTTTCCATTCTTCTGTAACAAAGTAAGACATTTAATAGCTATTTGAGGTGTATGAATTGAGACACTTTGATCATAATCCTTTTTTACTGTTTTTGAAACTCACAATATCTCCTTCCGTAAACAAAGCTGATTTATTGATACAAACAAAAGCTTACAGGCACTCTGATTACCGCACAGATTGTGTAGCAACTGAATACAGGAGACCATGACGCATGGCACTTGGAACACTTGAGGGAAGTATCGCTTCCCACAAAGACCATGTGCAACCTAGAAATGAACATTTGAAACATTTTCTCCTTGATTTGAGACTTGGAACAAATCTACGGATATGCATGGATGTCAAGAAGACAATGTGCGAAACCTTAAATGTTAAGTGGTTACTGTAGCACAATCTTACCGAAAGATCTCTCACAAAACCCAAAGAAATATGTAATTGCAACCGGTGGCACCAACGTTAGGTTAGCCGCTCATGGATGACCCAGAAAAACATCAAACATACGAAACCCAACTTGCGCTTTTCGCAAATGACATTCTCAAAAGCATGGATTAAGGTACTCAGGTCGCTGACATTTGACTCGGTACTGCACTTCGGACTATAAACAAATCTACAATTACATGTCGTGTTGTTGTTGTGGTCTTCAGTCCTGAGACTGGTGTGATGCAGCTCTCCATGCTACTCTATCCTGTGCAAGCTTCTTCATCTCCAAGTACCTATTGCAACCTACAGCCTTCTGAATCTGCTTAGTGTATTCATCTCTTGGTCTCCCTCTACGATTTTTACCCTCCACGCTGCCCTCCAATACTAAATTGGTGATCCCGTGATACCTCAGAACACCTCCTACCAACCGATCCCTTCTTCTAGTCAAGTTGTGCCACAAGTTGTGCCAATTCTATTCAATACTTCATCATTAGTTATGTGATCTACCCATCCAAACTTCAGCATTCTTCTGTACCACCACATTTCGAAACCTTCTATTCTCTTCTTGTCCAAACTATTTATCGTCCATGTTTCACTTCCATACATGGCTACACTCCATACAAATACTTTCAGAAATGACTTCCTGACATTTAAATCTATACTTGACGTTTTCTTCTTCAGAAACGCTTTCCGTGCCATTCCCAGTCTACATTTTATATCCTCTCTACTTCGACCATCATCAGTTATTTTGCTCCTCAAATAGCAAAACTCCTTTACGACTTTAAGTGTCTATTTCCTAATCTAATTTCCTCAGCATCACCCGACTTAATTCGACCACATTCCATTATCCTCGTTTTTCTTTTGTTGATGTTCATCTGATACTCTCATTTCAAGACACTGTCCTTTCCGTTCAACTGCTCTTCCAAGTCCTTTGCTATCTCTGACAGAATTACAATGTCATCGGCGAACCTCATAGTTTTTATTTCTTCTCCATGGATTTTAATTCCTACTCTGAATTTTTCTTTTGTTTCCTTTACTGCTTGCTCAGTGTACAGATTGAATAACATCAGGGGTAGGCTACAACCCTGTCTCGCTCCCTTGCCAACCACTGCTTCCCTTTCATGCCCCTCTACTCTTTTAACTGCCATCTGGTTTCTGTACAAATTGTAAGTAGTCTTTCACTCCCTGTATTTTACCCCTGCCACCTTCAAAATTTGAAAGCGAGGATTCCATTCAACATTGTCAAAAGCTTCCTCCAAGTCTACAAATGCAAGAAACGTAGGTTTGTCTTTCCTTAATCTTTCTTCTAAGGTAAGTCAAAGGGTCAGTATTGCCTCACGTGTTCCAATATTTCTACTTAATCCAAACTGATCTTCCCCGAGGTCGGCTTCTACTAGTTTTTCCATTCGTCTGTAAAGAATTCGCGTTAGTATTTTGCAGCTGTGACTTATTAAACTGGTAGTTCGGTAATTTTCACATCTGTCAACACCTGCTTTCTTTTGGATTGGAATTATTATATTCTTCTTGAAGTCCGAGGGTATTTTGCCCGTCTCGTACATCTTGCTCATCAGATGGTAGAGTTTTGTCAGGACTGGCTCTCCCAAGGCTGTCAGTAGTTCTTCAATTGGTTCAAATGGCTCTGAGCACTATGGGACTTAACATCTATGGTCATCAGTCCCCTAGACTTAGAACTACTTAAACCTAACTAACCTAAGGACATTACACACATCCATGCCCGAGTCACGATTCGAACCTGCGACCGTAGCGGTCACGCGGTTCCAGACTGAAGCGCCTAGAACCGCACGGTCACAACGGCCGCCTTGTCAGTAGTTCCAATGGAATGTTGTCTACTGCCGGGGCCTTGTTTCTACTCAGGTCTTTCAGTGCTCTGTCAAACTCTTCACGCAGTTCATATCTCTCATTTCATCTTCATTTCCAGAATATTGTCCTCAAGGAAGTCGCCCTTGTATAGACCCTCTACATACTCCTTCCACCTTTCTGCTTTCCCTTCTTTGCTTAGAACTGGGTTTCCATCTGAGCTCTTGTTATTCATACAAGTGGCTCTCTTTTCTCCAAAGGCTCTTTCATTTTCCTGTAGGCAGTATCTATCTTACCCCTAGTGAGATAAGCCTCTACATCTTTACATTTGTCCTCTAGCCATCCCTGCTTAGCCATTTTGCACTTCCTGTCGATCTCATTTTTGAGACGTTTATATTCCTTTTTGGCTGCTTCATTTATTGCATTTTTATATTTTCTCCTTTCATCAATTAAATTCAATATTTCTTCTGTTAACCAAGGATTTCTACTAGCCCTCGTCTTTTTACCTACTTGATCCTCTGCTGCCTTCACTACTTCATCCCTCAAAGCTACCCATTCTTCTTCTACTGTATTTTTCTCCTCCATTCCTGTCAATTGTTCCCTTATGCTCTCCCTGAAACTCTGTACAACCTCTGGTTCTTTCAGTTTATCCAGGTCCCATCTCCTTAAATTCCCACCTTTTTGCAGTTTCTTCAGTTTTAATCTACAGTTAATAACCAATAGATTGTGGTCAGAGTCCACATCTGCCCCTGGAAATGTCCTACAATTTAAAACCTGGTTCCTAAGTCTCAGTCTTACCATTATATAATCTATCTGAAACCTTCTAGTGTCTCCAGAATTGTTCCACGTATACAACCTTCTTTTATGATTCTTGAACCAAGTGTTAGCTATGATTAAGTTACGCTCTGTGCAAAGTTCTACCAAGGGGCTTCCTCTTTCATTTCTTTCCCCCAATCCATATTCACCTACTATGTTTCCTTCTCTCCCTTTTCCTACTATCGAATATCAGTCACCCATGACTAAGAAATTTTCGTCTCTCTTTACTACCTGAATAATTTCTCTTATATCATCATACATTTCACCAATTTCATCGTTATCTGCAGAGCTAGTTGGCATATAAACTTGTACTACTGTAGTAGACATGGGCTTCGTGTCTATCTTGGCCACAATAATGCGTTGACTATGCTGTTTGTAGTAGCTTACCCGCACTCCTATTTTTTATTCATTATTAAACCGACTCCTGCATTACCCCTGTTTGATTTTGTATTTATAACCTTGTATTCACCTGACCAGAAGTCTTGTTCCTGCTGCCACCGAACTTCACTAATTCCCACTATATCTAACTTTAACCTATCCATTTCCCTTTTTAAATTTTCTAACCTAAATGCCCGATTAAGGGATCAGACATTCCACGCTCCGATCCTAAAACGCCAGTTTTCTTTCTCCCGATAACGACGTCCTCTTGAGTAGTCCCCGCCCGGAGATCCGAATGGGGGACTATCTTACCTCCGGAATATTTTACCCAAGATGACGCCATCATCATTTAACCATACAGTAAAGCTGCATGCCCTCGGGAAAAATTAGGCTGTAGTTTCCCCTTGCTTTCAGCCGTTCGCAGTACCAGCAGCGCAAGGCCATTTTGGTTAGTGTTACAAGGCCAGATCAGTCAATCATCCAGACTGTTGCCCCTGCAACTACTGAAAAGGCTGCTGCCCCTCTTCAGTCAACAGTTCTACTAGTTAAAAACCTAATGCTGTATTTCTGTACTTATATTATCACAAATAAAATGTGATGCTTCACTATTAATAGCACTTCGAACAAAAACTTTCTTATTGCTATTTTCACATTTTTGAGACCATGAATATGTACAAAATAAAAGTTGGTTACTTCAAAGAAGAAAACAGAAATCATACACTGTTAAGAACGCTATTTATTTACATAAAATAGTGTCGTTGCCGGTTTAGAACTGATAGGTTCATCCTCAGAGGGCTGTTCACTTTTTTATTATGTTTGTTGTTATTTGTATTAGTTGTTCTAAAAATATCCAACTGAAGTAACGGACAAAAAATATAACGTAAAGATGAACATCCGTCCAAAGATCACCCTGTCGGTAGAAACCGGTAACGACACTATTTTATGCAAATAAATAGCATTCTTAACAGTAGATGAGTGTTGGTTACATTTTTGCAAGAATCAACTTGTAAAAATTTGCTTGTTGGCACCTTGAACCCATTAGTTTCCTAGTATGGCACTTAGAACGTTCTTAATAAAGTATTTATTTTCTTATTTGTCTGATTATTTTTTCCGGAAAAGAGTACAGCAGCATAATTTTGCGGCAACAGAGAACCTTCTCAATTTCATGAATACAAATCAGTTATGTACAAACAGAATTCGTTGTTTTCTCCTGACAGGTGTCAGGTTTGGCTCTTGGCACGTATTCCATTTCCACTCTACTTCAGGCATGCCCCAGAGAAGTGTCTTGCTACCAATATTGCACGAATTACACATTTATTTCGTGTCAGACAATATTATTTCTGGGGTACGAAGTGTAGACAACCTCCTAGATGGTGTAACCCGGGCAACGCTGTAACATGGTACAGCGGCGAAAAGTCTACACATCCACGGCGGCCGGACGCGACAATGCCTCCCGGCCCACACAGAGGCAAATAGAGCAGAGTCTTAGCATGAAGAAGCTGAACGTATGCCAGTTCAACATAGAAGGCTACACGAGGACCAAGGGAGAAATCCTCGAAAAGATCTTAACGAGAGAACGAGTAAGTGTCGTACTCCTACAAGAGATGCACCTCACAGATGAAACCATCAATCGACTCAAAATACCAGGATTTACAGCTGTGAGCTACACTGGACACGACAAACATGGCATAGCCACCCTAGTGAAGAACGAACTCCTAAGGAATTTGGACACCAAAGTGGTACCAGCAGAGCATGCGATAGGCATAAAACTGGGAGAGATGACACTGTATAATGTCTACAAACCTCCATCACAGAAATGGCCCACAGGTACCCTACCCGAGGCAAACCACCCAGCAGTTTACGCTGGCGATTTTAACTCTCAGCACACCAGATGGGGATACCCGAGATCCACAGCTGAAGGGATTGGACTAAGTTACTGGGCAGACAACCGGGACCTACACCTCCTTTTCGACCCCAAGGACACAGCGACCTTCAAATCAAAGGTGTGGGGCACAACGTGAACACCTGACCTGACCTTCGTCACACGTGGAACAACAGGTACATCAGTGCGAGCTATAAGAAGGGTCCTCGAGGCGTTCCCCCGGAGCCAGCACAATCCAGTAATAGTGGAGATCGGACTATCAATCCCAGTCACAAAAAGTTCCCCAGTCCCCCGGTGGGACCTGAGGAAAGCTGACTGGAATAAATATCGATCCTATGTTGAGAAAACGATAAATCGGATACCACCAAAACCTGAGAACTACAAAAGATTCGTAAACTTAGTACAAAAAGCGGCCCTAAATGCAATTCCACGAGGATCGAGGAAGGAATACACCTCCTGCTGGACGAAAGAGTGTGAAACACTACTGGAGGAATATGGGAAGACTGGGGACTAGGAGTCTGTAGACCAAGTGATCAACGCCATGAATGACGAAAGCAGGAGTAGATGGAAGGAGGCGATGGAAAATCTAGATTTTACCCACTCCAGCAGGAAGAGCTGGGGCCTGCTGAGGAAATTAGGCGGTGCCACAGCGCCTAACAGGCCGACTCGTGGAACCAGCGCATCTGAGATTGCAGCTGTCCTGAAACAGACCTCCAAAATCCAGCTAGAAACAGCCGAAAAGAGAGAAATTTCCCAAGAGCTAAGCAGTTTATTGCTTAATAACCCAACCAACATGAGCGTTGTAAAAGAAGTGGAGACAGAAGAGATATCCCAGGCCTTGAAGCTAACGAAGACAGGAAAAGCAGCCGGACCTGACAACACCCTACCAGGTGGCTGGCCAAACTTTGTACGGAATGCATAAGCACGGGGGTTGTGCTTAAGGAATGGAAAGAAGCAAAAGTCATCGCAGTGCTGAAACCCGGAAAGACTGGAGATAATCCTAGGAATTACAGACCAATATCCCTGCTACGTCCCTCCTATAAATTATTCGAGAGAATATTGCTGACTAGATTAACTCTATACATCGAAGCCGACCTCCCAACATACCAAGCGGGTTTCCGAGCAGGTAGAAACTGCTGCGATCAAGTGCTGTCCCTCACAACATATATTGAGAAAGGCTTCCAGAACAAGATGAAAACTGGCCTGGTCCTCATAGACCTCACATCAGCTTACGACACAGTATGGATTGAAGGGTTACTGCTTAAGCTAACTAGAATCATAAATTGCAAGCAGACTTACAAACTACTCAAGAACATACTAACGAACAGGAAAATCAAGGTCTCACTCCGTGGTACGAACAGTAAGAGCATGGTTCTGAATAATGGTCTGCCACAGGGTTCGGCACTAGCACCCGCTCTCTTCAATTTATATATAGCTGACTTGCCAGAAACTAAATCACGCAAATTTGCATATGCAGATGACCTGGCCATCGCATATCAGAGTAAAAACTACAACAATCTCGACGAAACACTGAATGCAGGCCTTGAAGTCCTGAACACCTATTACTTCAAGTGGCACCTACTTCCCAACCCCAACAAAACAATCAGCACCATAGTGCACCTCAACAACAGAGAGACACACAGAAAATTACAGATCTTTTTGAATGGCCAAAACATAAGACATGAGGATAAGCCTAAATACTTGGGAGTGAAACTAGATCGGACCGTAACGTACAGCTCACACCTCGAAGACACAAAGCAAAAACTAAAATCCCGCAATGCTATCCTTTCGAAACTGGCTGTAACTACATGTGGATGTGGAGCGTGCACTTTGAGAACTTCAGCACTAGCCCTTGTCTACAGTGTAGCTGAATACCGTTCACCAGTCTGGAGGAGAAGTGCACACGTATCTAAAGTGGATGTCCAGCTGAGGGAGACAATGCGAATAATCTCGGGAACTCTCAGGGCCACCCCCTGTGCATGTCTTCCTGTACTAGCGAACATAGAGCCTCCAGAAATCAGGCGATCACAGCTAGCCCTAAAAACCTACAGGAAAATTATAGACAACCCGGACCTCCCTATCCACCAAGATCTGACACCGACAAACAGGCTTAAATCCAGATCACCTTTTTGGAAAATCGGTGAAGAACTACAAGCCTTTGAGCCGATAACGGCCTGGAACGAAGTATGGTCGGCAAATGAATTTAAGAACAAAAATTTAGTGCACGATCCGAACAAGAAGATTGATGGCTTCAACCTACCAAGAAGAGTGTGGACAGCTCTAAACCGGGTCAGAACGAGTGTTGGGAGATGTAAAACACCTGATGAACAAGTGGGGCCTGGCAGACAGCGCTGTATGTGAGTGCGCTGAAATACAGACAATGGACCATCTACTCGTGTGCAAAGTGTATGGCTATGGTGGTGAGCTAATGGACATACATAGACTCAGTGACTCAGCCATAGAGTGGCTCAGAAACATATCTAATATAGTGTAGAATTATATTGTTTTCTTTTTTAGCATATAGTGATAAGAATATTGTAAATTATGCCTCTGGGATGCTGAACGAGTAAATAAATAAATATTAATTCTAACTGAAATTTTTTGCAGATAATGCAACTATCTCTAATGAAGTACCATCTCAAAAAAACCTATACAACTATCCAGTCGGATCTTGATCAGGTTGCTCTGTGGTGCAGAGGTTGACAACTTGTTTTAAATGTTCATAAATTGTAAAATTATACACTTAAAAAAACGTAGAAAATTTGTATGCTGTGACAACGGTATCGGTAAGCCACAGCTGGAATCTCAATTAATTCACTGTGCATGCGGACAGCGGTTGGTCTGTTTACCAGTAAAACTGCCAAACAGCCATACATTTTGAGATGTTATTGTATTTTATTTTGACAACCAGTTTCGGCATTTCTATATGCCACCTTCAGGCACCATACACATTTCGTGTGTAGATATTGAGATGTATCTACACTCCTGGAAATGGAAAAAAGAACACATTGACACCGGTGTGTCAGACCCACCATACTTGCTCCGGACACTGCGAGAGGGCTGTACAAGCAATGATCACACGCACGTCACAGCGGACACACCAGGAACCGCGGTGTTAGCCATCGAATGGCGCTAGCTGCGCAGCATTTGTGCACCTCCGCCATCAGTGTCAGCCAGTTTGCCGTGGCATACGGAGCTCCATCGCAGTCTTTAACACTGGTAGCATGCCGCGACAGCGTGGACGTGAACCGTATGTGCAGTTGATGGACTTTGAGCGAGGGCGTATAGTGGGCATGCGGGAGGCCGGGTGGACGTACCGCCGAATTGCTCAACACGTGGGGCGTGAGGTCTCCACAGTACATCGATGTTGTCGCCAGTGGTCGGCGGAAGGTGCACGTGCCCGTCGACCTGGGACCGGACCAAAGCGACGCACGGATGCACGCCAAGACCGTAGGATGCTACGCAGTGCCGTAGGGGACCGCACCGCCACTTCCCAGCAAATTAGGGACACTGTTGCTCCTGGGGTATCGGCGAGTACCATTCGCAACCGTCTCCATGAGGCTGGGCTACGGTCCCGCACACCGTTAGGCCGTCTTCCGCTCACGCCCCAACATCGTGCAGCCCGCCTCCAGTGGTGTCGCGACAGGCGTGAATGGAGGGACGAATGGAGACGTGTCGTCTTGAACGATGAGAGTCGCTTCTGCCTTGGTGCCAATGATGGTCGTATGCGTGTTTGGCGCCGTGCAGGTGAGCGCCACAATCAGGACTGCATACGACCGAGGAACACAGGGCCAACACCCGGCATCATGGTGTGGGGAGCGATCTCCTACAATGGCCGTACACCTCTGGTGATCGTCGAGGGGACACTGAATAGTGCACGGTACATCCAAACTGTCATCGAACCCATCGTTCTACCATTCCTAGACCGGCAAGGGAACTTGCTGTTCCAGCAGGACAATGCACGTCCGCATGTATCCCGTGCCACCCAACGTGCTCTAGAAGGTGTAAGTCAACTACCCTGGCCAGCAAGATCTCCGGATCTGTCCCCCATTGAGCATGTTTGTGACTGGATGAAGCGTCGTCTCACGCGGTCTGCACGTCCAGCACGAACGCTGGTCCAACTGAGGCGCCAGGTGGAAATGGCATGGCAAGCCGTTCCACAGGACTACATCCAGCATCTCTACGATCGTCTCCATGGGAGAATAGCAGCCTGCATTGCTGTGAAAGGTGGATATACACTGTACTAGTGCCGACATTTTGGATGCTCTGTTGCCTGTGTCTATATGCCTGTGGTTCTGTCAGTGTGATCATGTGATGTATCTGACCCCAGGAATGTGTCAATAAAGTTTCCCCTTCCTGGGACAATGAATTCATGGTGTTCTTATTTCAATTTCCAGGAGTGTATGTTGACATACTGGAGCCGTCAGTATCTGGATACCGTGAATTCGTTACTCGAGTGCTGCTTTCGAAGACTTGACAACAACTGAGCACATCTGCAGTACCAGAAAGCGTCTTTCTCAGCCCTTGTCAAGTCTTCGAACGCAGCACTCGAATAACGAATTCACGGTATCCAGATACTGATGGCTTCAGTACGTCAACATCGATACACATGAATGTCTATTCATCTACATCTGCATCTACGTGGATACTCTGCAAATCACATTTAAGTGCCTGGTAGAGGGTTCATCTAACCACCTTCACAATTCTCTATTAGTCCAGTCTCGTATAGCACGCGGAAAAAACGAATAGCTACGGCGTTCCGTGCGAGTTCTGATTTCCCATGTTTTATAATGGTGACAGTTTCTCCCTATGTAGGTCGATGTCAACAAAATATTTTGGCATTCGGAGGAGAAATTTGATGATTGGAATTTCGCGAGAAGATTCCGTCGCAACGGAAAGCGCCTTTCTTTTAATGATGTCCAGCCCAAATTCTGTATCATTTCAATGACATTCTTTCCCATATTTAACGATAATACAAAATGTGCTGTCCTTCTTTCAGTTTTTTCGATGTACTCCGTCAGTCCTATCTGGTAAGTATCCCACACCGCGCACCAGTATTCTAAAAGAGGACGGACAAGCGTAATGTAGGCAGTCTCCTTAGTAGATCTGTCACATTTCCTGTGTCCTGCCAATAAAACGCAGTCATTGGTTAGCCTTCCCCACAACATTTTCTATGTGTTCCTTCCAATTTAAGTTGTTCGTAATTGTAATTCCTAGGTATTTAGTTGAATTTAAGGCCTTTAGATTTGACTGATTTATAGTGTAACCGAAGTTTAACGAATTCCATTTAGCACTCATGTGGATGACCTTACACTTTTACTTATTCAGGGTCAACTGCCAATTTTCGCACCATTCAGAAATCTTTTCTACATCGTTTTGCAATTTGTTTTGATCTTCTGATGTATTTATTAGTCGATAAACGACAGCGTCATCTGCAAACAACCTAAGAGGGCTGCTCAGATTGTCTCCCAAATCGTTTACATAGATAAGGAACGGCAAAGGGCCTATAATACTACTTTGGGGAACGCCAGAAATCGCTTCTGTTTCACTTGATGACTTTCCATCAATTAGTACGAACTGTGACATCTCTCACAGGAAATCACAAATCCAGTCACATAACAGACGATATTCCATAAGCACGCAATTTCATTACAAGCCGCTTGTGTGGTACAGTGCCAAAAGCCTTCCGGAAATGCAGAAATACGGAATCGATCTGAAATCCTTTGTCAATAGCTCTCAGTACTCCATGTGCAGAAACAGTTAGTTGATTTTCGTGAGAACGATGTTTTCTAAACCGATGTTGACTTTGTGTCAATAAATCCTTTTCCTCGAAATAATTCATAATGTTAGAACACAACATATGTTTCAAAATCCTGCTGCATATCGACGTTAATGATATGGGCCTGTTATTAAGTGGATCACTCCTCGTACCTTTCGTGAATATTGGTGTGCCTGTGTAACTTTCCAGCCTTTGGATACGGATCTTTCGTCGAGCGAACTGTTGTATATATTTGATTGTTAGGGATGGAGCTATTGCATCAGCAGGAACCTAACTGGTATACAGTCTGGACCAGAGGACTTGCTTTTATTAAGTGATTTAAGTTGTTTCACTACTCCGAGGATATTTACTTCTACGTTACTCATGTTGGCAGCTGTTCTTGATTCGAATTCTGGAATATTTACGCCGTCTTCTTTTGTGAAGGCATTTCGGAAGGCTGCATTTAGTAACTCTGCTTTGGCAGCACTGTCTTCGATAATATCTCCATTGCTTTCGCGCAGAGAAGGCCTAGATTGTTTCTTGCCGCTAACATACTTCACGTACGATCAGAATGTCTTTGTATTTTTTGCCAGGTTTCGAGACAAAGTTTCGTTGTGAAAACTGTTATATGCATCTCGCATTGAAGTCAGCCCTAAATTTCGAGATCGCCAATCTTGGGGATTTTGCGTCTGTTTACATTTGGCATGTTTTGGCTCTAAGCACTAAGGGACTCAACATCTGAGGTCATCAGTCCCCTAGAGTTTTAGAACTACTTAAACCCAACTAACCCAAGGACATCACACACATCCATGCCCGAGGCAGGATTCGAACCTGCGACCTTAGCAGCAGCGCGGTTCCAGACTGAAGCGCCTAGAAACGCTCGGGCCACAGCGGCCGGCTTGGCATGTTTGTTACGTTGTTTCTGCGACAGTGTTCTGACCCGTTTTGTGTACCAAGGAGGATCAGCTTTTTCGTGCACATGAAGTGCATATGGTGCCTGAAGATAGCGTACTGAAGTGCCGAAACTGGTTGTCAAAATAAAATAAGCTTTCAAAACGTACGGCTGTTTGGTGATATTCTCCGGTAAACCGTTAGATCAGTCGACTCGTACAAATAACTGAGTGTAACAGTTTATAGGGAAGTTAAAGGAAACCATCACATAAGCTCAGTCGCAGGTAAGGCAAGTGGCAGAATTTGGTTCAGTGGCAGCTGAAAAATATTATGCAACTCATTACGTCGATATTAAATTCCCCCTTCTCTTCTAGTTGAATACGTGACCTGCCAGTTTCCAAGGTACACATATATACATTAAGAAATAAACTGCGAATGTGTTAACGTTATATGCACATACTGCGTTCTTCTTACGTTCCTTCAATCGTTGAGTCATTTATCACATCAAAGAAAGGTTTTAAAAAATGAGTAACGGCAGAATTTCTCAGACAGTTTATAGTATGCTACGTATTTGGGTTCTTATCTAGAAAAGTTATTGATAGAGACAATGTACGAAAGGCGTTTGAAAAGTCCGTGCACAGTCCGAGAGATGGCACCACCGGCGTGTAGCGAGGTTATGTTTAGTTAGTAGCATCTTTGGAAAGAATGCACACCAAGTTTCAGCGATATTGATCTATTTCTTTGTGTTTGGCATTAATGTGAATCAAGGAAGTCAAGTGAGTTTCAAAAAATGGACGAAATTGAATTTCGTGTGGTGATTAAACATTGGTTTATGAAAGGCAAAACGCCTCAGGAGACTACAGAGAAGTTTGATAAACATTACGGTGACTATCTTCGATTAGAACAGTTTATAAGTGGTTTCAAAATTTTCGGAGTGGTCGTATGGGCACAAGTGATACTGAACATTGTGGACGCCCTGTGGAGGTTACAACTCCAGAAATCATTGATAAAATCCGTGGTACGATGATGGATGACAGAAGAGTTAAGGTGCGTGAAATTGCTAGTGCTGTGGGCATCTCGAATAAATGGGTACATAATATTTTGCATAAACATTTGTACATGAGAAAGCTATCTGCAAGATGGGTTCTGCGATTGCTGCAAGGATGGTTTGCAGCTGTTCAGGAAGAATCTGCAGGACTTTAAGCTTCGTTTCGTCACTGTGGATGAAACATGGATACATTATTATACTCCTGAGACCAAAGAACAATCTAAACAATGGGTTACCATGGGACAATCTGCACCAAAAAAGGCGAAGACCTTTCCTTCGGCCAGAAAGGTTATGGCGACTGTCTTTTGGGATTCGCAAGGCATAATCCTCATCGACTATCTGGAAAAGGGTAAAACTATTACAGTTGCATATTATTCATCGTTATTGGGCCATTTGAATACCGAGCTGCAAGAAAAACGCCGGCGATTGGACCGCAAAAAAGTGATTTTCCATCACGACAATGCACCAGCACACCCCTCAACAGTTGTGGTCGCAAAAATAATGGAAATAGGATAGTGTGTAGAGTAGGAGACCAACACATGAAGACACCAAACAGGTTCAAAAGGATGAAATGATGTAGGTTGCAGTAGTTATTTGGAGATGCTGATGCTTGTACAGGATAAAGTAGGGTGGAGAGCCGCACCAAACCAGTCTTCGGACGGAAAACAACAGCAACAACAAAAAAAGCACGGCTCCATTTAGTACAAGTTATTCCTTGATTTCTTAACGTATGTATTATTACTGAATATGTTTTATTACTGGTTTTCCTGTACAGCATGAAGCAGGATAACCAACTGGAAGAGAATATTTATTAGAATTTGACGCACCTACTTTATACAGGCAGGAAATTTGTTCAAACAAAAAAGTCCGGAAACGCACTGTGCTTCGCACGCATCTACATTTCTCCAAACTGATCGTCACCAGATCGGTTTCTGCCAGCCGTTCCATCCTTTACTAGGTGGTTTATTTACTTTCATACAGCGCAAATCTACCCGCAATCGTTCCTGTCATTAATATCAGGATAAAGAGTAACTAAGTTGCCAAGAAGGAAAGGAGAGTGGGTTTAACGTACCCTCGACATCGAGGTCATTATAGACGGATCACAAACTTGGATTCTGTCAAAGACGGGGAAGGAATCCGCCGTGCTCTTACAAGGGAACCATCCCGACGTTTGCCTGGAGCGATTTAGGGAAATAATCTGCAAGAACTGATGTCGTGACTTAGTTTGAAATCTCGATCGTTGACGAGAGTGAAAGGCTCCTGGGATGTGTCGCCTAGCACGCTATAGGCCGCCGCCCCCAATACACGTCCGCATTGGGGTGAAAGTGTAGCGGCGAGGGGTGGACTATATAGCTGCCGTACCTCCGAGCGCGATACAATTTTCTTTCGGGTGCTTCGCTCTGCTGCGCGATATGGACACCCGAGCGGTAAGTACACACTTGTGCATCTTGCTGGCATTCAGAAATGTGCTGTCTGCCTTAGGGAACTACTACTGGAGTAACGATGTCGTTGAAGGCGTAATTAGACGCAAGGACTTCCCGTTGGCCTTGAAACAACAAATATCTGGATCTGACTTTTAGTGCTGTATTAACATGTACAATAGTGTTTGTATTTTGAGGCGATCAGATGGGAAAAACGTTGAAAACAACTAGTTTCAAAATATTTTCTGTGCTGGTCCATTATGATTGTAATGTACCACGATACTGCATTTTTAAATGATTTTGTTCAAGTCAGCTATCCATTATGTTAAGTACCAGTCATTTCTCGTATTTCTTCTAGCGTTCAGTCCAGCAAGTGTTCAATTTTTCTGAGTGGTGTTTATATTTTGAGGCGATCAGATGGTGAAAACGAAACATTCCTGGCAGATTAAAACTGTGTGTCGGACCGAGACTCGAACTCGGGACCTTTGCCTTTGGCGGGCAAGTGCTCTACCATCTGAGCAGTAGAGCTTCTGTTAAGTTTTGAAGGTAGGAGACGAGATACTGGCAGAAGTAAAGCTGTGAGGAAGGGGCCTGAGCCGTGCTTGGGTAGCTCAGATAGTGGAGCACTTGCCCGCAAAAGGCAAAGTTCCCGAGTTCGAGTCTCGGTCCGGCACACAGTTTCAATCTGCCAGGAAAGTTTCATATCAGCGCACACTCCACTGCAGAGTGAAAATCTCATTCTGGAGATGGTGAAAACGTTGAAAACGACAACAAAATATTTTATGTTCTGTTCCATTATGGTTGTAATGTACTACGATAATATATTTTTAAATGATTTTGCTCAAGTTAGTTATCCATTACGTTAATTACCAGTCATCTCTCGTATTTCTTCTTGCATTCAGTCCAGCAGTTGTTCATTTTTTCTGAGTGGCTGCACAAATAGTTTGCGTATTCTTCGAACACTTTCGGTCTATCGATCCCTTTATTTCTTTGACTCATTTGAATGTATTCCTGTGTGCTATTCCGTTGTTTACTGACTCTGATGTGACGTTGATTTCTCCTATATGCCCCTTTGCTTCTTTCAGCCAGTTAAACTGAGTTTTCCTGTTTCTACACCAATTCCAAGATTCTCTTAGCAGTTCTCTGCAATATCATTCTTTTTTACGTGCCCACAAAAGCCCAGGTTGTTGAAGGTTTACAATTTTCTCGTTTAGTTCCTTATTCGTATACTTATGCGTTTTCATAAGACCCTTGGACCTCATCGGAATTTTCTTTCCCTTATTTCCTAGACATTTAGCAGACGTTTACTGTTCAACAGAATACAGTCAATGACATACAGACTTTCTAGTTCTATCACGGATTTGTGATGCCTATGCGTTGAGTGAGATCGACATTTTGTTATAAACTTTTTACGTCATTAGTATGTCGTTTCTCTTTTCCCCACTTTCTTGTAATGCCTAGTCGAAAACTCAATTTATGTTACCCATTCCCCTAGGTATTCAAATTTCTCTCTACTCATTCCGTACTTGATTTCTAATTTTGGTGTAGGGTCCGTTTTGTCCTGTATCATCACATATGTCTTTTTATGAGATCTAAATCTACATCTACGTGATAAGTCCGCTATTCACAAGAAAGTGTCAGGCAGAGGGTTCAATGAACCACCTTAGTGCTGTCTCTACCGTTCCAGTCTCGAACAGCACGCGGGAAAATGAGCACTAAAATTTTTCTGTGCGAGTCCTGATTTCTCTTATTTTGTCGTCATGATCATTTCTCCCTATGTAGGTGGGTGCCAACAGAATGATTTCGCAATCGGAGGAGAAAACGGGTGATTGAAATTTCATGAGAAGATCCCGTCGCAACGAAAAACGCCTTTGTTTTAATGATTGCCACTCCAATTCAAGTATCATGTCTCTGACACTATCTCCCCTATTTCGCGATAATACAAAACGAGCTGCCCTTCTTTGTATTTTTTCGATGTCATCAGTCAGACCCACCTGACGCGTATCCCACACCGCACAGTAATACTCCAGAATAGGACGGACAAGCGTGGTGTAAACAGTCTCTTTAGTAGACCTGTTGCACCTTCTAAGTGTTCTGCCAATGAATCACACTCTTTGGTTTGCTGTTCCTACAATATTAACTATGTGATCGTTCCAATTTAGGTTATTTGTAATTGTAATCCCTAAGTATTTAGTCGAATTTACAGCATTTTCCGATACTGACCAGGTGTCTTGCACATTGCTATGAAATGAAGCCTATCTTTAGTTCCTATAAGTGAAAAATGCGGAGGAAAATTAAAAACTGTTAGCATATCATCTGGCTTCAGTTTACTTCCGACACCAAAGGCCAACTGTTGAAATTGTCAGCCGAAAAGATTTCACTACATAGTTAAGTGTGGTTGTTTGCGTGAAAATTCTTCCTTTTCTACAGAGGGAAACGTATTAACAATATCGGTGAACACGCAAAAAGAAGTCAGAAAGTCCATATGATGGACGGGTAAAACTGACGGAAAATATAAAAAGTTTCGTCTTGTTCATTTATGAAACCGATATACAATTATCTTTATCAAAAAATTCGCGATTTTCATATACAATTATTTATTCTTAAACGTAAGACCAGTCGTATCCGGTTGGAAATGGTATCGCTGCGTTGTTTCAGCCTACAGTTGAATTACATGATCTCGTAAAACGTGCTAGCAAATTTTTTAGTACTTTAAAGGTGCTTTACGTACCGAGTGAATCATTTCACATATCTTCCCGTGTAATTACCTGCTGCTCAAGAGTTCATCATCATAATCAAAAAATTTTCACTGTAGCCGGCCGCTATGGCCGAGCGGTTCTCGGTGCTTCAGTCCGGAACCGCGCTGCTGCTACGGTCGCAGGTTCGAATACTGCCTCGGGCATGGGTGTGTGTGATGTCAAGAGGGTTAGTTAGGTTTAAGTAGTTCTATGTCTAGGGGACTGATGATCTCAGATGTTAAGTCCCATAGTGCTTAGAGCCATTTGAACCATCTGAACCTTCGCTGTAACTACCATAATGAAGGGAAATTAACGTTTACTTCCTTAGACTCCTGTAACCGTCAGCCAATCGAGATGTAGGTTCCCGCATTGGAACTCATGTGCTGTCTATCTCATCTATGGTCTAAAGTGCGTTTTACAGGAGCTACTCTCTGGTAAAAATCGATTACTCGTGGTGGGTACGCGTCACGTGCCTGCATGTAAAACAGCAGCCAACCACGTCGGGAATCAATGATCAACTGACTGTACCGAATATACAGTTCTGAAATCTTGGATGTGCTGAAGACTGAGCAAGCGTAGATGCGGGGGGACTGTGGAGGTGTCTACCAATATCGGAAGTTAACCTGCACTATCCGATAAAAAGTACTTGAGGCCAGTTAGTGGGCATTAACATGGGGAGTGACAACACTTCGCCTTTATGCTGGCTTGATCTCTGATGGCAGCACTTTCAGTCTGCGGAGGAATGGTAACCCAGTCTTCCTCAAGAGCCAAAATCAGAGTAGGTAGTGACGTTGGACATTGTGGTCTGGAACTACTTTTCATCCACAGTCCATTGTAGTTTTTCTTTAGACAACTTCTTCAAGCACCGCTTGGAATTAATTACAGAAACGTCTGGCTTATGATGAGGTGCTCGCCGTTTGTAACTGTAGATATCATTGTGGAACTCACGAGCTATTTCTTCTGCTGATTTCATGACTTTTTTTGCCGCCACTCTCTGCAATACTCGATGGTCAGTACATGAGATCCGCCTGTCTTATTGTGACTGTGGTTACACTTCCGCATTTCGGCTCTAACAAGCAACATGGATAGTTAGTTAGTTAGTTAGTTAGTTCCGTGTTCCACTGATTAATAGCACGGAAAAACCGTTATGATGTGGAACGTGTCAAATGCACAAGAAATGCGCACAGGAAACAAGTTTCTTTTTTTACATTATAGTGTTGTACCTAACTATTTCTATTATCTATCCCAGTCAAATCACCAACAGCTTCGGCAGCTTTAGAAAGGTTGAAATGTCCGTGATAAATTTGTTACTCAGAAGCCATCCAATGACATGTCCACATTCGAAGCCACTGAAGTTTCCCTTTCCACCCATTGTTCTTGCTTCTCTCCTGACTATACAGTAGTTCCCGTCTCCTTTTATACTGGCGGATCCACCTCTCATGACATATAGCCGTCAATTACTAATTAGATGGGGGTGTTCGGATACTGTTGATCAGATGGTATTCCTTGAAAACACTTTGCTACGTCAGATTGTCAAAGAGTTTAACAGCTGCATATCTCACCCCATTCCGTGCTACAGTAGTTCTCTAAATGGTAATGCGGATCCAAAAAAAAAAAAAAAAAAAAAATGGTTCAAATGTCTCTGAGCACTATGGGACTTAACATCTATGGTCATCAGTCCCCTAGAACTTAGCACTACTTAAACCTAACCAACCTAAGGACATCACACTACAACCAGTCATCACGAGGCTAATGTGGATAATTTTTCTTCTATTGTTGTACTGGTGAGTATCTCTGCTATGCTGGAACTCAGCTGGATTGTTCATAAAGAATTTCATAAGTGAATAAAAGTATTGTAAAGCTATAGTTAACATTTCCAGATGCTTAGAGAGATGGGTGCAAGATTTACGAACGCGAAACCCACAAATAATTGTGACTACTTTCTTCGTGTAATGAATATTGTTTTGATTAAATCAGGAGCTACCACAGAATATTATCCCGCAGGACATCAGTTAATGATTTTGTACCACCAAAATCGGTAATTTTTCATTTTTTTTAAATTTATTGCTGACGTAACATATTGGCAAAACGTGGATACCTTTAACGTGAATGAGCTGCGTTCTTCAAAGTTCAAAGGCAACTCATTTCAGCAAAACCAATTAGTAACTTTCATCAAGCAATCGTTCACTATTTTCACTATCGATGCTTCTATGTTCGGCTTCACAACAATGCCTGTATCATCTGCAAAATTGACTAATTCTACTTCCTGATTCAAATTAAATGGTAGATCATTAACATCAGGGAAGAGCATTAGAGGCCCAATAGTCGAACCATGTCGGATGATGAACTCAGAAAATTTGTGAGAGATTAGTATTACTCACTAGCAGTCACCTTTTTTAAAATTATTAACCCCTACTCTGTGTTTTTTGAGTAATGTTTCATTGTGTACTACTAAATATTCAGGAATAATATACCGGGGATGCTGCAGTGTAGGCACTTGCCATAAGCAGGCGACTGAGATACAAAGTTGCTAGTGTAAAAGCTCACTAGGACCATCTGTGGATGTTGCGCCTGTACCACGTAGAACAAACACATGTTTTCCCTGAGGTAAATGGATTATCTGACCATGATGCACAACTCATTAACTTACAAAACCTAACAGGGCGTACACTTCAGAAACCAGTAAGTAAAAGTGTGAGGGTGCTCAAACCGGTATCTATAAATCACTTCAGAGAAAGTTTAGGAAATGTAAACTGGGAAGATGTATATAATGAGCCAAATGCTAATTTCACTGTCCCCATAATAGAGTCTTTAAATAGTAAAATGCCACCAGTAGGAATATTCTGTGACTTATCCAAAGCATTTAATTGTGTGAACCACGACATTATGTTAGAGAAATTAAAATTCTATGGTATAAATGGAACAGCATATGAGTGGTTTAAGTCATATCTAAAGCACAGGAAGCAAAAAGTCTCTTTATATGTTTCAAGTTATTCAAAGGAGTTTGCCACTTCATCTAACTGGGGTGAAATTACACTACTGGCCATTAAAATTGCTACACCAAGATGAAATGCAGATGATAAACGGGTATTCATTGGACAAATATATTATACTAGAACTGACATGTGATTACATTTTCACGCTATTTGGGTGCATAAATCCTGAGACATCAGTACCCAGAACAAGCACCTCTGTCCGTAATAACGGAATAACGGCCTTGATACGCCTGGACAATGAGTCAAACAGAGCTTGGATGGCCTGTTCAGATACAGCTGTCCATGCAGCTTCAACACGATACCACAGTTCATCAAGAGTAGTGACTGGCGTATTGTGACGAGCCAGTTGTTCGGCTACCATTGACTAGACGTTTTCAATTGGTGAGAGATCTGGAGAATGTGCTGGCCAGAGCAGCAGTCGAACAGTTTCTGTATCCAGAAAGGCCCGTACAGGACCTGCAACATGCGGTCGTGCATTTTCCTGCTGAAATGTAGGGTTTTGCAGGGATCGAATGAAGGGTAGAGCCACGGGTCGTAACACATCTGAAATGTAACGTCCACTGTTTGCCGTCAATGCGAACAAGAGGTGACCAAGACGTGTAACCAATGGTGCCCCATACCGTCACGCCGGGTGATACGCCAGTATGGCGATGACGAATACACGCTTCCAATGTGCGTTCACCGCGATATCACCAAACACGGATGTGACCATCACGATCCTGTAAACAGAACCTGGATTCATCCGAAAAAATGACGTGCCATTCGTGCACCCACGTTCGTCGTTGAGTACACCATAGCAGGCGCTCCTCTCTGTGATGCAGCGTCAAGGGTAACCACAGCCATGGCCGCCGAGCTCATAATCCATGCTGCTGCAAACGTCGTCGAACTGTTCGTGCAGATGGTTGTTGTCTTGCAAACGTCCCCATCTGTTGACTCAGGGATCGAGACGTGGCTGCACAATCCGTTACAGCCATGCGGATAAGATGCCTGTCATCTCGACTGCTAATGATACGAGGCCGTTGGGATCCAGCACGGCGTTCCGTATTACCCTTCTGAACCCATCGATTCCATAATATGCTAACAGTCATTGGATCTCGACCAACGCGTACAGCAATGTCGTGAAACGATAAACCGCAATCGCGATAGGCTACAAACTGACCTTTATCAGAGTCGGAAACGTGATGGTAAGCATTTATCCTCCTTACACGAGGCATCACAACGTTTCACCAGGCAACGCCGGTCAACTGCTGTTTGTGCATGACAAATCGGTCGGGAACTGTCCTCATGTCAGCACATTGTAGGTGTCGCCACCGGCGCCAACCTTGTGTGAATGCTCTGAAAAGCTAATCATTTGCATATCACAGCATCTTCTTCCTGTCGTTTAAATTTTGCGTCTGTAGCACGTAATCTTCGTGGTGTAGCAATTTTAATGGCCAGTAGTGTACATTAGGTGTTCCACAAGATTCGATCATGGGTCCCCTCCTGTTCTTGATATATGTGAATCACCTCCCTTCTTATGTGAAACAAGATGCTGAACTGACACTGTTTGCTGATGATACAAGCATAATTATTAATACAGTAAAAAAAAGTCCGATAGAAAATGATACAAATAAGGTCTTTGGAAAAGTTATTAATTGGTTTTCTGTGAATGGGCTTGCTATGAAATTTATAAAAAAAACAACGTACATCCAATTTTTTCTGCTAAAAGTATAATTCCTTCAATAAACATAACACATCAGAAGAAGTCAGTAGCCAGGGTTGAGCACACTAAATTAGATAAGAATCTTAATTCGAAAAGTGATATTTTGGATCTCCTAAAGCGATTAGGTTCAGCAACTTTTGCAATCAAAATAATAGCCAATTTTGGGGATGTAGAAATTGGTAAGTTATCATACTTTGCATACTTCCACTCTCTGATGTCATACAGAATGATATTCTGGGGCAACTCAACACTTAGGCAAAAGGTATTCACTGTTCAAAAGAAAGTAGCTAGAATAAAGTGTGGGGTTCATAGTCGCACATCCTGTAGGCATCTGTTTAAAAGGTTAGGAATTCTTACAACTGCTTCACAGTACATTTACTCAGTAACTAAATTTTTTCTCAACGACATGGGTCAGTTTAAAATCAACAGCGACATTCACGATTACAATACCAGAAAAAAGAAAGACCTACATTATCGTTTACTTAACCTATCTTTGGCACAAAAAGGGGTAAAGTATGCTGCTATAAAACTTTCGATAAATTACCAGATGAAATAAAATGTCTGACAGACAGCAGTAATAGTTTCACAAACAAATTGAAATCATACCTACTTGACAACTCCTTCTATATGAAACGTCCCCTTAGAAAAATTAATGAATTACTGGTCTGATAAACCTCTTACATTATTTGATTTTCAAACAGCTGAGCAGAACTGAACGTACTCAGACATTTCGCTCTTTACCTATTGTGATCAACACTAAAGTGACACACAATATTTTTTAGTGCAACGCAATCTGACTTTTAATAATCCCTACAAAAGAATGGCCCTGACTAACAATAACCTATACCTTTCACAAATCTCTCACCTCACAAAAATCTTCGTTACTCAAACTACTGCAATACAGCGAGCGCCAATACTGCCAGCTAAATAAAAGATTCAAACTAATGAAAGCACTAACTACTGATGGGCATAGTTAGCAAATGAAAGATTTTGATAGAGAACAAACAATGTATTTACCTTAATAGTGTTCAAAAGTCATAATATACATATATCAGTTCATGACATCCAATCCTACAAATTTCCTTTTTCTGACGGACGCACGTCCACATCGTCCTCTTTCAAAGCTCTGCCATCTTTCTCTCACCACATCCACCACTGCTGGCGGCTCACCTCCAACTGCGCAACGCTACGCGCTGTTAACTAGTGATGGGGAGCTCGTGAATGAGTCGTTCAAATGAACGCTTCACTCCAGTGAAGTGTGAACTAACCACTCAATTTCAATGAACTGATACTTCAAACTCTTCACAGATAGCACACTCCAAACTTTTTTCTAGTTCACTCACTCTCGTCCCCTTTCCCTCCCCCACTACATCGGCGCTACGTCACTCATTCTCCCTTCACTTCAATCCTCCCTCTACTGCCTGTCGATGAATCGCGCGGCGAAATAGACTTAGAACAACAGTTGCACTTTGCTTTCCCATCACCTAAATCGGCGAAGAAACCCCAAATTTCACTACTTTCACGCGATTGCGAGTTGCTAGGCATTGTGTAAACGTGAACAGACACAAAAACTGCTTTCCGAATAAAATAAAGAGCGATTTTAACTGAAATCGTACCAATGACTATAGGTGACAGTTTACGTTTTGAATTTAGAGTGTTATTGTTCTCAACAAAAATAAAATCTACAAGAAAACTTCTGAATAATTACTTAACGTAGGTATATAGACTTTATGACAGTGGTAAACATACTCATTCTATTTTGGATTAAATTTTAAAAGGAACATAAAACTGGACTGCATTTCGTTGGTAGCCCTAGTTTTCAGTCCATGAATACAACAAAAAAGGTTTTACTTGGCAGATAAAGACTTTTTTGGGGTCTTCATGAGAAAATGTCGAGCAAGATTAAACGTAATACATTCTTTATATGTGACAGGCTTCCTTGTTTATCTTTCCTTTGTCCCCTTCGACCATGCTCTATTTAAGTTAACTCAGACGCTGTAAGAGAGTAAAACGTTGCTTGCACATTACTGTATAGTTCGGCCATCCGTTGGTAAAATTATGAAGTATTACGAAGCTTTATTGTACGAGCGAGGCGAAGCGAGCGTAGCCGCGGCTGAGCGGCGAACTGGGCAACTTCGCCAGGCTTCCGTGCTTCATGAATGAACTACTTCATTCGAACGCTTCACGGCAAAGAGTGAAATGAATGAAGTAGTTCACGGGAATGAACGAGCTCGACCCATCTCTACTGTTAACAGCCAACTGCCCAGCACTACAATAGCGAATATTACAACAATGCTAACCAGCACACAGCACAGCCAGTGATTTTCATAGAGAGCGCTACGTGGCGTTACCAATATAAAAACCTACTTACATATACCACAGATGAATTCTTGGATACGAGTAAATAAATCTGGAGATATAATATATGCACTTTGTACCATTTAAGAGAATGGGATAGATAATAGTAATATTTAGGTACAACACTATAATGTAAAAAAAAACCTTGTTTACTGTGCGCATTTCTTGTGCATTTGACACGTTGCACATCATAACGGTTTTGCAGTGCTATTGATCAATGGAACACGTAACTAGCTAGCCTTGTTGGTTGTTAGAGCCGTCGCGTGACGTGTGTTGTGGCGCTGTCCGCAGGCGCTGCTTTGTGCGGTGCTGCTGGCTGCGAGCGTCAGCGGCGGCCAGGAGGCGGAATGCGTGGGCGGATGCCCGCAGGGGACCCGGCGAGAGGGCCGCACCCTCGACCTGCTGTCGGGACTCACCGGCTTTCTGGGCGGGGGCGACGACGAGGGCGGCGCGCCGGACCCGCTCAAGTACCCCATCTGGAAGGTGCACAAGTACCACGGCATCGACCTCCGGCCCGTCCAGGTCGTCGACGTCCGCTCGCCCTACAAGCCACCCGAACCCAAGCAGGTCAGTCTCTCCAACCATCTTCACACTGGTGTTGTTGTTGCTATCGCCACCCGAAGGCTGATATGACGCTGCCCTGCAGAAAACTTTTCATGTCTACGACTTATCTTAGAAGCTAGATTAAGCTACGTTTGTAGCATTTGTAGACTTAGACAAAGCCTTTGACAATGTTGACTGGAATACTCTCTTTCAAATTCTGAAGGTGGCAGGGGTAAAATACAGGGAGCGAAAGGCTATTTACAATTTGGACAGAAACCAGATGGCACTTCTAAGAGTCGAGGGGCATGAAAGGGAAGCAGTGGTTGGGAACGGACTGAGACAGGGTTGTAGCCTCTCCCCGATGTTATTCAATCTGTATATTGAGCAAGCAGTAAGGAAAACAAAAGAAAAATCCGGAGTAGGTATTAAAATCCATGGAAAAGAAATAAAAACTTTGAGGTTCGCCGATGACATTGTAATTCTGTCAGAGACAGCAAAGGACCTGGAAGAGCAGTTGAATGGAATGGATAGTGTCTTGAAAGGAGGGTATAAGATGAACATCAACAAAAGCAAAACGAGGATAATGGAATGTAGTCGATTTAAGCCGGTGCTGCTGAGGGAATTAGATTAGGAAGTGAGACACTTAAAGTAGTAAAGGAGTTTTGCTGTTTGGGGAGCAAAATAACTGATGATGGTCGAAGTAGAGATGATATAAAATGTAGACTGGCAATGGCAAGGAAAGCGTTTATGAAGAAGAGAAATTTGTTAACATCGAGAATAGATTTAAGTGTCAGGAAGTGAAACATGGACGATAAATAGTTTGGACAAGAAGAGAATAGAAGCTTTTGAAATGTGGTGCTACAGAAGAATGCTGAAGATGAGATGGGTAGATCACATAACTAATGAGGAAGTATTGAATAGGATTGGAGAGAAGAGAAGTTTGTGGCACAACTTGACTAGAAGAAGGGATCTGTTGGTAGGGAATATTCTGAGGCATCAAGGGATCACCAATTTTGTATTGAAGGGCAGCATGGAGAGTAAAAATCTGGGAGATGAAGAACCTTGCACAGAATAAAGTAGGATGGAGAGCTGCAACAAACCAGTCTCTGGACTGAAGACCACAACAACAAGTTGTAGTAGCTCATAAGAAAAAACCGGATAAGTGCAAGCAGACTCGTTCTCTGAGTGTTCCGTACGTACTTAATTCTGTATGTAGGTAGTTAATCTATAGGTTTTGATCATTGAGTTTCCGAGTATAAAGATACGTAACAGTAAATGGGGTACCCTTTGGTTGCATTGACATAGAAGCTTAAATTTTTTACATGGCCAAGGGGCCGTAGACTTTAGTATTGGACGTAAATTTTAACTTGGTGCTTCTATCCGTTCTATCATAAAAGAAGGTTGTATAAATGGAAGAATCCTGGAGACACTAAAAGGTATCAGATAGAGTATATAATGTCAAGACAGAGATTTAGGAACCAGGGTTTAAATTGTAAGACATTTCCAGGGGCAGATGTGGACTCTGACCACAATCTATTGGTTGTGAACTGTAGATTAAATCTTAAGAAACTGCAAAAAGGTGGGAATTTAAGGAGATGGGACCGGGATAAACTGACTAAACCAGAGGTTGTACAGAGTTTCAGGAAGAGCATAAGGGAACAAATGGCAGGAATGGAGGAAAGAAGTACAGTAGAAGAAGAATGGGAAGCTTTGAGGGATGAAGTAGTGAAGGCAGCAGAGGATCAAGTAGGTAAAAAGACAAGGGCTAATAGAAATCCTTGGGTAACAGAAGAAATATTGAATTTAATTGATGAAAGGAGAAAATATAAAAATGCAGTAAATGAAACAGGCAGAAAGGAATACAAACGTCTCAAAAATGAGATCGACAGGAAATGCAAAATAGCTAAGCAGGGATGGCTAGAGGACAAATGTACGGATGCAGAGGCTTATCTCACTAGGGGTAAGACAGATACTGCCTACAGGAAAATTAAAGAGACCTTTGGAGATAAGGGAACCACTTGTATGAATATCAAGAGCTCAGATGGAAACGCAGTTCTAAGCAAAGAAGGGAAAGCACAAAGGTGGAAGGAGTATATAGATGGTCTATACAAGGGCGATGTACTTGAGGACAATATTATGGAAATGGAAGAGGATGTAGATGAAGATGAAATGGGAGATACGATACTGCGTGAAGAGTTTTACAGATCACTGAAAGACCTGAGTCGAAACAAGGCCCTGGGAGTAGACAACATTCCATTAGAACTACTGGCAGCCTTGGGAGAGCCAGTCCTGACAAAAGTCTACCATATAGTGAGCAAGATGTATGAGACTGGCGAAATACCCTCAGACTTCAAGAAGAATATAATAATTCCAATCCCAAAGAAAGCAGGTGTTGGCAGATGTGAAATTACAGAATTATCAGTTTCATAAGTCATGGCTGCAAAATATTAACACTAATTCTTTACAGACGAATGGAAAAGCTGGTACAAGCCGACCTCTGGGAAGATCAGTTTGGATTCCGTAGAAATATGGGAACACGTGAGGCAATACTGACCTTACCACTTATCTTAGAAGAAAGATTAAGGAAAGGCGAACCTACGTTTCTAGCATTTGTAGACTGAGAGAAAGCTTTTGACAATGTTGACTGGAATACTCTCTTTCAATTTCTGAAGGTGGCAGGGGTAAAATACAGGGGGCGAAAGGCTATTTACCATTTGTACAGAAACCAGATGGCAGTTATAAGAGTCGAGGGGCATGAAAGTGAAGCGGCTGTTGGGAAGGGAGTGAGACAGGGTTGTAGCCTCTCCCCGATGTTATTCGATCTGTATATTGAGCAAGCAGTAAAGGAAACAGAAGAAAAATTTGGAGTAGGTATTAAAATCAGACTATGGTTGGTTTCGCCCATGAGTCTTCGATCTTGATCCATCTGAAGCATCATTTGCTCTGTGCATCAGTTCGATACTGGTGCGCGCTGCTGCCCCGTACCAGAGGGACTATAGGTTTGGGAAAAGAAAGACGCCTAGCCCTCGAAACCTAATAGCGTCAGGGTCGGAAAAAACAAGAGTTGGCTGAGGATGGCCAGACAGGAAAGATAAAAGTGAGGAGCCTGGCGCAAGTAAGTGGAAGCAATGCCAGGACTGAGCTCGGGGCCTCGTGGTTGCCAGCCACGTACTCACTAGCTGCGAGTCCCCTGCGTAATTGTATCAATAAAATGTCTTTATACTAGGATGATGATTTTGCAGTTGTAGAGAAACGAAGAAAGGTGAGCATGGGCTTTATTCCGCAAGATTCACACAATTTTGTTGAGTCAGTTAAGGCTATGTCATTCCAGTGCATGCAATTGACTTCTTTGATTTTAAAGATGCTGTTAGAACATTATTGTCAATGCTGGCAAGTAAGATGTCCAAATTCAGTCTTACACAGAAGAATGAAAAAATGCCAGTGTGTTAAAAGGAGGAAAGACCGTGGCTGACGTACGCAATGCATTATTTCAACTGAAAGACCAGCCATGTTTGTTACTGCCGAACCAGAAAGAACTGTTGACGATGTTGTTATTTCTCCCTCAACAGACATGGCGCTTTACAGCAAACTTAGCAGCATCAGATCCCGAGACTGGACTCAATACTGAGAGACTTTTTCTTGAATTTAATTTTGTTATTTTCTCGCGAAAAGGTTAAAAGATGTGTCAAACAGTTTCCGTTGCCTACTACTGCAGTACGTAAAGCGCTACTACTATATTTCTGTACGAGTAAAACATAGTGCCTCAGTATTAATGACAACTGAAACAAAAAATGTTCTTACTGGCGCTTAGAACCAGTCAGTTTCCTGGTATACCACTTACGAGGTTCTTAATAAATTCTGTATTTTCTAATAATTTCTAATTTTTGCCTCTTTAATCTACGGTTCTAAATACCTAGTCAATTTTTTAGATATAAATAAGTTGTGTATGAAAAGAGGTACATCTACATCTACAAGCATACTCCATAAGCATTGTATTGTGCATGGCGGAGGTTACATTGCACCATCACTAGTCGTTTTTGTTTCTTGTTCCCCTCGCAAAAAGAGTGAGGGAAGAACGACTATGTATTTGCTTTCGTATAAGCTCTAATTTCTCTTGTCTATCTTCGTACTCCTTACGCGAAATGTACGTTGGCGGAGGCAGGATCGTTCCGCAGTCAGCCTCAACTGCCGGTTCTCTATAAGTTGTAGTAGCTCAAAAATCCGGTCAAGTGCAAGTAGGACTCGCTCTCTGAGGTGTCCCTTCCGTACGAACGTAATTCTGTACATAGGAAGTTAATCTATAGGTTTTCGAGTATCAGAATATGTAACGTAAATGGCATACCCTTTGATTGCATTGACATAGAAGCTTAAAGTTTTTTACATGGCCAAAGGACCGAAGACTTTAGTATCGGACGTAAATTTTAACTTTCTATCTGTTAGTGCCGAAGCAGAAAGAAGTCTTGACGATGTTGTCATTTCTCCCTCAACAGACATAGTGTTTTACAGCAAACTTCGCAGCATGAATGGAACACATAACTAAAACACGTAAATTGCGCAGGCCGCACCAGTGTTTAAGAAGGGTAGTAGGAGTAATCCATCGAACTACAGACCTATGTCATTGACTTCGGTTTGCAGTAGGGTTTTGGAGCATATACTGAATTCAAACATTATAAATCACCTGGAAGGGAACGATCTATTGATACGTAATCAGCATGGCTTACACTCAAGGCCACATTGTTCCCCACTCCTCCAAACGTCCTAACTCTTGGAAACTTCCTACAGTGCGTTTCGCTCCTATCTACCGGAAGCTACGGTTATGAAGCTCACAATAAAATATGCGCCATAACACCAACCGGGCCATAGCTCCCTCAGGTACATTATCACTGAATGTACCTGAAAAAATTTATAATTGTACATGCATACTTCAGGGAGATATGATGTCATAAACATTAGGATTTCCCAAAAACTAGCTTTTACTTAAAACGGAGCGCAAATTACCCAGAGTATACTGATCCAGCATTCAAGCATTTGGCAACTTCTGAGGAACTTTAAACATAATTTCGATGCTTTAAAAATTTTTTCTATCTTACAAGCTTAATGTCAAATATTTAACATATTAACTCATTTGTAAAGTAATAAAAAGTTTGAGCTGTTTTATACACGAGAGTTCGATACTTTACAGAATCCAGGGTTTACTGTTTGTCCCCTCACCTGTGCTGGATGAATGAACAACATTGTGTATTCTTCTGAACAAATTTATGTGATATAAGAACAAATAAGCAGTCGGTCACAAATATTAAGTCAAAATTGACCAGGTTTCGACGCTACTATGAGCGTCGTCTTCAGAATTAGACTAACTGTTCTAAAACATATTAAGTGTATAATACATTAATAAAATTAAAGTTTGTACCGAGTGGAAAAAGATACAGTACGTCATGACGTCGACTTTCCTGCTTAGATCTTCTTCAATATGTGACTCGTAAGTAGCGTCGAAACCTGGTCAATTTTGATATACAGGGTGTTACAAAAGGGTACGGCCAAACTTTCAGGAAACATTCCTGACACACAAAGAAAGAAAATATGTTATATGGACATGTGTCCGGAAACGCTTACTTTCCATGTTAGAGCTCATTTTACTACTTCTCTTCAAATCACATTAATCATTGAATGGGAACACACAGCAACAGAACGTACCAGCGTGACTTCAGAATCTTTGTCACAGGAAATGTTCAAAATGTCCTCCGTTAGCGAGGATACACGCATCCCCCCTCCGTCGCATGGAATCCCTGATGTGCTGATGCAGCCCTGGAGAATGGGGCATTGTATCACAGCCGTCCACAATACGAGCGCGAAGAGTCTCTAAATTTGGTACCGGGGTTGCGTAGACAAGAGATTTCAAATGCCCCCATAAATGAAAGTCAAGAGGGTTGAGGTCAGGAGAGCGTGGAGGCCATGAAACTGGTCCGCCTCTACCAATCCGTCGGTCATCGAATCTGTTGTTGAGAAGTGTACGAACACTTCGACTGAAATGTGCAGGAGCTCCATCGTGCTTGGACCACACGTTGTGTCGTACTTGTAAAGGCACATGTTCTAGCAGCACAGGCAGAGTATCCCGTATGAAACCATGATAACGTAGCGTAGGTGGGCGAAACTAAAATGAGCTCTAACATGGAAATTAAGCGTTTCCGGACACATGTGCACATAACATCTTTTCTTTATTTGCGTGTGAGGAATGTTTCCTGAAAGTTTGGCCGTACCTTTTTGTAACACCCTGTATATTTGTGACCGAACCTTGGCAGCTATGTTCAAAGTTTTAAATTTATGTGATGTTGTAATAGAGTGAATGAAGATGTCGCGTCCTGTCTCCGCTTTGCTGGCAGGTTTACTCACCGGCATACGGCCCGCCGGCGTACGGACCCCCGCAGTACCCGGTGACTGGTTACCAGCCGCCCGCGGGTGCCAGCTTCAGTGCCACCTCGGACACTTTCACCGCCCCCGAAGGTGGCTCCAACAGCGACACCAAGTCCGAGTCCAGCTCCGAGGGCAGCTCTGGCAGCTCCGACCTCTCGGTGCTGGACGACCTGGGCGGCCTCGTGGGGCTGCTGGGCGGCGGCGACAGCGGGGGCGGCGGCAGCCCCCTGTCCGCGCTCATCTCGCTGCTCCCACTGATCAACAACCTGGTCAGCCTCAAGAGCGGCAAACTCGGAGGCAGCGGCAACGGCGACGCCAGCGGGGGCTCGCCCCTCGAAGCGCTGGGATCACTGTCCGGCCTCTTGGAGAGTGCTTCCGGCCCGATCAACAAGAAACTGCAGGCGGTGCAGGCGGTATCCTCGCTGCTGCCCGTGCTACAGCAACTGAAGCACTCCAAGCCGGTGGGCTTCCGCACGTCGCTGGCCGTCGGCCGGGGTTTCGACCCCAACCGCGTGCGGAGGTCGCCGCAACGTATCTCCAAGCGGTCGCTCCTCCTGCTGCCCAAGAAGTTGGCGGTGCTGGGCGCCATCTCGAAGCTGCAAAAGATTAAATCGGGCAAGAAGGAACCCTTCAGCTTGTTCAGCCCCTTCTCCTTCATTCCCGGCCCGTTGGAACTCGTGAAGGAGGGCCTGAAGACAGTGCTGCCGAGCTTCGTCAGCGGACTGCTGGGCTTCGAGGACGAGGAGGAGGAGGAGCCGGGCGCGGCCGGACCGCCGCCCCCGCCGGGGGCCTACCTGGACACCTCGGCACTGCCCGCGCTCCCCGGCCTGCCCCCGATCCCCATCAAGACCGGGCTCTTCGGCTTCGGCTTGCCCCCCAAGTTCATCTTCCAGCCCGTCGCCGGAGGTCAGCCTTACGTGTCCGTACGTTACCCTCAGAACGGAGCCAGCCCCCCGGAAGAGGACACCGGCACGCACTACGCGGACGGCCCGGTACCGTACTCTGCACCCTACGAATATCCTCCTCACCCGCCGCCTCCGCCGCCACAGTACGGTGCACCGGTGTACAGCCCTCCACCGTACGGCGCAGATCAGCTTCCGCGGTCTCCTCCTCCCGAGCCCGATTCCAAGCCGGAACCGGCCGTCGCGTACCACGCTTCGCAAGTGATCCCCCAGCTCCAGATCCAGATCTCGCCGTACCCTCTGCCCCAGGCACAGCACGGCAGCGGCTACGGCCCGCCTAGCCCCGGTTACGGTCCGCCCGGCCCCAACTACGGCCCACCGAGCGCCACGTACGCCCCTCCCCTCGAGCCCCCTCCACCCCCGATGGAGGAACAGGTGGTGTCACAGGAGCAGGAGGTCGAGGTCCCAGAGCGCCCGGAGGCGCCTTACCCTCAGGCTGTGCCCCTGGAGCCGTCCACGGAGCCACCTGCACCACCTCCGCCTCCCCCGTCGCCGGCACCGTATCCACCTGCTCCGCCCCCAGCGCCGTATCCACCTCCGGGTGTCCCCCAGCAGCCGTTCTCCCCTCCCGACTCGTATGGCAGCAATTTGGATTACTCGCCGCCGAGCTTCAGCCACGATGGCGGCTACGCTCCACAGCAGTTCGGACCGGACGACGGCACCTACTACCCCGGCCCCAGCCTGCCGTACTCTGCAAACGAGATCCACGACCCTCTGGCCTCCCCGTCGGAAGTCAGCTCCTTTGCGGCCTTCCGCCACTCTCAGCCTTACAGCCCAGAAATCTTCAACTCGGACGATAGCTTCGTGGTAAGTACCTAATGCTTTATTCACCACTATGTTCCTCACAGCTTTCGCATCTACATGTACATAAATACTCCACTGTACAGCGCATGGCACAGTGTACATTGTATCAATATTATCTGTTCTTTTTCCTATTCCACTTGCGTACTGACTAATGATACCTACACAGGATGTATATTTGTGGTAGCACAATCTCTTCGAAAGCGGATTCGTTAAATTTACTTTAACGAGTTTCATTTTTGTTATGAAGATTCTCATATAACTTCACAGAGCATCTCGTTTGCAATTTCGCACTGCCTATACTGACGTGTTACGGTCATCGCAGCGAACATCCGGTGTCTGCTGTCGTGCATATTTCATGAAGAAGTGCTGGAGCAGTACCATAGTAATAGTTCGACCTGCCTCTTGTTAGCGATATCCTTTACACAGTCAGACAACAACTTTAAGTCAGGCATTAGCCTTCCCTGTAACCGATTTTGCATGTTCAAGTCATTTTACGCTGCTTTTATAGAGTTACTCCTAAATGTTCAAAGGATGTTACGTGCTCAGATCATCTATACAAATACTAAAAGGAATCCGCTAAATTTCGGTTACTCGGCAAATAATACAGCTCTAAAGGTTGTCAGTTCAACTAAATACCCAGGGATTACAATTACGAACAACTTAAGTTGAAACGATCACATAGATAATGTTGTGGGGAAAGCGAACCACATAATGCCCATTATTGAAGAAGTAACAAATGCACTAAAGACGCTCCCTCCACTACACTTGTCCGTTCTCTGTTAGAGAACTGCTGTGCAGTGTGGAATCCTTACCAAATAGGACTGGCAGAGACATCGAAAAATTTCAAAGAAGAGCAGCTCGTTTTGTACTATCGCGAATACAGTAGCACCGACATAGGGGAATTCCACCGACTACCGACATCGGCAGATCTTTACAAATCAATATGCCAGTACGCGCACCAGTGCAACCAATCTCACCCCCCGAACGTAAAGATTTGGGACGACAATCGGTGAAATTCAAATCAGTTTGTTTCTTCGCGCAATCGGCCGACGCTTACACAAGCAAAAGATGGAGTGTGAGATATTTTTAAGTTTAGTAGAAGAAAGGAGGAGTTTGTAGCATCCTGTGGATGAGAAAATATTATAACAACAGGGGTATGTCTCGGAATCTAAGGTCTGAAATCGCTATTTTATTGGAAACCACAAGTTCCGAACAATTCAAATATTTCATATAAATTGACTGCACGTAGCCTGACACTGAGGTCACAAGAACAATGGGGTACCTCCCAATATTGTGTCACACCTCGTTTTGCCGGCGTAGTGCAGGTACTGTTCATGGCATGGACTCAACAAGTTGTTGGAAGCCTCCTGCAGAAATATTGAGCCAAGTTGTCTCTATAGCTATCCGTAATTGCGATAGTGTTGCGTTTGCAGGATTTTGCGCACGAACTGACCTCCCGATTACGTCCCACAAATCTCGATGGGATCCATGTCGGGAGACTTGGGTGCCCAAATAATTCGCTAAGATTGTCCAGAATGTACTTCAAACCAGTTCTACATCTACGTCTACGTGATTACTCTGCTATTTACAATAAAGTGCCTGGAAGATTGTCTCTCTACCGTTCCACTTTCGAACGGCACGCGGGAAAAACGAGCACTTAAATTTTTCTGTGCGAGTCCTGATTTCTCTTATTTTATCATGATGATCATTTCTCCCAATGTAGGTGGGTGCCAACAGAATGTTTTCGCAATCAGAGGAGAAAACTGGTGATTGAAATTTCATGAGAATACCCCGTCGCAACGAAAAACGCCTTTGTTTTAATGATTGCCACTCCAATTCAAGTATCATGTCTCTGACACTATCTCCCCTATTTCGCGATAATAAAAAACGAGCTGCCCTTCTTTGTACTTTTTCGATGTCATCCGTCAGTCCCACCTGACGCGTATCCCACACCGCACAGTAATACTCCAGAATAGGACGGACAAGCGTGGTGTAAACAGTCTCTTTAGTAGACCTGTTGCACCTTCTAAGTGTTCTGTCAATGAATCACACTCTTTGGTTTGCTCTTCCTACAATATTAACTATGCGATCGTTCCAATTTAGGTTATTTGTAATTGTAATCCCTAAGTATTCTGTTGAATTTACAGCCTTCAGATTTGTGTGACTTATCTCCTAATCGAAATTTAGCTGACTTCTTTAAGTACTCATGTGAATAACTTCACACTTTTACTTATCAGGGTCAACTGCCACTTTTCGCACCATACAGATATGTTATCTAAATCATTTTGCAAGTCGTTTTGATCATCTGATAACTTTACAAGACGGCAAATGAGAGCATCATCTGCAAACAATCTAAGACGGCTACTTAGATTGTCTTCTATGTCGTTAATATAGATAAGGAACAATAGAGGGCCTATAACACTTCCTTGGGGAACACCGGATATTACTTCTGTTTTACTCGATGACTTTCCGTCTATTATTACGAACTGTGACCTTTCTGACAGGAAATCACGAATCCAGTCGCACAACTAGGCGATACTTCGTAGGCACGCAGTTTGGTTAGAAGACGCTTGTGAGGAACAGTGTCGAAAGCCTTCTGGAAATCTAAAAATATGGAATCAATTTGATATCCCCTGTCGATAGCACTTTTTACTTTATGAGTATAAAGACATAGTTGTGTTTCACAAAAACGATATTTTCTGAAACCGTGCTGATTGTGCGTCAATAAATCGTTTTTTTCGAGGTACTTCATAATGTTCGAACACAGTATACGTTCCAAAACCCTACTGCAAATCAAAGTTAGTGATATAGGCCTGAAATTCAGCAGATTACTCCTACTTCGCTTTCTGGGTATTGGTGACACTTGAGCAATTTTCCAGTCTTTAGGTACGGATCTTTCTGTGAGCGAGTGGTTGTATATAATTGCTAAATATGGAGCTATTTTATCAGCATGCTCTGAGAGGAACCTGACTGGTATACAATCTGGACTGGAGGCCTTGCCTTTATTAAGTGATTTAAGCAGCTTCGTTACGCCGAGGATATCTACTTCTATGTTTCTCATCTTGGCAACTGTCCTTGATTGGAATCAGGAACAAGTCTGCCAGTTCAGCTCTTTCAACATCTCCGTGACACTCTCCCGCGGGTCAGACAAACCTGTGAGTAATCATGCTGCCCTTCTCTGTGTGCGTCAAATATCCCCTGTCAGTCTGGTACAGGTTGCACACACTTCTGCAATATTCTAGGATGTGTCACACGAATGATTTGTGAGCGATCTGCTTTGAAGACTGATTGTACTTCTCCAGTATTCTACCAATCAACCGAAGTCTGACACCTGCTTTACCCACCATTGAGTCTATGTGATCGCTGCATTTTATAACCCTACGAAGTGTTACACCTAAGTATTTGTATGAGTTTCCCTATCCGTTTTATAACCCTACGAAATGTTATACCTAGGTATTTGTACGAATTTCCCGAATCCAATTTTGACTCTGTGACATTTTAGTCACAGGATAATTTTTTTTTCGTTTTGTGAAGTGCACAATTTTACACTTCTAAACATTTTTTTTTTTAAGTTGACAATCTTTCCACCATTTTGAGATCTTATAAAGATTTGACTGCATATTTCTGCATCTTTTTTCAGACTATGCTTCACTATAGATAACTGCATCCATCATCTGCGAAAAATCTGATGTTACTCCTAATGTTGTCCGCAAGGTCAATAGCAAGGGATTCAACGCACTTTCCTAGGATACATCCGAAGTTACCTCTCCATCCGTGATAACGTGCTGCGTCGTCATTCAGCCTCAAATTTCGGCTGACGCCCCATACTACCGTACTTGTAGTAGTGGTATTGAGTCAAATGCTTTCGGAATTCGAGAAATACTGTCTGTACGTAACTGTCTCGATTGATGGCTTTCGGTATTCAATGCGAGTAAAGCGCGAGTTGGAATTCACACGACTGATGCTTTCGGAATCCGCGCTGATTGGCATGGAGGAGGTCATTGGGCGATTATGTGGCATCCATCTCGTCCAACGGGGCCAAAATAGATTCTAGCTTCCTTGATAAAACAGATTCTGCCGCAACCTAAACTCCTTGATCGAACCAAAAACTGACGAAGAAGACCAGAATCACTGTCACCAAGCTACCGGCCGCCCGCGTGGCCGAGCGGTTCTAGGCGCTTCAGTCTGCAACCGCGCAACCGCTGCGGTCGCAGGTTCGAACCGTGCCTCGGGCATGGATGTGTGTGATGTCCTTAGGTCTGTTAGGTTTAAGTAGTTCTAAGTTCTAGGGGACTGATGACCTCAGATGTTAAGTCCCTTAGTGCTCAGAGCCATTTGAACCATTTGATGTGATCGGGCAACCGCTACCGACGGCGTCTGGTAACCGTTGACGGTATCTCTGTGAACTCAGCGTTTCATGAAGGTTCAAACTGATAAATCCATTTATTGTTAGTGAGAGTTAGTGTTGTCATCGGAACTTAGGGAACAGTGGTTCAAAAATTCCGTGGTTCAAGGACAAAAAGTCAGGATATAAAACTGAACGCGTATTTTCACTCATTAGTTAGATATCTTCTTATAACAGACTAACGGAAAAAAAGTCGCAACACCAGTAAGGAATTGTGCGACATAGACGAAAGTTGGTAGGCGTGTTTCTACATCTGAAATGTGACGTTTGTTCAAATTTCGCGCCAGTGATGTGTTGGCATGGCCTTTTACAACTGTGTGGTGCGGATTTATGAATAAAAGCGTATACATATGTTCATCTATCATGCTATATTCGAGTAAAACGGTGAAAATTATTAACAGCAGCATGACATAGGCAGAAGCATACTTGCCCTAATGTTACGTATAGTTTTAATGATATACAATATGTCTTTTTGAGCCACTTACATAGTTAACATGATACCTGTCAATTGGTAAATTATGTTCTATATTTTTTCTAATAGTACATTTGTTCTACTCATTGTACAGGGGCCTGAAGATGGCATCAATGTAATGCCGAAACTGGTAGCACATAAAAAGTTCATAAAATAAATTTCTACAATACATACGGCTGTTGGTAAATTATTGTACCAAGAAAGGTTTTCAGTTAAAGTCTCCTTCCCTGTAAGGGTATTACATAATGCGTGTACGAGTAAAGCACGTGACGAACGAACGACGACATATGGAAGTTTGTGTTTGGCCGTGAGTAGTACATGGACAGCCAAAGCAAATAATGCGATCGCTCTCGTAAAGCCGGAAATCCGGGTTCCATTTGCGGACCGGGCACACATTTTCAGTGTCGGCATTCCCTGTAAGTATTCACAGCTGCGAACACAGTCGTGTATCAGCCGTTTCTGGTCACTTAGAATGAACACACGCACAACAGAAATTGAACTACCGGTAAGAAATGCTACGCGCTTATAAGCGGCAAGAGAACCGATTTTTGGCGGATATTAGTAGCGAATCAGTCAGGTGTTCTGGCGGTGCTATAGTTCAGGAAATTATGGAGTCGCCGTCCTCTGGTAGCCAAACGTCCTTGGGAAACAGCGGCGTAGCGGTAATAATACAACAGTGGAAGCCACAGGGCTGAGTATTTGAGAAACACACACGTATGGTATGTCCTAATCCCTAAGGCGTACCCGTAGTTAACTGGATTCTCGCGATCTCTGGTGTACGTTATTTAAACTTCCTTCGCTACTGCCATCGACACGTTCAGGAAGTCAGTTCGGAAATTTTATGTGTTCGACCACTTCTGAAGTGAATACGCATTATATTTCGAATTGTTAGCAGTGCCCAGAAGTCGGGACACTTCGTGTCCGGCGTAAAGCCGCGCGGGGTAAACGTGCGGCCTGGGGCGCCTTGTCACGGTTCGCGCGGTTCCCCCGTAGGAGGTTCGAGTCCTCCTCGGGCATGGGCGTGTGTTGTCCTTAGCGTAAGTTAGTTTAAGTTAGATTAAGTAGTGTGTAAGCACAAGGACCGATGACCTCAGTAGTTTGGTCCCATAGAACTTACCACCAATCTTCAATTGTCCCGGGTTAGGCTTCGTGCGGAAGTGTCATGACATCTCTAAAAACAGGGACATTACGCAGAAATCGGGACATTTGGCAACACTACCGTTCAGTGGCGGCTCGCGAATATGCAGGCTGGGTGTTCACAAATTTTTAGATTCAGAAAAATATGAGAGCGTGAAATTAATAGCATCTGCTGTATAACAGTTACGCTTATCTACAATGTTATACATCTTTCAGCCACAGTCAATAATAATAACAACATTAATAATAATAATAACAATAATATGCATAACTTATATGACAAAAAACAATTTTATTTTTTACTTTTGTTGTTTTGTTCATAGTTAAGTAAAGTTTAGGGCAATAATGAAATTATGCGTAAGCTTTTCCAACTCTCCATTTCGCAATTTTGTGTAAGTGGGAATTTTCAAGCTTTTCCTTTTTTTCGGACAAATGAACAGGATTTCTAACAAATGTATTTCACGAATTTACTTCCGGGATGAAAATCAGATGTTCTTTCGAGCTTGTGCTAACTGTACGCTTCCTTGTTAAAAGTTCGCTTGTAGTCAAGCTTATCTGATTTCGTCACTCAGTCAGAGGATATGTTCTCGGAGGCCCCAGTTCCTTTGCGGCTAACTTTACGCCGTAATTTACTTTTCTGTTCCCAGAATGAGATTTTTCACTCTGCAGTAGAGTGTGCGCTGATGTGAAACTTCCTGGCAGATTGAAGCTGTGTGCCAGACCGGAACTCTAACTCGGAACCATTGCCTTGCGCGGGCATGTGCTCTACTGACTGAGCTACCCAAGCATACCCACGACCCGTCCTCACAGATTTACTTTTCTGTTAGCATTTAAAATAGATTCAACATAGTTCATGTTTACACGGCATTCGAAAGTCGATTCTTCCACAGTCAACAACCAAACTCCAAACGGAAGCTGGAAGTGATTAAACTAAAATAGTAATGTCTGCTAACATGGTCACCTGTCTGGAACACAAACGAGGCGCTGAGATCCATAAGGGCCTAAAGCACACTGCCGTCGATCCCAGTTTTAAGTGAATATCAGAGAAACCAGTGATCCAGCTTTTCGTGAATTTTCATATATACAGTGTGGACCTAGAGCACTGATAAACCGGACTCACCATAAGGTCAACAGATTTCAGAATCGTGAATAAATGCTACAGTCTCACAACCTACGGTGATGTGCTTTAGGCCCTTATAGTTCTCATTGTCAGCCCCTCAAATGGATTACTGCATGATAAACTTAATAACATAATATACCATAACTCATTCAGAAACCTACAAAATAGGTTTACTGTCAGTTCAAAAATAACATATACTGAGGCCCGATCTAATTTTACTGCAGTCTATAGTGAATGAATTAGCATATCTGAGGAGTGTGTCATCATCTAGCAGGATTTATGCCGAGCAAACGGGGGTCTAAGTCTGCCGCAGTGTGCTACCACTGGTGGTACAGCCATAAACTTCTTGTAGAGTGGCAAGGACTAGCTGTGCACACAGTGAACCGTGCACACTGTTTATCAAATCCTTATATACTTGGCCATTAACGCAGTTACGTCACGCGAGTTGCGCTTGCACAAAAGCTCCTTAGAACGTGCACAACTGAAGGTGTGCACACGACCCTGATGCCGAATGTCACGGAGTCTTAGAGGAGTAGTAGATCAGTAGATTTAAGTGCCATATATTCCAGATTGCAGCATCTATGTTACGCTAACAGCATTCAAAGAAAAGTAACCAATAAATCCGCAGGGTGTCGAAAGTTAGGCTGTTCTTGTGCTCTTACACTGCAACCACCACTGCTACTGGTAGCCTTCCCCTCTGTAATAAAACTTCACAGAATACTACATGAAGCTGCCTAAAACTGGATATCAGGATAATTAAACCTTGGACTATTTCACGAGATCAACCAGTATTTCAGAAAACTTTCTTTTTATCCCCAGACGAGTTATTTCAAAGTCAAATGCTCAGGAGCGTTACGACACTAAGAGAGCTCGCCAGGGACTGATACCTGACTGCTTCTGCCCGCCGCACTTAACACAAGACCAATAAACACAGTGTTGGGGCCAAAGATGCATTTTCACTTATTCTCGCAACTCCCCAATGCTATTACCCTCTAGCTTCTAAATACACATCCATATTTTGACTATGTGTCATAATAGCAACCTTACGAAATACATCAATAGAGAAAAGCCTATATTTCTATCTTATGACATGAAAAAACCTTCTGCCAATTTTGCTTCATTAGACATCACCTCAAATTAAACTTATTAACAAAAACCATGGTCTTACACTGATGTGCAAAAATTAAGGACAAAAGTAATTTTCGCATGGTGTATTACTGCTAAGTGACAGTTACATGAAACTTGGACCATATGTACACTCATGCTCATAAATTACGGATAATTGCAGAATGTAGTGCCACACAACGTGGCACTACACAAAACTGGCGCTAATAGCATAGGCACATAGGGAACACACACCACACAGGTCTGTAAGTCCACGGTATTGCTGATAAATTGAGAAAACCATCCCGAACCACTTGTGCTACAAAACGCCACTGTTTCCTATGCATGTACCCAAATATCAATATGGGATATGACCACCGTGTACACGTACACAGCCCGCACAATGGGTTGGCATGCTCTGGATCAGGTGGTCGAGCAGCTGCTGGGGTATAGCCTCCCATTCTTGCACCAGTGCCTGTCAGAGCTCCTGAAATGTCATAGGGGTTTGAAGACATGCAGTGATACGTCGACTGAGAGCATCCCAGATGTGCCCGATGGGGTTTAGGTCTCCATTCACCCGATATCTGTTTCAAGGTACTCCTCCACAATGGCAGCTCGGTGGGGCCGTGCATAATTACCCATCATGATGAAGGTGGGACCCACTGCACCCCTGAAAAGACGGACATACTGGTGTAAAATGACGTCCTGATACACCTGAACTGTTACAGTTCCTCTGTCAAAGACATGCAGGGATGTACGTGCACCAATCATAATCCCACACCACACCATCAAACCACGACCTCCATACAGATCCCTTTCGAGGACATTAAGGGGATGGTATCTGGTTCCTGGTTCACACCAGATGAAAATCCGCTGAGAATCACTGTTCAGACTATACCGGAACTCGTCCGTGAACATAACCTGGGACCACTGTTCCAATGACCATGTACTGTGTTCTTGACATCAGGCTTTACGGGCTCTCCTATGACCAGGGGTCAGTGGAATGCACCTTGCAAGGCTCCGGGCGAATAAACCATGTCTGTTTAGTCGTCTATAGACCGTGTGTCTGGAGACAACTGTTCCAGTGACTGTGGTAAGGTCCCGAGCAAGGCTACCTGCAGTACTCCGCAGCAATCTGCGGGCACTGATGCTGAGATATTGGTCTTCTTGTGGTGTTGTACACTGTGGACGTCCCGTACTGTAATGCCTGGACACGCTTCCTGTCTGCTGGAATCGTTGCAATAATCTTGTGGCACACGGAGGGCCCATGCTACGACCTGCTGTGTTTGACCAGCCTCCAGTCGCCCTAGTATTCTACCCCTCATAACGTCATCAATATGTGTTCTTTGAGCCATTTTCAACACACAGTCACCATTGGCACGTCTGAAAACGTCTCCACACATACTCGCTGTACTGTACTCTGACATACACCAATACACCTCTGCGTATGTGTACTGCTGCCAGCGCCACCGTGCGACGACTGCAGGCCAAATGCATTGCACGGTCATACCCCGAGGCGATTGAAACCCGCAAACCGCCCACCAGAGCGTTGTTTCACCATGTATCAGCATTATCCTTAATTTATGAGCATGAGTGTAGAAAGAAATGCCACAATATATTACGGAAAATCACTACAGCAAACGCCCAATAAGACGAACACAAGTGACACTTTTATTCAAAGACAGTAAATACATTGAAGTCACTGTGGTTTGTGACGACCCCTGGGCACTACAAAAGATGGAACATGGTACTTAATGGTGTGTGTGACGGCATTGTATGCTCTGTAGTGTTCTCCCATGCTGGTCACAGGGTTAATAAGGAGTTCTCGTGGTAGAGCATTCTATTTCTCCATTAGTGTGGCTGACAACTGCTCGATGGTAGTTGGTGCTCATGGACGCTCTGCAGTACGCCTCCCCAACGCATCAAACATGTGCTTGATGGGATTTAAGTCTGGGGAATGGACAGGCCAGACCGTACATGAAGTAATGACCATCCAGCAGTTGCCGTTGGAGGAATGGAGCGGCCTACCGTATGATCAGCTTACCAACTTCGTCGCCAGCATAGGAGCAGACTCCAGAGCAGGTATTTTGCCTACTCTGGTGATTACACATCCAACTGAGCATTGTGTCCCACCTTTTGTAACACCATGAATTGTGGTGACTACAGTGTAACTATTGTGCTTAAGCAGTGGCGGCTCATGAGTAGAAATTTTGTATGTTCATTAATTTTAGATAATGTTGAAAGTGTGAAATAGCAACTGCTGTACAAATATTATGATTATGAACAAATTTATACAATTCCAGCCACTGCTAAAAATAATAATAGTAATAATAATATTATAATGATGACAAATATCGTTTTAATATATAGTGAATGTCTGAGGAGTGTGCTACCATCTAACGGGATTTATGCCAACTGCCAAAGGAACAAATATAAATGTCCGCTGCAGTGTGCTATCACTTGGTGGCATTGATGTAAACTTGTAGTTGAATGGTAAGGCCCTGCTGTGCATGCCACGAACTGCAACCATGCACATTGTTTACCATATCTATATGTATTTGACTCATAAGGCAATTCTGTCATGCCAGCTCGAAACGTGCACAACTGATGTGCTCGCGACCCTGATGCCAAGTTTCATGGAGTCTAGAGGAGCAGCAGTGTAGCATCAATAAATTTAAGAGCCGTATGTTTCAGATTACCATATCTATGTTATGCTTAGCAGCACTCAGAGAAAAATAACCAATAAATATACAAGTTGTCAAAAGTTAGGATGTTCTTGTGCTCTTAAGCAGCAGCTACCACTGTCCTTAAATAAAAGTATAATTTCTGTTCGTCTCATTGCGTATTTCTTTCAGGTACCTTCCGTACAATAAAATAGCAGTACTTTCTAGGCATGGTCCAAATTTCGTCGAGCTATGTTGCTTGGCAGTGACATATCAAGCGAAAATTACTTTCGTCCTCTTGTACACCAGCCTATATAGATATAACAAAGTGTGCATTGCCAATCCCTGTCTTTGTCTTAGATGAGTGAGTCTTCTATATGTCATATTTTTAAGTGTGAAAACCACAAAGAACATCAAAATTACGTTGAAAATGCTAACTGTTATTTCGCAGTTGAGTGAACATTTATTTTAACACTGAATAAAGTGAATACAAGGTAATCTGACAACCACGGTGCACCGAGACATAGACAAAGTGAACTGAAAGTAAAGTCAAAGAACATAAGTTCAAAGACATGGCGCTTCACGCCATGGCCGCCATGGAGCATCCCCCCCCCCTCCCCTTCTCGCCGCCCCTGCAGTGTGGAGCACAGAGGCAAAGCTAGCTCACTTCAACACAAAATCCTCGTTCCAGTGTGGCACATGAAGGTTGCATCTAGCGCACGATGTGAGGAATTTCGCGAAGCGAGAACATGAGCATCCTTGCAGTGCCGGAGTGGTGTGGGCGGGGTGTCGACTGCAGATGACAACTGAGGGCATGGTGCAGCAGCCACACGATGCAAGGAATCCTGTGAAGCAAGAGCATGAGCGTCCTGTAGATTCACCAGCGATGGCGTGGAACCGGTAGTAGGGGGAGGGATACTCGACACATGAGTGATGCAGTGTGAAGATGCAGTAGAAGCAGATGACAGTTCCAAAAGAAGTGGCTCTGGAGACAGGCTGTCGATTGTACTCCAAGCATGTGACAAATCAGCAGAGGCGCCGGCAATGCTGGCGCATAATGCCTCGTTCTGTGTGCGGAGCTTGTCGATTTGTGGTTGCACAGCTGGCAAACCGGAGAGCTGTGTAGTAATATGCTCGAGCAGAGATGCATATGTAGAAAGTGCTGCCAAGGAGGCAGAGAGCGAAGTCGTGCTGAACTCGTTCGAGCCCGGAACGGTAGAACCAGATGTGTGGCGGCCTGCAGGTCTGGCGAAGGTTCGTAATGGTGTAGGAAGTCCAACCCAATCACAGGTTCATCCAAGTTGGCGATGTGGAAAGTCCAAGGAGAGGCGGCGACCGGTGACAGGTGAAGCCAAGGACTGCGATAGGAGAGTGATTTGCAGCGATCAGAGCAAGGTTAGCACGAGAAATCATGCTGCCCATGTGCTTGGCTGGGATAATGCTGACTTTGGAGCCTATGTTGATTAGAAAGCGAGTGCCCAATGACAAATCAGTGGCGTAGAGGCGTTGTGCCGCTGGAGCAAGTGGTGAGGCATCAGAAGGAAGGTGTCATGAAGGATCATGGTGCGATGTGGTGCCTAAGCATGCCCACCGGTCTTGGTTGGAAAAGGTGCAAGGTGTGCGGCAGTAGTGGGCGGTGTCCCCATGAGTAGCATGGAACCAGCACTGCTGTGTAGTTGCACTCGATGGTGGCCATGTTGAGCCGGTTAAGGTTAAGTGGCTGCCAGCATGGCTGGGAATGGGTAAGTGTTCACTTTTAACCAGACGCACTTTTGGTATACTTGTATATTCATAATCAGAAGCAAAGTCAATTAGGTCTGCTATGCTTGCACTGGAAGACACTTGTAGGATCCATTATTCTGAAGACAATGTGGACTGGCACATGAAGTCCGTTGATGATGAAAAGAAGCACAAAATAATTTTCGAACACATGCCGATGATGTCAGGGTCACCATTGTAGGTATTATGTGGCGTAGAACTGTAATAACACACTTTTGCCGTTGAATGAACATTTTAACACTGAACAAAACAAATACAAGAGAATTATCGAACATGGTGTGCAGCGAGACATAGACAAAGTGAACTGAAAGTAAAGTCAAAGAACATCGGTTCAAAGACATGGCTCTTCACACCAGAGGTGCCACACACATATACTCTTGCGAGACAATAGTCTTTTTGCCTCAATATCTTCCAAATATTGTTGTGTCACAGCTTCAGAATAAGGTTTGTATGGGGGACCCTCAGTCTTCCTCACTGATCTCTCACGATCACTCATTGCTGTCTATGAGTTGCCTAAAAATGCCATTTGTCTTCATGCTATTAATTACATGCCAAGAAATGTATTTTTAACAGTCAAGAGCATGGGACACAAATATGGTCCACCCTGGAAAGTGCACCATTGATGTGCTCAATGTCACACGTTTTACTTTTATTGCACATTTCTCATAGATAACGTCAGCAGATATGCACCAAACAAAAGATAATATATTCCAAATATATTAAAAGCTGAATAAAAGCAATTCAAAGGAGATAACTCTTACCTTGCTCTCAGTACGAAGGACAGTCGGACAACCAAGTTGAAAACAAGCCTCTTTGCGTTTTCGCTATGGCTACTGTGAAGTGTGGTTGGTGCTTTACCGTGACCAACCTCGCAGTTTCTTACCCTGCCAGTAGAGGGCAGAGCACCTCAGAATTTCGAGAGCGATGGTAGCTCTCGGCCGTTACCAAACGGGACTGGGTGGAGTCTTCATAACAGTTTGGACCATAGTTGTGCTCAAGGACCGTAGTTGGGGAATTTACGGTAGTCTAAGTTCGAAATGACAGTCCAAATAAAATCGGCAGCTGTGATAGACCAACATCGCTCATTATAATCCGAGGGCGATTAACGAACTTTCCGCTTACTGCGCCATAAAATTGTTTGTTGTTAGAGATTGGCAAACACGCGATTTGTGCGATTACGGTGGAAAGAGACAAATAACAAATAATGAAGATGTCTGTAGTTTGTTTTTGCGGACACTAAGCACCCGGAACAATACAATTCGTGAGGCAGTGCTGATATTTTTTTTGTATTAGCTATTTCTAAACTCACGCAGGTTTATTTGACGGCGTCACGGAATTACTGAAAAATCTGAACGGGAAAACGCATGAAAACAGATGCCTGCTATCCCACAGAAAACTTGTTACAGAGTTTCAAGAACCAGTATTATGTGAAGAATCTAAAGATATTCGTCAGGCCTCTATGTATCTTAAAGTTTGTGAAGGCAAGATTACAAGGTGCTCAGATGTATTTAAGCATTCTTCCGCGCTCCATACGCGATTAGAATATGAAGAAACCAGAAATGTGGTTCAGTGCTCTCTGCCATGCACTTTACGTTGGTTTACAGAGTATGTATGTAGAGGTAGATATCGTGTGACCCCGTCACTATACACTCAACTTGCAGGTCTTTTGTATGAATGCAGTTCTTGTTGTTATGATACAGGTATGGAATATCTGTAACAGAAATAGGTACCGGTACTCTACCTGCTGGTTCGGATGAAGTTAACTGGGCGACTGAACGTCGCACTCGTTATGCTGGAAAAGTAGATATTGCAGTGTGATTCTAAGGGTTGTTAATTTAAGTGAAATTCACTTACAGTGAATTTCAATTTGGAGGGGGGGGGGGGGGGGGGAAGGGTTGAGGATCACAGTCAAAGAATAGTAGAGTAGAATCTTGCACTTGACTTAAATTACACGGGTTTTAACAGGATAAAAAAGGGAGATGCAGATTCTAATTGCATTGGAACCACTACCGTGAAAAGTTTATACGTTAATCGCTTTAAATAGGCTTTGGACATTAAAAAAAAAAAAATAGTACATAGTCGTCTGAGGGAAGATCTATACACAAAATAAAGCGCGATGGTTGGCAACGTGGCTCATTTTAGATAGCCCATGAATTATGGTATATCTCTCCCTCCGGAACCAAATTAGCAAGGCTGTATGTTAGGTGAAGCATATAAGTTCTAAATGTATATGTTGTTTTGCTGCTTTGTTGCAAATGGTAAAAGTTGTGTGATGTAACAAGATCGGCCCATAATTGCGAGTCTGATGGGGGTTTCAGAGATGCTGTAATGAGATCGCTTTTTGTTTCCGAGTTTTAAACCGTTCTTATATACGCATCAGATATTGAGAAGATTTTTCGCTATGTCAGGGTTTTCGTACGGTGGCGTGTGGTATTCGAACGTTTGTGGCGACTGATGATTTTTGTGGTGAATAGGTTTATTGATAACATTGTAACAAATCATATCAGTAGCGTTACAGTTCGTTAAGTCATAGTTGATCTATCAGCGTCGTACTTTCCTATCCTTAAATCGTTAGAAGTCATAAGACAGCGGAAGGCTTCCACCGGTAGACATTATTTTTGGTCGCAACCAACATTGCCCAGCTGACTGTTGTGTGACGCAGCCATTGTTGACTACTGTGTTACTGTGTTGTATGGTACTGTACTCAGTTTCCTAGGTCCTGTTTCCTTTCCTGGTAATGAGTACGTAATTGTTGCGGTTTGGATCATTATTAAACATTTTATACATAAAAATATTACAATCTTCATTACGAGCAACATTTCGGTGAACTTTATTTTCGTGTATGACATCTGCTTTCTCGGAAGGACGAACTACAGATTAAGGGGCGTACTGATGCACTCGGGGAGGGGGGGGGGGGGGGGGGGGGAGAAGCAGAGATTGTTTCACCCGCACGGCTCCTCATCCGGTGACTGTATAAAACGGAGGTCGGACTTGCTAAGTCCTTACCACATTGTTAAAAGTTGCTCATTACATTTACCTGAAGTTGAGAAAGACATAAAGACTTCCCAAACTAGCATATGCACTACCAGCTGTATTATTAGCTTTAATGGCCAATGAGTTAATTATAAAAGGAGCATCTAAGTCATCAATGGAATATTTCGTGTTATAGTATATTGCTTGAAAATGCCAAACATTCTAAGTGAATCAAATCTGGACTTTAAATAAGCATATTTTGACACAAACGTGATAAGAAGGCTGGCATCTGGATAAAAAACCCCACGTGGTTATGTTACAGTTACATACAGCGTCCTGCTGTGAGAACTGAAGAAATGTCTGACAATGACCCTAGGGTATATATAGCCAGTGTGTAACCTGCTTCTCTTGTTGGAGTTGTTACCTCTCATTGGCAGTGGTTATGTAAGTCCCAGTGTAAGACACTACTTCATGAGAGCATAATAAGAATAGATGAAAGGAGCACTTTGTGCTAGTGGCACTAATTCAACAGGTGATATTTGTGTGGAAAAATAAATACCCAAATTTTCATTCGATCATAATTTTTTATACTTATTATTCAGTTCCTTTGTAGCTTATGAAAATAATGAATTCCACCAAATGTAGATGGTAAAATTATGTAAAAGGTGGATTGCTGCTCACCATACATTTGAGATGTTGAGTCACAGACTGGCGTTAGAGTCTGGTCTCAGTAACAAGAGACAATGGTCATGCGTGCAGGTGTGTGTGTGTGTGTGTGTGTTTTGTTTAATTAAGAAAAAGGCCTTTTGGCTGAAAGCTTACATGCTTAGAGTCTTTGCTATGCCTGTCTGTGACTCAGCTATATGGTGAGCAGCAATCTATCTTTTTCATAATATTTTAATAATTTTGTCATTATTCCATCCTGGATTTTCCATGTTTGAAGTATAGATGATTCAGTGATGTCAGATGTTGTTAACGTCAAACTTGTGAAAGAAAACCTAAAAAGAATATTTTTGACACAGGTCATGTTAAGAATTACACAGTTGGGTCACCATGAAATTTTTTGTAATTTACGAATCATAATAGGCACCAAAATACTTGGAAGGAAATTTCTTTTATTCAAAACAGATTTTTCTGAATTTAATATCTTGCACTTTAAATTTTGTAATGAAAAAAGCATTAAAGATTATGTGAATGTAGACATCAGGCTGTGCTACAGTGTATTACTGCAGTCTTTTTAATGCATTCACATTCATTGGCTCTACCAATTCACAACTAAATTATAACCTTCAAACCCATCTGTGGCAATATAAGTTCTCTGTGAATACAGGCTCTCCCGACGTGCACTGTTATTGGAAAGCTCGGGTTTCCATATGGGTGGCAGTTTTAAAATACAATGCTGTTTCAGTGAGTGTCTTCTTGCGAAGACATTGAGTGTGACACCCGTTAAAACGTCATGGTATATTAACACTGCCAGCCGGCTGGAAGCCCAATAGCATTTTACTTGCAGTATCAACTATTGTCCGCAGTTCACTATGATTCATTTCATTTCAGTCTTTGCTTTTGGTCCTGAATTGTGAGCTATTTGGAGCACAGTATAACAGCAGTGCCTTCAAAAATCTGCGTATTTCCATCATTGCTTATTGTTAGGTTTTGTATCTATATCATTATCGAGCTTGTGGTATTGAGCTAACTCTTAGTTCAAAGTTTAGTCCATTACAGTTATATGTTTGATATTAGACCAATGTGTCATCTTTACAAGTGTGTTTTCCTGGAAAAGCTTGGACATATATTTATTTTATGGTATATTGACAACTTATGGTCATAAAACAAGCATGATGATTGATGGTTCCTGATTCACAGTCTCAGAACTCACAGTCATGTTAGTTTTTATTTAGTTAAGGAGAATATACTATACAATTGACATAACAGTAATGGGTGCTGTGGCATCACATTTTATTGTGTATATTCAGTTGTTCAGTTGAGGAAGCATACAAATACTGACAGCAAAAAAACTTGGTTGTTGTGACAGACTGATCTGTAGCGTTGCCTGAGGTCTTGGTTAGGTTGAAAGGTTATGAGTTGGTAAATCGAAAAAATATGATTCTAAAAAGTACACTTGGGGTGACTGACTGATCTGTAGCATAGAGCATTTGAAGAAATCACCACTGATATTACGTTATAGGAGTCTCCAGGTTGTTTGCAGCATTCTTCGTGTTTTCTATGTTACTAGTCAAAGGCGAGAATTCATATCAGGTACAGATATTCTTCTTTATCCATCTCTTCCCTGTATAGAAATGATGGTAAAGCAGTAAAGCACTATGTTATAGAACTGTAGCTGTACACATAGGAATAGGGGTGTAGAAGTTCCAAAACAACTTTGAATGGCACGTCAAGTGTACATATTGTCTGCACAGAATTCTGTATTGCATGTGCAATATGTAGTTTCTTGCACATATTTTGCAACAGAATCATATTAATATCACTGATCTGTAAAATTAATGCATTATGTAATTTTGAAGTAGAAATGGTGTGTGTATCATGTCCAGTCATAACATATTCAGGATGCACTTTATTTATGAACATTTTTTTCTAGAGACCCTTTCCTCTTGTTTATCACGGGGTGAAAGCTATAGTTGAAATGGTCTAAGAAGATCCCTGACAGCTCACAGTGCTCTTGCCAACATTCAGGTGCAAAGTGATAATTGCTGCAGGCAAAAACGGTAGCGCTCTAAACAGCTGTGGCAAAATCGTGGCATGTGATTTGTTGAGGTACGCCTATGAAGCTGCTGCACCCAGCTCACTACAGCTGTCAAGGATCATCTTATGCCAACTCGTCTATAATGTATTGTCATCTTTTGTTTATTCTGTAGCTGTTACTGTTTATTACATTATTCGACCTGTATTTTGTTCAGAGGCAAATCGAGTAAGATATGAATTTTGGACTAGATTTAGAGGAAATCTTTGCTGTTTATTTAGCTAATAGTGATGACCATTGTGTGTTTGTAACAGCCTATGCAGCATGCAGTGGCCAGAAATGATGTTAAGACCATTCTCTTGTCAAATAAGGGAAGTGGTGCTGGACAACCTAAAAGAAGCTAGAAACATCAAGAATTTCTTGTTTCACAAGATTCCGGTGAGTCTGAAAATAAATAAAGATCTGTCTTTTTCTCTGTCATCATGATTTGAATGATGGTCATTATATTTAAGTGAAATTGGTGATGAAACATTTGATCAAAACACTGTTTCTTAAACTATCACTGCCATCAGACCTAAGTTTCTGTCACAACTGAAAGTAATGACAGTATTATGAAAATCGTAGATAGCTACTCACCACATAGAGATGTTTAGTTGCAGACAGGCACAACAAAAAGACTGTTAAAATGTGAGATTTTGGCCAAAAGGTCTTCTTCTAAAGTAGACAACACATATATTCATGCAAGCACAACTCACACACACGTTACCACTGTATGTCAGTGGTCAATGTGTGTTTGAGTTGTGAATGTGTGTGTGTGTGTGTGTGTGTGTGTGTGTGTGTGTGTGTTGTCTTCATTAGGAGAAGGCCGTTTGTTTGACTGAATGCTCACATATTTAGCAGTGTTTTTGGCAAGTCTGTCTGCTACTCAAACATCCCCTCTTTATGGTGAGTAGCAGTCTATCATTTTCACAACAATGTTATCATTACTTTCAGTTGTGGCAGTCACTTATCCTCCTTAATGTATGCAACTTATCACAAAGGTTATATATTTTCTGTGTGAATACTGATCAGCTAACATATAATTTGCTTTTCTGTATTACATTTTTTCTCAAAGCTGAGGAGGCAATTACTTTTGAGTAGGAGTGGCTGATAGTATTAATAATGTTAGGATAAACGTAGTCACTTCATAATTTCCCTTTTTATTTATTAAAAGTGGGCTTTCTGGCAACGGATAAACTATAAAAGATAACAAAACAGCTTCAGCTGTCTGAAATCTGGTAGTTGTGGCCTTCCCTTGCACCCACTTTTGATACTGAAGGTTACACAGCTGTTACATGCTGTAATGCAGCAAGGTATTGTATGTTCTGCATTTATCTTGTATCACATCATATCCCATAAGTTTTCTTTCATAATATTTTGTGTGTCTGTGTGTGTGTGTGTGGGGGGGGGGGGGGATTCTTTCCCTTTCTTTTTGCTGTTTTTTTAGTGATTTATAATTATTTCACCTGACTCATCAAGAACAGGTTCAAATAAATACTATGCTTGTTAAAGGAATGTTAATTGCATGTGATTCATACTATAACTAAAAAAATAAAGAAAACTTGGTTTGTTTTAAGTGCAGTTGTAGATAAACACACCTATAGATCCATAGGTGCTATGTCTAGAATTACTCATGCTATAGGCGTTGCATTGCTTATGCATTAATTTCAACTTGAACATTGTGATCCATTTCAATTGATGTTCTTTGGGTCCACTGAAATATTAAGCTAAAGCCACTCTCCTTTTTATTTAGCATAATGTTCCAGTTGTGTAACATTGTGTTGTGGATGACAGTGGTGAGTATTTACTAGAGCACAGTGATATGTTTGTGGATGAAATGCAGGAAGACAGTGAAGACTGCTATTGATACATAGGCTTCTCTCAAAAACATACTAAAAAGGCCATTATGAAGGTCCAGTTCAATAGGTTGATCATCCTCATCCCAACACATAGCCTACTCCTTATGAATAGCACCAAGGAGTCTGCCAAGCTTAATGTCTGTCATAAGGACCACCTTTGAACTCCGTCATTTGTCATCCTTTTCCCACAGCAATACTGGCAGTGAAAATGTTTCTGTGCCAGGATTCAAACGGAGAAGGAAAGGAGGGAGACACTACTGTAGAAACAGAAGGATGGAAGATTGGGAATAGGGGATAGATAGCAGGAGAGATAGTTGTAGAGACTAGAGGAGACTGAGCCAATGGGGTGTGTGGAATGAGATATATGGTGCAATGAAAGGTGTGGATAACAGATAGGATTAAAGTATGTTGTGTTAATAAGAGAGAGAGCCCTTCATAATTCAGAGAACAAGCAATAGTCAGGATTTGAAACTTGATTGCCAGCAGCATTGTTGAATCCTCCATTCAGACATTAAAAAAAGCAAAACCCATTTACTGTGCTCAAGAATAAAACACTCCAAGAATAAAGCAAAAACTCTTTGGAACATGCTTAAAAAAGGAACAAACAAAACTAGTCATCAAAATGAAAATGAGCCCCCGAAAATAGCTCTGGGCTCTGGAAGAAATGGTGATGCTTTCAAGTTTTGGCCACTAGATTCAGTTATTATGTGCTTACTGTCATTGCAAACACTTCATAGAGTAATAAACAACTAAGTACAGATGTGTTTAGATTTATTTGTGCTGACACTGCTTGCAATACAAACAAACATTAGTTTCAAAAAATACAACCCCAAAGTAGAATTCGTCAGCTCACTGCATAGAGTAATAAACAACCAAATACAGATGTGTTTAGATTTAATCATGCAGACACTGCATACAATACGTACATTATTCTCAAAAAATGCAACCTCTAAATGAATAGAATTCATCAGCTCATTAAAAATTAGTGATTTTTCTCTCTAAAATGGTGTTTCTAATAGAGCACTAAGATCTTGTGCTGACTTGATAGGATTACCCTGAAGGTATCTTTGTAATTAATCAATGACTTGGGAGATATTTGCTGCTAGATTTAATGAAAATATGCTTTAATAATACCCATTTTAAGCCGGCCGGTGTGGCCAAGCAGTTCTAGGCTCTTCAGTCTGGAACCGCGCGACAGCTAAAGTTGCAGGTTTGAATCCTGCCTTGGGCATGGATGTGTGTGTGTCCTTAGGTTCGTTAGGTTTAAGTAGTTCTAAGTTCCAGGGGACTGATGACCTCGGATGTTAAGTCCCATAGTGCTCAGAGCCATTTGAACCAATACCCATCTCCAAAAATGGAGATATGCAATCCATCACTAGTGACAGACCTATATCACTCCTTCCAGTCTTCTTAGCAGTATTTGAGGAAGTAGCCTATGATAGAATAATGACTCATTTATGGACCAGAACTTGTTAACTGCCTTTAATTTGTGTTTCATAAAGAATTCTCCACACACAGCAAATACAACATTAAACAAACAAAGTGCAAGCAGAGCTAAACAAGAAAAATTATTATCTGTCAGTATATTATGGAAACTTACCAAAGACTCTTGATATCATGAATCAAAAAATTATACTTAGTGAGAATCAAACAATGGAAAGTATAGGTTGGAATTTCAATACTGTTATGAAAAGGATAGGTTACCACTCATTGTAAAGATGGCATGTTAAGTTTCAGACAGTCACAACAAAAAGACTGTTGCACATTGAGCTTTCAGCCAAAGCCTTCTTCAGAAAGGAAAAAACACATGCAGTCACTTAAGCAAGCACACCTCACGTGCACATGACTGCAATCTTCTGGCTGCTCCGACCAAAATGCAACTGGAAGCAGCAATCACGAGTGGGGCAGGGAAAAGGATGGGATAGCAGGGTATGGGGGGGGGGGGGGGGGGAGAGTAATCATCACTGCTGTACAGAGTGTGCCGGGACTAAGTGGTGGCAGAACAAGACTGCCAGGTGCAGCACTAGTAGGCTGTGGGTGGGGAATGCGGAGCAGAGAAGGGGAAAAGTGTAGAAGATGTGCTGACTTAGAACGGCATACAGTGAAGGCGAGCAGACTGCATTGGGAGGAGGTGATAGGACAGAGGGGGTGGAAACTTGGGTGGAAGGTGTGGGGATGGTGGCTTACTGTAGGTTGAGCCGGGATGATTTCGTGAGTGGAAATATGATGTAAGGATAGCACCTCATCTCTGCAGTTCAGAGAAGCTCGTGGTGGGAGGGATCCAGATGGCCCAGGTTATGAAGTAGTCATTGAAATGAAGCACATTATGTTCAACTCCATGTTGTGCTACAGGGTGATCCACTTTGATCTTGGCCACTGTTTGGCAGTGGCTATTCATCCTTGTGGACAGCTGTTTGCTAGATATACCGGTATAAAAAGTTGTGTAGTGACTTCAGCACAGCTGGTCTGTGACATGGCTTCATTCACAAGTGACTCGGCCTCTGCTGGGACAGGATAAGCCTGTGACAGGACTGGAATAGTAAGTGTTGGGAGGGTAGATTTGTCAGGTCTTCCACCAGGGTCTTTCACAGAGATATGACCCCTGTGGCAAGTGGTTGGGATTGGGAATGACATAGGGATGGACTAGGATGTTGTGGCGGTTTGGCAGGTTACAGGAAACCACTTTAAGGGCTGTGTGAAGGATCTTGGGTAGGATGACCCTCATTTCAGGGCTGATCATAGATCTATCGGATGAAAGATAATCTATCATCATGCCCTGAAATGAGGGACATCTTACCTAAGCTCCTTCCCAACCTTCTTAAAGTGGTGTTCTGTCACCACCCGTCCTCCACAGCATCCTAGTTCATCCCTAGATCATCCAGTCCCAACCCATTTCCACAGGAATCAATGCCCTGTGGGAGACCCAGGTGCAAGACCTGCCCAATCCACCCACATAGCACTTGCTATTACAATCCTGTCACAGGCTTATTGTACCCTGTCAGAGGTTGGGCCACCTGTGCTAAGAGCTACTTAAATCATTACACAGCTTTTTATACTGGTATGACTACCAACCAACTGTCCACAAGGATGAATGGTCACTGCCAAACTGTGGCCAACGACAAGGTGGATCACCATGTGGCACAACGTACAGCTGAACTTTGTGTACCTCTATCGGTTCTCCCTTCTGCTCCAGTCTCGTGGAAAGAAAGATTGTCGGTATACCTCTGTGTGGGCTCTGATCTCTATGATTTTATCCTCACGGTCTCTTTGCGAGATATATGTAGGAGGGAGCAATATACTGCTTGACTCCTCGGATAAGGTATGTTCTTGAAACTTCAACAAAAGCCCGTACCAAGCTACAAAGCGTCTCTCCTGCAAAGTCTGCCATTGGAGTTTATCTATCATCTCCATAATGCTTTCACAATTACTAAATGATCCTGTAACGAAGTGCGCTGCTCTCCGTTGGATCTTCTCTATCTCTTCTATCAACTCTATCTGGTACAGTTCCCACACTGCTGAGCAATATTCAAGCAGTGTGCGAATAAGTGTACTGTAACCTACTTTCTTTGTTTTCGGATTGCATTTCCTTAGCATTCTTCCGATGAATCTCAGTCTGGCATCTGCTTTGCCGACGATCAACTTTATATGATCATTCCATTTTAAATCACTCCTAATGCATACTCCAAGATAATGCATGGAATTAACTGTTTACAGTTGCTGACCTGCTATATTGTAACTAAATGATAAAGAATCTTTCTTTCTATGTATCTGCAGCGTATTTCTCTTGTCTACATTGAGATTCAATTGCCATTCCATGCACCATGCGTCAATTTGTTGCAGATCCTCCTGCATTTCAGTACAATTTTCCATTGTTACAACCTCTCGATATATTACAGCATCATCCACAAAAAGCCTCAGTGAACTTGTGATGTTACCCACAAGGTCATTTATGTGTATTGTGAATAGCAAAGGTCCTACGACACTCCCCTGTGGCACACACAAAATCACTCTTTGTTCGGGAGACTTCTCTCCATTGAGAATGACATGCTGTGTTCTGTAATCTAAGAACTCTTCAATCCAATCACATAACTGGTCTGATAGTCTATACGCTCTTACTTTGTTCATTAAACGACTGTGGGGAACTGTATCAAACGCCTTGCGGAAGTCAAGAAACACAGCATCTACCTGTGAACCCGTGTCTATGGCCCTCTGAGTCTCGTGGACGAATAGCAGGAGCTGGGTTTCACACGATCGTCTTTTTCGAAACCCTTGCTGATTCCTACAGAGTAAATTTCTTGTCTCCAGAAAAGTCATTATACTCAAACACGTTTATTCCAAAATTCTACAACTTCGCCACACACCATCAGGTGGCTTGCGGAGTATGGATGTAGATGTAGATGTAGATGAATGTAACATGCTTTATTTCAGTTGTTGCTTCACAACCCAGGCCATCTGGGTCCTCCCCTCCATCACAAGCCTTTCTGAACTTCATAGATGGGAGTTATCTTCACAGCACATTATTTGCTCCTGAAATCACCCTGGCATCATCTTATGGTAACCTACTGCATGTACGCTCTCCACTCAATAGTTTGTGCTGCTCTGTCCTATTGCCTCCTGTAAATTCACATTCCCTCACCCTTGTTGTGCACTGCTGCCTGCCAATGCAGCTACCTGTCTTTCCCTTACTCTACTCCTTTCCTTTTCTGGTCCCTGCCCCCCCCCCCCCTCCCACCGCTTCCCCCTGTACGTGGCAGCCTTGTTCTGCCACTATCTAGCCCTGCCCACTCTGTCCAGCAGTGCTTATTTCTGTCCCTCACCTGTACCCTGCTGTACCTCCCCCTTCCACACCCTAATCCTGATTGCTGCTGCCAGTCAACCGGACACAACTGCATTCTGGCCAGAGCAGCTGGAAGGTTGCAGTCACTTGTGTCTGAGGTGTGCCTGCTTGTGTGACTGTGTCTGTATTTAACTTCCTGAAGAAGGTTTTTTCCAAAAGCTCAAGGTGTGACAGTCATTTTGTTCTGCCTGTCTGTAGCTCAACATGTCATCTTTACAGTGAGTAGCAGTCTGTCCTTTTCATATATTATTATAAATATACTTAGAAAACTAAAGTGTTTGGTCATAAATGGCAACTGTCTCACCTGGCTGGTATCTTAGCTCCGTCACAGACAGCAGAAGATCTCATTAACAGACTGGATGGATGAACATAATGTGTGGAGTGCCAGAGGAGTCATTATAGGTCCATTCTTGTTTCTCACCTACATAAATGACCTTACAGTGACTTTTAAGGGCTATTAAAAAATGTAATGTTTCTGATTACACAAACATACTAATCAAGAGTATAAATTCAGCCATAGCAAAGACAGCTCAGATAATAACTGAACAGGTCTACAAGGTCTACAATTGGTTTACACCAAACAGTTTAATTTTTTGTTTCACAAAGACTCATATTATTCTATTCCAAACGACCATCTTGTACCAGAATTAGATGTTAATAGTCATACAATGAATGACATACATTGTGTTTCCCAGGGTTCTCCTGGATAACAAGATAAAAATGGAGTAAACATGTAGATATGTTAATGAAAACGCTCAGGCTATCACCCACCCCTGTGGCCCAGGTTGCTAATGCACACTTGCATGGTGGCACTTGACCTGGGGGTAAGCGGGCTCAAATCCTGGCGGCGAAAAAAATTTTCACTGCCAGTATATGCATAAAGTTCTTGATCGCCATATTTTGTGCCAACATCCTGATTTAAATATCAGGCCCCTCCACACTCTCTCATGAAATGATGGTATGTGATTCTGTTGGTGGTGATCTGTCCATCCGATGAGGACATTAAGTTTGGCAGCCCCTATGGAGATATTCGTGAAGAGTAGGGTTTCGCCCTGTCCCTTCTCTCACCATCATCATCAGCCAACACAAACAGTATACTACACCCACAAACACACAAAATACATATATGTAGTATTACACATAGTGTGTAATGGAGCATGTGGTAAATAATGAAACAAAACAAAAAACCTCAGTTTAGTGTATTATTCCCTTAGGAACATCTCTCATTCAGTTGACCTGAAAAGAAAAGGGCTTACTTTGCATATTTTCACACCATGTTTTATGGAATTATCTTATGAGCTAATGTACCTAAAGTAAATAAAGTGTTCGTACAGCAGAAGTGAGCAGTAAGAAAAACATTATACAAAGCAGATAACTGTAAATCCAGCAGAAGCTTTTTTAAGGATCTTGGAATTCTTTTGCTTCCTTCCCATACATTTACTTTCAATAATTTTTGTTGTTTATAATAAAGACCATTTTCAACTGAACTGTGGTATATACACTCACAATACAAGGCACAAAAATAATTTTCATGTAGACTTTGGTGTTCTTTTCCAGGGTTCAGAAGGGTGTATGTACCAGGTGATTATAATTAAAGTGCAACTACTCATGGAGGTCCAGTGTGGACTGTAATTATCATATGGCAACATAACTTGGTAAAGTTTCTAATGTGTTAATGCAAAACTGATTTACACTGCGAAAAAAATTAGTTCCAATTTTGGCCACCTGGTGCCAATCTGATGCTGGGAATGCAAGAAAGACTTGAAATGTTTCCATATGTGATGGATTAGGTATGTAGGCAGGAAAGGTCAAACAAGTGAGAACGGAATAATGTTGATCTTATTATTAGCCACTGCTTACACAATTTGTTCAGTATGAAAACTGGAGCCATCAAAGAAATGCTAGGACACCTTCCTCTTCTAGGTGCCCCACCAAGCTTACCCATGTTTTCGAATTTCATTATCATCTTTAAACCACATAATGACATGGGGCCTCTCCTCAGATGTTTCAGTCGGCAGTATTTTCTCAGTGCAGCACTGTAATTGCCACTGTTCACAAATAACAGTTTCACTAACAGTGCACCATCTCTCTTTTCGATAGCCACGTTCTTGCTTGGAAAATGACAGCGTGGATGTCGTACAATCATACAAACAGTGTGCAGTGTCAGATTTGCACCTGGTGCCCAAAATGGGAACTAATTTTTTTGCAGGGCAAATCAGTTCCACATTAACGCATTAGCATATCTACCAAGTTTTGCTGCTATACGATTATTGCAGCCCACACTGGACCATGATTATTGCAGCCCACACTGGACCTCCATTAGTTGCTGCACTTTAGTCATAGTCATCTGGTGCTTTGGTAATAAGACATTCAGCAATGTCCCATCTGAGTTAAGCAAGAAATTGGTTATCCCTACCAGTTCAAATGAAAGTTAAAAACACACTTCTTAGCCACTCTTTCTAAAAATTACCTGAATATCTATATTCAGTGATTGAAAACCTCCGATAGCTAGATGGCACATTGCAGTGTGTATTGTAAAGGTGTATGTTAAAATGTTTAAGTGATAATGTATGAGATATATAGCTGAGTTGGTGCAAGTTGGTCCCTGACAGTTGGGCTGGACACAGCAGCTTTTCAAGCCAACCTCAGCCAGTCACATAATAAAATTTGTAAATGTCTCTATGGCAATGCCTCATTGTTGTCACAGCTCTGTAGATAGCTACTGTTTTCACCTCCAGCCATTAGTGCTACATAGATGAAAGTTGACTATAGCCCTAAGAGCTGTCAGGAATCTTCTAACACTGTCTGTACTAGAGGACTCAGTATTTAAAGATGTAAATATATTTTCTTTGAAAGATACACTTGTAATTAAGTAAATATTAAGCTTCTAATAGTAGTCGAACAGCAGCTATATAGTGATGCTGAGGAGGCAGCAGCTTGTTTCAAAGAAACAGCTGTCTTATTATTTTACTCGTTAAATTTCAATTGCACAGGTATGAATGGTACTAAGCAGTATAGTGATAATTACTGTTAATACACTGTACAGATTATGTTTCTGTGATGTCTTTGTATTATGATAATGTTTGTCTTGAATCACTTCACATCCCTGAAGATGCTCCTTCTTGGTGGAATCTGGAGAACACGATGAATGGTGAACAAAAGAGTTTCCATCTTCACTGTCCAGTGAAGCTAGTATCTGAGAGGAGACTGGAAATAGCACAAGTTGTGTAGTAACCAATAAAGTCAGTCACATTATTTTTACCATGTGCTCTACATCTGGGTACTGGATTCATCTTTTGGTAACTAAATTATGCTGGTTATTTCTGACTGTAGATAGTCTGCTCTTGGTTTTATCTATATACCTGTAGAATTTTGTTCCATGGAGGCCCTGCATTTGATGGAATAGTGATGAATGGTGAACAAAAGAGTTTCCATCTTCACTGTCCAGTGAAGCTAGTATCTGAGAGGAGACTGGAAATAGCACAAGTTATGTAGTAACCAATAAAGTCAGTCACATTATATTTTACCATGTGCTCTACATCTAGGTTCTGGATTCATCTTTTGGTAACTAAATTATGCTGGTTATTTCTGAGTGTGGATAGTCTGCTCTTGGTTTTATCTATATACCTGTAGAATTTCGTTCCATGGAGGCCCTGCATTTGATGGAATAGGAATTGTCAGTGTCAAGTGACAGGTCTGAAAAAATGTATGCTGACAGTTGCATGATACATGTCCTGCTCATGAGTCTACCAAGGTCCATTTGTTTCATATGACATCCAAATGAAACAGACAAATTATAACACTATCCTTTACACAACACTTCTGTACAAGTTGTGTGAGCTATTATTCTACAAAAAAAAGTTAGATTGTTATTTTGCTAATGGTTAATCAGGCAGTCACACTCAAAGATAATTAATTCTCTCCAAAACATACTGTACTTAGTGTGCAAAACAATTGTTTTTGTTAGATCACACAAATCTGTAATTACGCATTGCAGTGAGGTAAACTTATGGCCACCAGTCTCATATCAGACTTACTTTTTAATGAATAAAGAAATTGCACAATTGAACCCAAAATTTCAGTGACTGATTAAGTGTATGCACACCTAGATACTGGATCATGTCATTTACAATGCTAAACAAAGCATTACATTGCTTGGAGATGATGGTGCAAAGATATTTATTGATATCATGAGATCTTATGAAATTTCGGTCCCAGTGCTTACAAGGCTCACACATGGCTTTTCTTCTTATAAACAATTGCCATGGAGCACTGTTTACGTATTCCACATCTTTAATTTTATGGAGTTTCCATGGAGCATACATGTATGATCAGAGATGTGTTCACTATGATGGCTGACTAGTGACTGGTGCTTTGTCCTCATTTGGTGTATTCTCTGCACGCCTTCCACATTTCAGATTGCTCATTTTTGTCTCTCTAACTCAGAGGTACTTCCCTCCAGTTTTTCTGTCCTATCTTTGCAGTTCTATCGACCTTATACATAGATCAACCCATACAGTATTTTCACAGATTGCTTTGCATGTATAGAAATGGTTTGTAATGTGGAACAAAAGTAATGAAATATACACAGATATAAGTAAAATATTATCTACTAGTGATTTAAAATTATGGTTGACATAGAATGTTGGTGTTACAAAGTAACTAATATTATCTGTTTCTGTTTTTAACAGTTTCATCAATGAAAGATGCTTATGCAAAATTATTTTAGGATGATTATCAGGCATATTGCATAATGCATTATAGAAACATAGGAAACCACTCTGCAACCATTTTTACAATTTTATAATTTTGGTATTCAGGTGGGTGATAATTATTTTCTAGTTCATGCTGTTCCAGAGCCATCTGTAGTTCTAGTGCTTTCCCTTTGGGCAAGATGGCCTCTTGGTTTGCTTCTGGGTAGGCACAGATGGTGTAGGCTACATGCTAGGTAGCCCAATCGTATGCCCGTTTTGCATGAACCATCCAGTTGGCCACACTTGTCTGTGCATGTTCGATCAGTGCAGAACGGACATGTAAGCTAAGGCCTGGCTGCCTGATTCCCTGTGCGCCAGCCGTTTGCCCACCCCTGCTTACCTGTTCCTGCAGGCGCCTTGCAGCCCACCAACAGGCATATGAGCTGGAACAGCCTGCTGTGGTTGTTATAATATTTTCTTGCCAAGCAAAATAATTATCAATGCACTGCTGGAGTGAATGCTTATTTTACTTAGAATGAACATAGGCAGAGCCCTTAACTGCTATGGACATCGACAGGAACACAGTTCTATGGAGGGGTCTCTCAGACTGCATTTTTATTTTTTGTGTACAAAACCAGTGTTTTGCTGAATATTTTTTCCCTTGGCTTCCTGTCTTCATTACACTTCTGAGAAGTAGACTTTGTGGAAATTTGGATGTTTTTAAACAGTGCAGGATTTAAAATGTTTAGACACAGCAGAATTTGAGATATATTTTTAATTTGTGTGTTATCAAAATAACAATAGATAGATAACCTTAGACACAGCAGAATGTGTGGTATCTTGTTAATTTGTGTGTTATGAAAATAACAGTAGATAGTTAGCTCTACTCACTCACATATTATCATCAGAAGATAATATTACAGATTCACAACATACTAGTTGGAAAAAGCGCACTTCGTTTATGAGAAGTTTTATGCAAAGTCAGCTTTGAGTTTAGTGCTTCTTGTTTCAGTGGAGAGTGACTGTTGCACTCCATAATTCAAGAAAGAGAGAAATATTGCCATATTTTATTTTCAAAATAACAAGCACAAACTAATCATGTAGTCTTATGAGGCTCTGCGTCATATTTCAGTCATTTTCAACATGCAAGCAGTTCACACAGACCTTCCTAGACCACTCCAAACAAATTGGAACACCACACTGTTGATGTGGAAATCTTACGTTTATCTTCAGACAAGGAGGGCAAAAGGCACATGTTTTTCCTTTTTCAGACTGTTCTTTCAGTATCTGAGGCTCATCTTGTATGTGAAGTATTCCTCTGATGTTGTCACTCAGTTCTCGTGGTAAGCATCCAATAAAAAGCCTATGCTTCATATGAGGCTCAGAAAGATATCTTGCTGGAATCTTCACGGAGATCAATCTCTTCTTTATTTCGGCCTTTGGATACAGATAAGAATTCACACAACAAACAACATCCACTAATGTGAAGTAAATGGCCTAAGGCCACTTCTCATGCAGTAACTTGATGAATAAGCTGCAAAACTCTGGTCGAGACAGTCCACACCACCTTTTGTCATGTTATAAAACAGGATGAGCTCAGGTTTTCCTGATTCAGAATCATTGTTTACTTCATGGTTCATAGAAAAGATCAGGGTTGCAGCTTTGGACTTCTTGGGCAGAAAGGAAACCCATGTCATGTCTTCCGTAAAACCATAAAAGTTCTCTTCATATCTTGTTTCTTATTAGGTAGAAACTGCTGTGGTATCTCCTTTTTATTTATTTTCAGTGTACCAATATGTTTGAAGTTCATTGACTACTTCTGCTGGTGAGTACCAGTTCCCCTGTAATATTTCTCCGTGTGTTTTCTATAGGATTCATCAGTCGAACAAAAGCCTATGTGGGAATATTGTGACCTTCCTCACAGTGTGAAAGTGTGTGATCATCACTGCCTTTGCCAGAATAAATGTACGCATTATACAAGTAATTTGTACAAGCATCAGTTAAGCACTGAATTTTCAAGCTGTATTTTGCCAGTTTGTTTAGCATAAATATTCAAAATCCACACCGTCCACAAAAAGGTACAAGCATTTCATCAACACACACTGTTTCACGTACAGAACAGCAAAGTTGACTGTTTTTGGTGAAACACAGAAAGATTTGTGAAATTGCTGCTGACTTTTCTACTTCCTTTCACTCCTCCCAGCCATCTGGGTTGCCAAATAGTAATACATACAATAAAAACAGTGATATTTCTTTATTAGCAGTGCATCCTAAAACACCTCTGACTGTTCTGTCAGTTGCAAACAAACTGTAAATTGATTCATTCCCTGATTTGAAAATAGCTGAATACTCTAATAGATCAATTAGTTCTTTCAGTTCAGTGACATTAACATCTTGTAGATAGGACAAGTGATCATTTGTATACTATACTCTAAACTTTGATATTTTCAGATTTGTCCATATAATGATTTAATCTCGAATATGATGTTGTATTGCCTTGTTCTTACGTTAGGTGGCAGCAATGCTGTTTTCCCCAACAAAAACATCTTCTCTTACCAAAGAAGTAACTTTCTCCATCGTCATTTGCTGTCACATCTTTGTCACTTTGTGTTCTGCTCTGAATTAGTGTTGTGATCACTACATGTCTTGAAATCAGGATCATTATCACTGTTGCTTAAGTCTTCACCTGAGAATTCATTGGGATGTTCTTGAACATCCATATCTGTCTTACATGCACGTTGCATAGAAGGTCCAGCTGTCCCCGCCATAGAAAAAAACTAGCATTCAACAGAACGCAAACACTATGGTACATCTGTGAACCCTCTTAAGGCCCGTAAATATGACACAAAGAGCAGCAATAGTGCGAAAGTTCTGGCACATGTAACTTGCAGTCCCATAGGAAGGTACACAAAAGAGTCTGTTCCGCTTTGCAGGTGTGTGTGAAATATCACGAGACAAAAAAATTTAGTGGTCTAAGAGACAGTCCATAGCAGTTAACAGTTAGGAGAGATATTATCTTTCACAGTACTAGGAGGTTTTTGGTTTTAGAATATTAATGACTTTGTAAGAGTTGTAACTGGAAAGGCCAACTATCAAACTGATTTTTTTAAATATCCGACAGCTTCTAAATTGTTTACTAAGGATACATTAAGATGTTGCAAAAAAAATTTCTTGGATTTTATGCTGCATTAATTTGTTGAATGTGTCTGGTGAATATGGGAAGAGTTCATGCCTTCCAAAATGTTATGGACATGTTGGAAATTCACAAGGCAAGAAAACTGAGAGAAGTGTATTGCATTGACATGCTGTGAAAGAAAAGCTTTATATGCATAAAACTGAAAATGTGTTTCTAATACAGTTATTGTTTTCTAGCTAAGAAGTGGGACAGTTAAATCATAAATTCATAAAACAGTAATGCAAAAAGTAACTCTGTAGGAACTTGAAAAGATCGGGAAGAGCCTGCTTTATGTTCACCTTACACTCCCTACATGGATCCATGCCCCAAAACTATTCTATAGATTATGTTATTTGAATTTTTGAATTCATTGCATGTATATGACTGACATTTATGAAAATTTTGTGATGTACAAGCGTGGAGTGGCTTTCTGTTTCATAATATGTTTGTTGTTTTTCAGAGTCTCCAAACAGAAATTTGCAGATCATCAGTAGCATATGACATTTCCCATATCTTATTTGGTTGGAAAAGGTTTTGCTGCGTCATCGCATTAATCAGACTAGTCTGCAGTGATTTGTAACACAGTAATAGATAGTAAGTGTGATACAGAATATTTATTTTAAAGCATATATCTGTTGAGAGCAGAGCCATTTGTACCATCTTTTCATGCATTGATATTTCACAAGTATTTATTAACTTTGTTTTGCCATTAGTGTGTAGCATTTACCAAAGCTTTCACTGTAGGAGATTATTTTGTAGCTAGCTTTTAGATTAATTAAGCTTATTGATCAATTTTATATGATTGTTACAAATGTATGTAGAATTAGGGCAATTGTGAAGAGATGCTTTATTAAAATATAATTAAGTTATCCTTGTCTGTCCTTGTTTGTAAAATATATTTAAAACCCTATTTTAGTCAAGCATAAAGAAATGTTTCAAAAATGGAATCTAAACTCATATTGATTACAAACAATTCCACAAGTGAATATTTTGTATTGCAGGAGTAAGTTGAGATCTCTTTTTGACCATCCAGATTTAGGTTTTCCATCCTTTCAATTAATTGTTTAAGATGACTGCCAGGACTGCTCCTTTGAAAATTTCCTACTCCATCCTTATCCACTCTAAGGGTGTGCAACCTCATTACCTTATTGTCAATAGGACACTAAACCAAAATCTTCCATATGCGAAAAGTGATATGAAGGGGAAAGGAGGAAAAACAACAGCGATGTGATTTGAGGCACATAATAAATATGCTGTTTGTAATAAAAATATAGAGAAAGTGCAGTTGGAACAGATTTTTTTAAACTTTCATTCACTTCTATTGTGTCACATTATAAACAAAAAATGTTGTTTTGATATAGAACAAATTTTGTATTAGCATAATTACATGTGTCAAGCAATAATATGATCTCCACATCAATCTACATGTACATGTCAGCTAATCACGTGTTATTTCCCAGCCTATAGATTTCTTTAAATTTGTTATGGTATTCTCCTATATTTTTCTTGCAGAAAAAAGACTTTCAGAATTTCAATCTGTGATACAGATCTTTATTGGTTCTTATGTATTGTTTTATGAGAGTGCACATTTGCATTTCTTACCAAGTCTTAAATATATTCAAATTGTTTTATATATATATTGGGATGGAAAAGTCAAATTATCACAACACACATAAGGAGTACTTGTGCACCTGTGGTTTCATTTCAAAACCACTTATAAAGCATTAGTACAGAAAACCATGCCAACTGTTGCTTTGAATGCTGTAAGTTACTGCTACAATGCACTACATTCATAGAAGTACCTCTTGTACTTAAAAAAAAAATCAATAAAATGTTGGGTTCAGGTGGAAACCATTGGGCAACTTCATCTGAAATCATACAGGTCAATAGTGAATGTGTCACATCATTAATTCAAAATTTTGAAAAAAAAATTATATCAAAGTTCCACATGACACCATTCAAAAACTAAAATATTTTGATTTTCTAATAATTTGTTGAAATGTAATAGACCTCTCTGAATGAGAGCATTTGTGAAACTGTCATAATGAAAGGGAAAATAAAAAAATTGCAATAAAAAACTACAATCGATAGCGATCTGACATTTTTTTGGTAAAAACCTTGTTCACAGCACTATCAGACATGATTAACAAATACACACTTCTTAGCTTTTTTTCATCTCTAATTTGGAAGGATACCTATGAAAATATATAAATTTCAGCAAACTAAAAAAATTATGTTTTGAAAATATGAATAGTCACAGGATGAGAACTGTCTTGAGAAATGATAAAGTGGAAAGACTGCAGTGAACTACGACATTAATATCTGAAATTCTTAAAATATCAAAGTATTTCCATGTATAAAGATGAGAGAATCTGAAATTTTTTGACTATTTGTAAATTATTTTGTCTACAATCCCAGTCCTGAACATTCTGAAAATTGCATGTTACTTTAATTTGTCATTGTACTAATGGAATGTCCAATTAGAGTGGACAGTTTTTTGTGCTGCAAAATTTGAGATTCTTTTCTTTATTTTATTTATTATTATTTTTTTTAAAGCCATAGTTACTCTCAAGATCAAAAAATCCCGAACATTAAAAAATTTAAATTGACTGCTGGTGTTGAATAAATGTAATGCAAAACTGGCTTATCTTAGTCAAAAGAATTATTTTGCAGCCTTGTAAGTGAGTGGGAAACAATTACGCATTTTGTTTAAAAAAATAGACATATAAAATAGCTTCGAATATGCAGTTTTCTGTTTCTGATATTATTCACAAATTTTTACTGTCTTCTATCACGATTTTACTTCTTTATGACATTCCACAGATCAAAATTACCTACACTGTTACAGTAAACACTGCGCTGTTGAAAAGAATTCATTTGTTTTTATCATCTGCTCCTCATTAAACTTGACAATTTGAAAAGAATAGGTTTCTGCTTCCCATATAGTGGAGATGTTGAGTCACAGGCAGGCACATCAAAAAGACTACTGAACACATAAGTTTAAGCCAGAAGGCCTTCTTCTGGAATAGACAACCTACACACACATTTCCACAATTGCAGCTCAGACACATGTAACTGCTATCTCTAACTGCTGAGGCCAGACCTCGAGCAATTGAGCATGACGGGAGAAGCAATTTGGGTGGTGAGGAGTAAGGAGGAGGCTTGAAGTTTAGGGGATATCATGATAAGGGTGGGGGATGATAAAGTGCTGCTTGTGGGTGCATAGAGGAATGATGTGCAGAGAGGATAGAACAGCTAGGTGTGGTCAGGAGGATGGACAGAGGGTGGGGAAGGGGGGGAGCAGGAAAAGAGAGGAGTAAAAAGATGTGGATGGACATGTGAAATAGAAGGCTGTGTAGTACTGGAGTGGGAACAGGGAAGGGGTAGGTGGGTGAAGGACAGTGACTAACCAAGAATGAGTCCAGGATGATTACAGAAACATAGGATACATTGCAGGAAGAGTTCCTGCCTGCACAGTTCAGAAAATCTAGTGTTGGTATGAAGGATCTAGATGGTACATGCTGAGAAGCACTCATTAAAATGAAGAACATTGTGTCAGATAGTGTGCTCAGCAATTGGTGGTCCAACTGTTTTTGGCCACAGTTTGTTGGTGGCATTCATGTGGACATACAGCTTGTTGGTTGTCATGCCCATGTAGAACAAAGCACAGTGGTTGCAGCTTAGCTTGTAGGTCACCTGACTGGTTTCACAGGTAGCCCTGCCTTTGATGGGATAGGTGATGCTTGTAACTGGACTGGTGTAGGTGATAGTGGGAGGATGTATGGGACAGGTTTGGAATCTGTGAGGTTTTGGGAAAGGTTGGGAAAACCTACAGCCTTCTTCATGGTCACCATGACCAACTACATCCTGACCCACAATTACTTCTCCTTTGAATGCATCACCTAAAAACAAATCTGTAGTATGGCAATGGGCACCCGCATGCCATCCTATTCATAGGCCAACTAGAGCGATCTTTCCTAATCAACCAGAATCCCAAATCTCCCACCTGGTTCTGATTAACTGATGAGTTCTTTGTGATCTGGATTGAGGGTGAGGACACACTATCCACAACCCTCCAAAACTTCAACATCTCTTCCATTTGCTTCACCTGGTCCTCCTCAATCCAGCTAGTCACTTTCCTTGATGATGACCTCCATCTCAAAGATGGCTCATCAGTACCTCTGTCCATACTGAACATACCAACACCAGCAATACCACTATTTCAACAGCTGCCACCCATTCCATATCAAGAATTCCCTTCCGTACTGCCTAGCCACCCATGGCTGTTGCAACTGTAGTAATGAACAGACCCTTTTCAAATATACCAAGGGTCTCACAGAGGCCTTCACAGACTGTAATTACCTTCCCAATCTTTACAGAAAAGCTCTCCCATGTCTTTTCTCTCCAATCATCCATCACCTTCCAAAGTCCCACTGTCCACTGTCCAGCCACAGAGGAGGATTCCCCTCGTGATCAGTACCAACCAGAATCACATTCTTCACCAGGGTTTCGTCTACCTCTTGTCATGCCCAGAAATAGGGAATGTCCTATTCACTATCCTTCCCACCCCTCCCACAGTGGTATTCCTCCGCCCATAGTTACCCTCATCCATCCCTGCACAACCCCTACTCCCAACCTCTTGCCTCATAGCTCATATCCTTGTAATAGACCTAGATGCAAGACCTGTCCCATACCTTCTCCCACCACCACCTACTCCAGTTCAGTTACAAGCATCACCTATCCCATCAAAGGTGGGGCTACCTGTGAAACCAGTCATGTGATCTACAAGCTGAGCTGCAACCACTGTGCTTTGTTTTACATGGACATGACAACAAATAAGCTGTGCTGAATGGCCACCAACAAACTGTGGCCAAAAAACAGCTGGACCACTCAGTTGCTGAGCACACAGCCCAACACAACATTCTTTGTTTTAATGAGTGCTTCGCAGACCGTGCCATCTGGATCCTTGCTACCAACATCAGCTTTTCTGAATTGCGCAGCAGGAACTCTCTGAGCAATATATCCTACACTCTCATAACCTTCCTGGCCTCAATCGTCGTTAGTCATTGTCCTTCACTCACCTGCCGCTTCCCTGTTTCCACTCCAGCACTACACAGCCTTCTGTTCCACATGTGCACTCACAGTCTTTTTACTTCTCTCTTTTTCTGCCCCCCAACCCCACCCTCTCTCCAAACTCCCGACTGCACCTAGCTGTCGTACCCTCTCTCACATTATCCCTCTATGCTTCCACAAGCAGCACTTTACTGTCCCCCACCCTTACCCTGATATCCCTTCACCTCCAGGTCTCCTCCTTACACCCCCCCCCCCCTCCCCTCGCCTCACTACTCAGATAGCTTCTCCCGTCACTTGCAGTCGGTCACGGTCTGGCCTCAGCAGTTAAGAGACAGCAGTTATGTGTGTGTGAGCTGAATTTCTCATTTGTGTGAATGTGTTTGTATGTTGTAATAATATTATGAACAGGAAAGTTGCCACTCACCATATAGTGGAGATGCAGAGTTGCAGATAGGCACAATATTGTGCCTATATGTTGTCGGTTTTAGAAGAAGGCCTTCTGGCTGAAAGCTCGTGTTCAGTAGTCTTTTGTTGTGCCTGTCTGTTACTCGACATCTTTGCTATATGGTGAATAGCAAGCTATTCTTTTTATAATATTGTAATTATTCCATCCTGAATTTTCTGCATTGAGTTGAATTTTGACCTGGACAAGGGTGATCCAACAAGAGCAGTATTTGGAGAATGGGAACTGCACACTGATCTGTTGATGATGGCCATCTAAAAGAATTTGCTGGACCATGGGGTATCATAAAGGAGACAATTACATTTTGCAGCTCATGAGAGACACTAATTATTTGTCCCACGCACCACTGATTGTCATACCTGCAAGAGTGTGAGGTTTGTTTTGTGTGGATGTGTGTTCGAATGCACTTTTTCCACGACCTGTTGCTGAAAATATCCATTTTTGTCTTCATTCCTGTACAATGTTTTCCTATCTCATAAAACTGAAGGCAGTTTCTAAAACATGATGCTGCACCATCGGTCATGTCTACATGTTTAGGAAATGTATGGCCTCTTGATGCTATGTCATCAGTTATCATGATGACAGCATAGAATGCATATGCACTATCATGAATGAGGTCACCACTGATAATAGAAAAATGGTGTGCTGTTTCAAGAAAGTGAACAACACATGTGAATATTGACACCTGTGGTGTGTGACAGTGGTAACTTTGAACTTCATTCTGCAAAGCAACAGACCAGTTCTCTTCAAAGTCAAAATGAACTAGTGGGTCAGTATTCTAGGATGTTGCTGATTGAATTTGCTTCTGAATCCTGCGTATGTGATGAAGAGCAATGCCTTTTGTGACCCAATGACTATCTGCCATAACAAACTGCTCTAGCCCCACTGTCTCCTTTACCAACTCTCCTCCCTCACACAGTGCATAGTGATGTACCTTCACTCTTGACACGTACAATTTCAGAGATCGCATGTCAGTATGATTCACAGGCCTCCTTATAACATATACAATAGAATAAAGTACAGGTTGTGCATAGCACTGGACATATTGGTTGGGCAACAGTAATACTGGTTACAGAATAGGCCAAGCACTTGCTTGCGATTGCTTAAATGGTGCTGTTTCTTTGTCGGCTCACCAGAGTGCGCCAGGGGTCCGCCCAGGTGGCACATTGGTTACGTCATTGGTAGTATCCTGGAAATGTAATGCTTCAATGGTCATCTCTTCAGCACCAGGACACTGCACACTCCTGCAACCAACATTTATCTTGTGGCTCTTGACACCCACAAAAGCATCAGGTCCATCTCTTTGTACTTCTTCCCTATGACACTACTTACGGTGAAACAAATAAGTTCATGTACATACTTCCTTCACTGGCTGGCATTTTACCCATTTTGGTTGTAAAAAGTAGAATTTTGTGGGATCATTTTTCAAATTTGTGTTGTCCTTTTCATTAGGAGATGTCCTTCTCTTGCTGATCTTATCGTATATATTTTTATTTCTTTAACTTGTGCACTAACAGAGATTACATGAGCCTGATTAGGACTTTACATGCTGCAATCTTTGTCACTACTTAGGCTGGTATTACACTATCATATTTTTTGACAAAGATATTTGTCAAATTTCTTTGACAAAGTTCTTTGATGTGGTGCTCAACTTATTATGTGCTGCAGCAGTTAGTACTACAATTGCATTGTGTGTGTATTTCAAAGAAAAGTGTCAGAAAGAAAGGAAACATACTTGGATGAAGCCATAGGTATTACATTGAGATAGTAAAAGCATTCTGCAAAATTTGTTAAGAGAGCTGCAAGTGGAGGAAGTCAAGTCTTAATATATAAAATTCTTATGAATGGATTGGAGTGTATTTCAGTATTCGCTCAGTAAAGTGGTTTCTCATATTACAAAACAGAATACTCTCTTGAGAAATGCTGTATGAGCAGAAGATAAGCAAACTGTGACACTGCAGTTTCTTGAGAGTAGGAGAGAGCTACTCTAGTTTATAACACATCACTTGAATATCACATTAACCAAAATAGTTCCAAAAATGTGTCTACATCCACGCCTACATATATACTCCGCTAGCCACCAAGCGGTGTGTGGCAGTGGGCACAATTTGCGCCAAAGTAATATTTTCCCCCCCATTGTTCCACTTGTGGATCGCACGAGGGAAAAACAGCTGTCTGAACGCCTCAGTACGAGCTCTAATTTCCCTTATCTTTGAATGGTGATCATTACGCGATTTGAAAGTTGATGGTAATAATATATGCTCTACATCCTTGGCAAAGATTGGATTTCAGAATTTAGTGAGCAGCCTCTTCCACTTAGCACGCTGTCTATCTGCTAGTGTGTCCCACTTCAAACTTTCTATGAGATTTGTAACGCTCTCGCAATGGCTAAATGTACCAGTCACGAATCTTGCCACTCTTCTTTGGACCTTCTCAATCTCTTGAATCAGACCCAACTGGTAAGTGTCCCATACAGACGAACAATACTCTAAGACTGGATGAACTAACATGTTGTAAGCTATTTCCTTTGTCGAAGGACTGCATCGCTTCAGGATTCTACCAATAAACTGCAATCTAGTGTTCGCCTTGCCCGTTACTTGTATAATCTGATCATTCCATCTGAGGTTATTTTGAATAGTCACACACAGATACTTGATGGATGTTACTGCTTCCTGAAACAGATGAGCTTCTCAGAGTCTATGTCATTATGTCTGAACACAAAATATGTTCCATGATTCTACAACAAATTGATGTAAGTGAAATTGGCCGGTAATTATGTGCATCCGATTTTCTACCCTTTTTATAGATTTGCTATGACCTGGGCATTCTTCCAGTCCCACTGTTCCAATGATCTCTGATAGATGATGGATAAGAATGGTGCTATATTTGTAGCATAGTCAATGTAAAATCTTATGCGAATACCGTCTGGGCCAGATGCCTTCCTGGTGTTTAAGGATCTTAACTGCTTTACAATCCCAGATACACTAAACACTATGTCAGCCATCCTTGCGTTTGTTCGATAATTGAAAGGGGGAATGGTGCTGCAGTTCTCTACCGTAAATGAGTTTTTGAAAGCTAGGTTTAAAATTTCAGCCTTCTGTTTATCATTATCATTTACATTACCCGTACTGACAGCAAGAGAAGGTATTGAATTATTTGTAGGGTTCATAGATTTTATGTACGACCATAATTTTTTGGCATTATTTTTAGAATCTGCAGATAAAATATTGCTTTCAAATTCGTTAAAAGAATCTTTCATTGACGTTTTGACAGCTGCTTTCGTTTTGCATAGTTTCTGTTTGTCAGCGGGGCAGTGACTACATTTAAAACGACTGTGCAAAATTCTCTGCTTTCTCAGCAACTTCCTAATATGTTTGTTGTACCAAGGTGGATCATTTTCCTCCCATGTATTTTTGCTAGGCACATACTTGTCTAGCACATGGTGGACAATACCTTTAAATTCCGACGAAAGATGCTCAATATCTTTGTCTCCTGTGGTGAATGCTTGGAGCTGATTATAAAGATATTCATTAATGACACTTTTATTTTATTTCCCAAACAAGAAAACTCTATGCTGTTTCTTTGGTTTTCTGGCAACTTCCACTGACATAGAAGCCACAACAACATTATGATCGCTAATACCTTCTTGTAGATTAACTTCCTCAAAAAGATCAGGTCTATTTGTTGCCAAGATATCTAATATGTTCCCATCTCGAGTTGGTTTTCTAACCAATTGCTCAAGGTTATATGTTGAGAGCGCTCGTAGAGTAACTTCACATGAGTCTTTGCTTTTGTCCCCTGTGATAAATGTGTGAAGCGATTTATAAAGCACTGAAAGGGGAATATGTGATGGTAAATAAATATTTAGTACACTATATGAGCAACAGCAACTACTTTCATTTTTGAATAATTTAATTAATGGAATTGGTGTTCCAACAACTACAAAATTAATAAAAAGTATAAAAGAGATGAAACACTTTTTAACTTGTGGCACCCAGAATTCAAAAATAGACAAAGTAGAATGGAAAGCTAAGAAAGAATTTTTTATTTTAGAGTGTGACCACATCCTTTGTTCCGGCTTGCTGAAAAGCTGCCTGCATGTTTCCAGATGTAGAGGTGGATGGCTGTAGCCGTGATTGCGGACATAAAGTCACCTGTTGCATATTCCACCTGCCCATCAACACACAATTCACATCATGCACTTTGCTCATCTCCCAGCCTAGTCAAAACAAGTTTATTAAAAAAGTCGAAGGAACATACCAATTTTGAAGCCATGTTTACAGACACACTACAGAGATGTCAAATAGCTGCAGTAATGCCAGTACTTCAAGCAGTTACATTTCACATTGCAGTGAAGAGAAGACAAATGACTTTTATGATCAGATCTTTGGTGAGACCGTGGATTTGATCGTATTTATTTGAAGGCAGGTGAGATTTGACAAAGTTCCTTATTACACTATCAAATTTCTTTGACATAAGTATTGGACATATCAACTTTGACAAAGAAATTGGATAGTGTAATACCAGCCTTAGGTAATATCCCAGAGTGACTTAAACATATCTTGCAGTGGATGCCAACAGTAGGTATCTGGGCACACCCAAATACCTTTTACATTCTTTATTTTACGAGCTTTTGAAATTTAAAAAATGTGAGAATTATGTGTATTCCTGTATGTGCTACTTAGAGTAGCTGTCTGGATCAGTGTCAGGAATTGTACCAACTCGGTGTACATGGCTGCCGAGATAGCAGTGTTTAGGTTTTGAAAGCACACATCACATTGGATGCACATGTCACCATCTTTAGATTCTGCACCAAGTGCATTTATGTTATATGCTTCACAACATTTTGAACATGCTGCTTTTGTAAAACATGTTCAAGTTCTTCCACTTTACTTTGTACATACTGTTTTCTCCTAGTGCTACTTATCTTGCCTGGCTGTTTATGGGGGGATATATTAGGGGCTGCATCAGAAATACTAACATTCAGCATATCAACAATTTTACACCCAGGAATATAAAATCTGCACTGACTCCTTCAGTTTCACATCCTGGTGACAGTGATGATTCAGATGGGTTATCACTAAATTTCTTGTTATAGAAAATGTAGCAATTCCTGCACAGTTTATTTGATGGTAACACAGTTACTTGAGAACCAAGATATTACTGCAACACCTCTAACAGACTTCCGACAATTGTGAAGTGATTTTCACTTTTCTTAAATGCCACCTACTTGTTCCTTTTTTTGTTGTTCACATAACTCACCCTTTGATTACTGTATTTCCTCATTGACATTGTACCTAACAAAAAGTTCAAACTGATCACAACACTCTATGCAGAATGATTCTTGTGCATCTTCTCACTTGTTTGTTATAAACACAAGAGAGACGGAAACAGTATTGCCAACATCTGCATATTTTAAAGATTCAATGATGCGAAATATGTAGAATGTTGAAAAATTTCTAACACTGTACACAGAAAATTATTGTCCTCTTTGATTGCAGTAACCAAACAATATTATGTGCACTTTTCATAACATATTTTTTCCAGAGAAATTCATAATGATGAATTGACATGCCCCGTATGATTTGGGATGAAATTGCCCCACCGGTATTCAAAGAGTTAACATATTATAAGTTATCTATTCCACAAAGTTGAATTGTAAGAAAGTGTTAATCAAATTAAGTACATTTGTTTGTAAAAATATTCATTACAGGGGTACTGGCATGAATGTCAAAAGATCTTTATTTTCCAAATACAACTAAAATTATGCTGCTAGTGTTGTAGATCTGATAAAGACAAATTCAATGACATTTTAATCTTCAAAATCTGATAAACGGCTTTGAAGAAATTACACTGTTTAGAACTTCGGATTTTTCTGTTTGAATATCGACTAATTCCTATCCTATTCAAAAGTATGAAATACAACATGAAGTTGCAGCTGATGGGATGATCCAGCCAAGTGAGGCTAATGAGAGTTTTGAAAGAGCATAGAAAATGTTCACTAAAGGGTGATGGTAATCACACTTGGCTACAGCAGGTTGGTCTCGCATACCAACTGGAAAGCAGTGGACATGACATCTAGCAGTGATTCACAAGTTAACTATTGGAACTGTATTGAATGTATATGTAAAATGGTAAAATATGGGATACAGATTCTTAAATATGCTCTCTAGGCACATTAATGTGCCCACTTGTCAGAAGCCTGAAAAACCACCCTTTGCAGTGCAGATCTCTATGAGGTGTGCAGGAAGAGAGTCACTGAGGTTCTGGAAGGTACTGACAGGGATGTGGAGCCATGTCATATCCAGATGCACTAGGTTTACCAATTGGGGACCCATGGTGCGATTATCAGAATCAAGATGGCCCCGTGGGTTCTCAGCTGGGTTTAAATCTGGGAAATTTGGTGGCCATGGGAATATGGTAAACTCATCCTGGTGATTTTTGAAATCTGCATGTACAATGTGAGCTGTGTAACAAGTGGTGTTGTCCTGCTATAAAATGCCATTGTGCCAAGGAAAAACAAAACTGCGTATAGGGATGGATGTGGTCCCCAAGGATGGATGCATACTTATGTTGCTCCATTGTGCCTTCCAGAATGATGAGATCACCCAGATAATGTCACAAAAACATTCTCCAGACCATAATGCTCTCTCCTCCAGCCTGGATCGATGCAGTGCAGTACATACGAAACGCCATCCGTCCAGTGGAGCCATAAAATGTGATTCATCTGAAAAGGCCACCTGTCACCACTCAGTAGGTGTCCAGTTGTGGTACTGGCATGCAAATTCCAGCCTTTGTCACTGATGAACAGCAGTCAGCATGGGTGCGTGAATCAGGCACCTGCTCTGGAGGGCCATACACAGCAACATTCGGTGAACGGTCATTGAGGTGACAGTGTTGGTAGCCTCTTGGTTCATCTGGGAGATCAGTTGCTCTACAGTGCACATTCAATCGCCCATAAACATCTCCACAACTGTTGTTTGCTCCAGTCATCTATGATCCATGGTGCTTGACAGTTGCCTAGGCACCAGTTTCAGATATAGCAATTTTGCAATGTGTGGTATACTTTAACCACAGCAGCACTCTAACAATTTACAAACTTGACTGTTTTAGAAATGCTTCCACCCCTGCCCCAAAAGCCAGTGATCATGCCCTTTTCCAAGTGTAAGTGGTTATTGTACATAGATTAGAGTAGCTTAGATTCAACTCTCATTCCATAGACCCAAAAATGAAATGATTCTCATGGGTGTGGAAATGTCCGAAAGTATAACATAAAAAACATAGAACATTTGAATATAATACTCACTATTCTGATAATTTGCTAGGAGAGTGTTAAGATATATGAATATGTTAAGGTAAACTGGAACTGGTAATATTTACAGAATTAATACACTGTCAGAATGAAACATTCTTATGCACTTTTAATAAATTTACCATACACAAAACGCCTAACCCTGACTTGTGACCTAGTGCTGTAAAAATTGAAATATAACAGACATTTTTACTTAATCAAACAATGGAAACTCCAGGTAGGAATATCAACAATGTAGGGAAAGGTAGATTGCTACTTACTGTAAAGAGGGCATGTCAAGTTGGAGACAGGCATGATTAAACACACACACACACACCACAAGCAAGCAAGCACACCTCATGCACACATGACCGCCAATTCCAGCATCTCAGGCCGGAGTGCAGTATCACGTGGAATGCAAGTGGCAATCTGGAGGGGATGGGGAAGGGAAAGGGATACTAGTGTACAGGTAGGGAGAGAGATGAATGCTGTCTGGTGGAGCATGCAGGGATTAGACTCCAACAGGCACAGTGTCTGGAGTTTGTGGGACAGGGAGGTGGAGGAAAAAGGAACAAAAAATGAGAGGAGCAGGGAAGGACAGGGGGGTGCAAATAAACAGGGGCGGAGAGGAGAATGGGGAAGACATGATAGAACATAGGGGGTGAAAACTGTTGGGTTCAGGGTGTGGGGACAGTATGTTACTCTAGGTTGAGGCAAGGATAATTATGGTAGTGGGGAATGTGTTGTAAGGATAACTTGCATCTGCATAATTCAGAAAAGCTGGGGATGGAGGGAAGGATCCAGATGGCTCAGGTAGTGAAGCAGCCATTGAAATCATGTGTGTTATGTTCAGCTGTATGTTGTACCACAGGTGGTGTACTTTACTCTTGGCCCCCGTTTGGTGGTGGCCGTTCATTCTGGTGGACAGCTGGTTGGTGGTCATACCAATATAAAAAGCTGTGCAATGATTGCAGCAGAAGTGGTAAATGACATGGCTGCTATCACAGTTAGCCTGGCCCCTGATGGTGTAGGATAAACACATGACAGGACTGGAATACAAAGTGCTGAGTGGGTTGATTGGCATGTTTTGCAACTGGTCTTCCCAGGAATATGATCTTTGTGGCAAAGTGTTGGAACTGGTAGTGGCATGGGAATGGACTAGGATATTTTGCAGGTTGGGTGGGTGACAGAAAACTGAGATGAAAAGTACCTTGAGTAGAATGTCCCTCATTTCAGGGCACAATTGTAGGTAATCAAAGCCCTGGCAAAGGATGCAGTTCAGTTGTTCCAGTCCTGGATGGTACTGGGTGATTGAAGGGACACTCCTTTGTGGCTGGTTTTTGGGGGTGGTGGAAGGATTGGAGTTGTGAGGGGAAATGCCATGGAAGATCTGTTTGTAGACTATGTCTGGGGGATAATCCTGTCTGTGAAGGCTTCGGTGAGACCCTCAGCACATTTAGCATGGAAGTTTTTGTCACTGCAGATATGCCATCCCTGTATAACCAGGCTATATGGGAGGGATTTTTTGGTGTGAAAGAGATGACAGCTGTCAAAATGCAGGAGCTGTTGGTGGTAGGTGTGTTAATTTGGACAGAGGTGCTGGTGGAGCAATCAGGAGAAGGAGGTCAACATCTAGGAAGGTGGCATGCTGCTTTGGGGAGGACCACCCGGATGGGAGAGGTGTTGAGGTTGTGAAGGAATGACGATAGGGTGTCTCAGCCGTGGATCTAGATCATGAGGAGACCATCAATGAACCTGAACCAGACTAGACGTTTGGTGTTCTGGGAGGCTTGGAAGGTCTCCTCAAGATGGTCCATAAAACATTTGGGATAGGAGGGTGCTAGGCGGGTGCCCATGGCCGTGCCGCAGATTTGTTTATATACCTTCCCTTCCAATGAGAAGTAGTTGTGCATTAGGATAAAGTTAGTAAGATATATGAGGAATGAAGTAGTTTGTTTGGAGTCTGAAGGACATTGGGAAAGGTAATGTTCCATAGCGGTAACACCATGGGCATGTGGGATGTTGGTGTGGTCCACAGTGAGGAGTAGGTATCCAGGAGATAAAGGAGTGGAGATGGTGGAGAGTTGGTGAAGGTAGTGGTTGGAATCTTTGATGTGTGAGGCTGGATTATGGGCAGTTGGTTGGAGGTGTTGCTCAGTGAGTGCCAAAATTCTTTTAGTGGGGGAGTGGGGGTGCAATAGCCAGCCACAATAGGACATCTAGGATAGTTGGGTTTGTGGATTTTGGGGAGCATGTAGAAGGTGGGTGTGTGAGCTTCAAAGGGGTGAGGAGGGAAATGGATGCAGTGGAGATAGTCTGGGAAGGGCGTAAGGAGCTTTTGTTGGACTTCAGGGATGGGAGTCAGACAATTGGCAGAGGCCTTCTGCCAGATAGTCGCTGCGATTGATCACAACAGTGTTGGTCTGCAGGTAGGATGATTAGGTCAGGATTTGTTTTGTGGTTATGTATGGCTGTTCTTTCTACTACTGAAAGGTTGGTGTTCTGAGGAAGGGACCTGAGGAAGGATGGTTACTCTAAGATGTAGATAAGGAATTTCTGGAAGGTGACTAGCAGGTGGTGTGGTTAGGTGGGAGGGGGGGACCACTGTTGGATAGTGATACAAACTGGAAGAGGCAGGGTTCAGTGTTGGAATTGGGTGGTTTTGGTTGGAGGGATTGGCAGCAAAGAAGTGCTTCCATTGCAGGGATCAGGGGAAGGAGAGTAAGTCTTTGACAAGTCCAGCATGGTTAAATTAGGATGGAAGTGAGGGTTTTGGTGGAAAGGTTAACGACAGTATTATGGGAATGTTTTGGCTCTGGATGTGGTGGAGGCTTGTGTAGGGAGTTTTGGGGGTGTGGCAAGTTGAAAAGGTCAGCTAGGCAGGGCTTAGCTGCTGTGAGGGGTGGACCAGGAGGAAAACTGTGGCTACAATAGGTGTTGGATAGTGGTGACCAAAGGTGACAGTAGGACGTCAGCAGGTTGGAAAATTTATGGAGGTGGTGTCTGGAATGCTCCTCCAGTGCTGGAGAGCTGGGGATTCAGTTTTGGGGATGTTATGTATGGAGTAGGGATTGCAGAGTAGTAGTATCTTGTGGAGAGAGCAGAGTAGCCTGTGCCACGGAGATGTGTTTTTGGAGTGCCAGTTTTGTGAGGGCCACAGATTGGTGGAATCTGGAAAGGTTTAGGGCATTGTTAAAGGAGTGATGGGATTCAGAGAATGGAATCTTTACAGTTAGGCAATTTGGGGGGTCATTTTTAATCATGCCTGTCTGCGACTTGACATGTCTTCCTTACAGCAAGTAGCGATCTGTGTTTTCCTATATCGTAGACATTTTTACTTAAGCTGATCTAACAATATCTCTTAAGATATTCATCTATAGAGTAGAAGGAGTTACATTCCAAAAAATCTTTCAAACTCTGTTTAAACTGTGCTTTATATGAAACCAACTTTTTAATGGTTGCTGGCAATTTGTTTAAAACGTTTATTTGTGGATGTTGGATCCCTTTTTTGACCAACATAAGCAATTTTAGGTCTGTAAGTAGGTTGTTGTTATTCCTAGTGTTGATACTATGTATTGGAGCTATTGGTTGGAAATAGAGATACATAATTTGCAACAAATTTCATTAAGGAATAAATATACTGAGAAGCAGTAGTTAGAATACCCAGTTTCTTGAACAGGTTTCTACTTGATGTTCTTGAACGTACACCACAAATGAGGCTTATGACATGCTTTTGCACTCTAATAACTTTTTGCTCAGTTTGACTAGTTGCCTCAAAATATGATACAGTGTGATGTAATAGTATGAAAGTAAGTAAAGTATGGAAGTTTTTTTTACATCAGACATCATTCACATTGAAAATACAGAGATGTTTTGGTGCTTTAGCAGTTCTGTGGCATGCTCTTCCCAACTGAATTTATTATCGAGTTGTAATCCCAGATATTTAATATTGCAATCTCTTCTACCTGCATGTAATCGTATGTTATAACCATGCTGTAAGGTCAGATTCGGGACTGACTTTTCAAAATTTGATAGTGAATTAGCTTTAAACCATTTATTAATGTCAGTGAAAATTTGATTAGCAGCCATTTCTAAATCTGGACTTGACTTGCTATTTATTGCAAAGTTTGTATCATCTGCAAACAAAGCAAACTTAACATCTGGCAATGTAACAGATGAGAGGTCATTAATGTACATAAGAGAAAGCAATGGACCAACAGATGAGCACTCATTAATGTACACAAGAGAAAGCAATGGACCCAAAGTCGAACCTTGAGGAACAGCACATGTAATTAATTCCCATCAGATGACGACTGATTGCTTATTCCACAGGTATTTTGAAACATCGTCCTTTGTTTTCTGTTAGTTAGATAAGGTTCAAACCATTTTGCAGCACTGCCATTGACACCATAAAATTCTAATTTACTTAAGAAACTGCTGTGATTCACACTGTCAAAGGCTTTGACAGGGCACAGAAAATACCAGTAACCGCCTAATTTCTTAGCTAATCAATTAAGTATATTCTCACTGTCTGTGTAAATAGCCTTCTCTATATTGGAGAACCCTTAGGGAACCCAAACCTTGACTTTGTCTATATATTGTTTGTGTCTGATGCATAAGAAGACATTCAAACTCAACTTTTTTAAAATTTTTGAAAAAGCCAGGAAAAGTGAAATTGCTCAGTAATTTGACAGCACCTCTTTATCCCCCTTCTTGTAAAGAGGCTTAACGTGTATTTCAGTCAGTATGGAAACGTTCTGCTGATAAGAGATTGATTACACAAATAAGACAGAACTCAACTCACATGGACAGTCTTTGATTAACTTTATTGATATGTTGTATTCATACATTTTCATAACTGCTAGAGTACTTTGTTTTCAAGGATTTTATTATAGATGCTACTTCATTTGGAGAAGTGAGTGTCTTTTCATTTTATTGAAGTTATATGTGGAGAGTTGTCTTAGATATTCCATTGCACTGTTTACTGAACTTTATAAACCCAAATTGTCAGTAATAGAAATAAAGTACTTGTTTAAGAGGTTTACAACACTACTTGTACTTCTTACCAGTGTCTCATATATATTTAGAGATGATCTGTTCCACTTCCTTTCTGGCCCCACCTGTCTCCGTCTATCTATATCCCAAATAGTTTTTATTTTGTTGCCTAATGTAATTATCTTTTTCTCTTAATAAAGCTGCTTTGATATCTGGATCAATTGCATCAGTGTTTTGCAATATTCTTTGTATTGCATTATAGTGCTATAATCAGAGCTGTTTTTAGGAAGTAGAAACAGTTTTCTTTTTGTCCCACATAATATCTTTATTCCTTGTGTACTCTGTGGTTTATTGTTAGACTTCTGTTTGATTTGAATTAACTTTTGTGAAAAACAATTTTCAAATGAATTTAATGAATGCTTTGTATTTTCCATTTCAGTCAGAAATATTGTAAATGTCTATCCACTTCCTGTATTTGAGCAGTATCCTAAAATTCTCTTTTTTTGACTGATTTGTTACCCTCCAGACAAGTTTCAACATTTAACATAAGATGTGGCATGCCATGATCAGGTAGCCTATTTATTATTGGTCTTGTGATATTACATTTTCCCCTGGATTTGTCTACAAAGATGTTATCAATTGCAGTCTCAGGGCATTTACATACCGTAGTTGTGAAGTTCACAGTAGGAATTAAATTGAATGACAATGTTACGGATTGCAATAATTGTTCACTGACAGAGTTTTCAATAAATCCATATTAACATCATGGGCAACTACTGTTTCCTTGTTTTTTGTATTGTGAGATTGGACAACAGAGCTTCCAGATTTTTTATGAAGAGGTTACAGTTTCCTGAATGTGCCCTGTGTGTATACTTAGTATTATAAAGGAATTTTTACGAAATACTTCTTGTGTTGCACAAGCTTCTAAGTGCTGCTCTGAGCAAAATTTATTTATATTAATATTCTTGAAATTAAAACAGTTTCTGATAATTGTGGCTACTACAAAAGTGTTAAGGGTTTCGTGGCCTCTTGGTGACAAACTGCCTATTTGCTTCTGTCTCAGGTTCTTCAACTGACATTTGTCTGATGATTTTATTGACGTTTCACCAGCATGAGTGGGTTCCATTGTCAAAGCTTCACCCTCCATTGCTGGTGGTGAACTGGAGCCGAGCTCGCGGCCGCAGGCTATATGTATCTAGAGCGCCAACGTCCAAGGGCTTCTCTGTGGTCATTTCCAGTGCAGTTCTCCTCTTGCTACCTGCGATGGTCGCTCGCTGCAGTATGGGAAGCCAGGATGCATTTACCTTAAGGTTTCTTCTTTCTTGTTGAAGCTATTCCTGTGTTTGTGTATTTCTACAGCTTCTCTGAATGAGCAAGTGTGATATTGCTTCTCTACAGCCAGAACTTCTGTGTTGGTGAATTTTATTACATGGTCGGTCTCACTCAGCGTGTGCTCTTCCATGGCCGATTTCTCCACCTGCCCAAAACTATAATGTCGCTTATGTTCTTTTATCCTAGTGTTGATTGATCGTCCAGTCATTCTGACATAAACTTTTCCTCAAGTGCATGGTAAGCGGTTTACTCCCGACATTGCAACATGGTCCCGTGTGGAGTTGCTAGTCTCCCATCAGGTGCCTCCCCAGGTGGCGGATTGGGGAATGTTCACCAGATATGGTGGACACTGGGGAAATAAAATACCCGGGGTGGACCAAAACTAGCAAAACAATAACGGCTGCCTTGCAGTTGGGAGTTGGGTCTCCAAAGGTTAAGGGAAGAAAACCCTGATTAAAAATCACCCGTCCCCTGGTAGGGGTTGGACACAGGGTTGACAGTCTGCTCTTTAAAAATAACTGTTGTGAAACTTCTACAAAGTAAAGTCGGACGGATGAAGGAAGATGGACCTGGCATGGAAAAGGACAAAGAGGATGGTATACAAATAAATGGAGGGAAAATTAGGAAGAAGAGAAATATAAGGCGTAGATCAGATCCATATATTGATACTTGGAATGTGAGGTCCCTATATTGACCAGGAGCACTGAAAGTAATGCTGGATCGAATAATGAGTCTGAAGCAAAGTATAATAGCACTACAAAAAATTAGATGGACAGGGAGTGGAGTTTTAGAAAAGAAAGAGGCGAATATATTCTATAGCTACAGTGAAAGAAATCACCAGCTGGGGACAGGATTTGTTGTACTTCATCAATTAAAGCATTTGGTAACAGGGTTTACACCCATTAGTCCAAGATTATCAACACTCAGGATAAAGGGGAAATTCTTTACCTACTCCATAACTAATGCACCAACAGAAGAATCTGAAGAAGAAGAGAAAGAAGTATTCTATGAATCTTTGGAAAGAGTATATGATGAGTGCCCAGGGCATGATATTAAAATAATACCTGGAGACCTAAACACTCAGGTGGGGAAAGAACAGGTTTATAGACCGATAATCGGCCCCCACAGCAAACACACAACAAGTAATGATAACGGAACAAGGCTTATACTGTTTGCAGCATCTAGAAATATGGTAATAGGATCAACACATAAAGAAATTCATAAGGGAACATGGAACTCGCCAGATGGAAACACAGTAAACCAGATCGACCATGTGTTGATAGATGTGAGACCCAAATCGGACCTATTGGATGTGAGAAGGCTCAGAGGCCCAAACATAGATACAGATCATTTCCTGGTATGGGCATGGGTGAGGGCAAGGATATCTAATGCAGCGAAAGCAGACCAACCCAGGACACAGAAATATAATATAACAACTTTAGAATCAGTGGAAGTAAGAGAACAGTATCAGGAGAAGATAACTTGGATTCTGGAAAACGCTGGAGAATATAACAATATTGAAGATCAGTGGGAGGCAATAAAAACGACGGTGGAGACATCGGGAAGAGAGATACTTGGAATTGGGACAAGACAAGTAAGACCATCATGGTTTGATACTGAACGTGAAATAGTAACTGAAGAAAAGAAGCATATAGAAGGACGAGGAGGATAGTAGAAGAATACAAAGAAAAACGGAGGATTGAAAAGAGGACTCACCAAAGAAAAAAGAGAGAATGGATGAAAGCAAGCAAAAATGACAAGAAAATTCTATAGAGAGGTGAATGCGGCACAGAAGCCTTTTGGTAGCAAAACAAGCTTAATAAAAGATGAGACAGGGAATATAATAAGTGAAGGGAAGGGAATATGCGAAAGATGGCAAAGATATTTTGATAGTCTCCTCAACCCTAGAATAACTATACCAGAGATCCCAACAGACACGAATGGGAAGAGGACCCAGACAACAACACTACCCCACCAAATATAGAAGAAGTAAAAACTGCCACGAAGAAACTGAAAAACAACAAGGCGGCAGGGACAGGTGGTATTCCAGCAGAACTGTTTAAGCAAGGAGGCAGAGAGCTGGAACAAAGCCTTCTGAAAGGGTCACCAGAATATGGGAAGAGGAGAAAATGCCCCAACAATGGAAAGAGGGTATCATATGTCCCATATATAAGAAAGGAGATAATATGGAGTGTGGCAATTACAGAGGGATCACACTAATTAATTTGGGATATAAAATACTCTCTAATATACTATTTGACAGAGTATTCCCAATCATACAGAGGGAGACGGGGCTGTACCAATGCGGATTCCTTCCTGGTAAGTCAACCATAGATCAAATGTTCACCTTAAGACAAATCCTGGAAAGAAACAAACGAATACGGAGTTGGCATGCATCACCTCTTTATAGATTTCAAAGCAGCTTATGATAGCATAAATAGAGAGCAGTTATATCAAGCTCTAGATGAACTGGGAATCTCTAGAAAATTGGTAAAGCTGGTGAGAATGACAATGAGTGTAAGAATAGGAGGAATGATGTCCAACGCACTGAGTATTAAAAATGGAGTGCGACAAAGGGATGCATTGGCATGCCTTCTCTTTAATGCCGCCTTGGAGAAGGTGATGAGAAGTGCATACCTTCTGAACAGAGGAATGATCTTCTATAAATCGGTGCAGATACTGGCCTATGCAGATGACATAGATATAATAGCAAGAACCCCTGAAAGCAATGGAAGAGACATTTACATCTCTTGAACAGACCCGTAGGGACATGGGGTTAATTATTAATGAACAAAAAACAAAATATATGGCAGCTGGAAAAGCACGTAGAGAAAATATGCCAAATGTAATAACAATTGGCAATTATACATCTGAGAGAGTTGAACATTTCAAGTATCTGGGCTTGACAGTTACACATCTAAATGATACCTCCTTTGAAATTAAGCAGAGATTAATACTGGCCAACAGAGCCTATTTTGCCCTAACAAGATTTCTATCCTCAAGGCTCCTGACTCGTACCATGAAATTAACTACGTATAAATCACTTATACGACCAGTGCTTACATATGCCTCTGAAGCCTGGACATTAACAGCTAAAGATATTAAAACACTGGATGCATTTGAAAGAAAGGTACTTAGATGAATTATCGGCCCAATCTGTGAAAGAGGAAGATGGAGGAGGAGATACAACCATGAGTTGTATACTATATACAAAGACCAACCCATCAGAAGGATAGTGAAATCATCCAGACTGAGGTGGGTGGGACATGTGGCTTGCATGAATGATACAGAAGTACCAAAAAGAATATTACAAGAAAAGCCAGGAGGACAGAGAGGATGTGGTCGACCAAGAGCCAGATGGGAAGATGGAGTAACTGAAGATCTTAGGAAGATGGGCTATAGAAACTGGAGAGTATTGGCAAAGGACGAAGAGAGATGGAAGTAAATTGTAGAAGAGGCCACGGCTCATCATGAGCTGTAGAGCCAAGAAAGAAGAAGAAGAAGATTTCAAGTGGGTCCTTTTTATCCTTTGCCGATCTAAGACATTCCTTGTTCTTCCTTGTTGGTTTGAAAATTGTCTTTATGCCATGTTTGTGCAATATATGGCCGATTCTGGGAATGTATGGCAGAAAGGCCGTACCCGACATTTCTTTTTCTGATTTCTTACTTCGCCGAGTGTTTGGCTCTGTTACACTTCTAATATCATTTGTGGAGTACCAATTGCTCCTCAGAACACTTTCCAGGTGTTGCATTTTGCGTTTGAGGTGCTGTTGCTCACAAATTCTTCGTGCTCACCTTACGAGCGTATGAATCATGTCTCTGTTCTGGCTCGGGTGGTGGTTTGATAGTTTGTGCAGATATTGGCCCATGAGTGTCAGTTTTTGGTACATACTATGTCCCAGCTTTTTGCCATCCCTTGTGACCAGTACATCTAGTTTTTTGTCCTTTTCTACTTCCATGGTAAATTTTATGTTGGTGTGGAGGCTGTTCAAGTGTCTTAGGAAGTCACCGAGCTGTTCCTCACCATGGCTCCGCACAGCGAAAGTATCATCAGCATATCTGTACCACACCTTAGGTTTGCAAGTCACCAAGTCCAGTGCCTGTGCTTTGAAATTTTCCACGAATTGTGGCTACCCCTCCTTTCTCCATATTTTCTCAACCGAAGTAAGTGGTTAACTTAAGTGCTGTAACATTTAACATATCTGTAGCAGTGGTCACATGATGTTCCGAGAGGAAGATTATATCAACTGATTTGCTGGGGAGTTACATGCTACATAGAAGAAAGTAAAATGCTGGCGCTCCCGGGAAACGTTGCCCAATCAGACAACGGCCAAACCTTCCACCACCAGAAACCAATGCAATCAAAAGCCAAAAACAAAAGCAGAAACAGGTCCTCTTCAGGGCCAACCCTGACGATTGTCAGCCTGAATATTGAGGGAATCACCAAGAATAAAGAGGATGTAATATCACAACTATGTCAATCAGAAAAGTGGGACGTACTGTGCCTGCAGGAAACATATAGAGATGAAACAGCAAACAGACCCAATATCAAAGGAATGTGCTTGGCAGTAGAAGCACCTCACAGAAGGTATGGGAGCGCAATATTTACCAGACCCGAGATGCTGCTCTCTTCCACGAGTAAGATAACCACCAACAACATTGAAGTGTTAGCCATAGTGAGTGGATCACTTACAATATGCTCCATATATAAACTCCCCGGCCAGAACTTACATATTTCAACGCCAGAAAGCCTCAACAACCAAAGGACACACTTCGTTGTGGGCGACTTTAACAGCCACAGAACCACGTGGGGCTACAATGACACAGACGCCAATGGTCAGCTGCTAGAACAATGGGCTGAGGCAAATAACCTCTCACTTCTCCACGACCCCAAGCTCCCCTGCTCCTTCAACAGCAAAATTTGGAAGCAAGGTTACAATCCCGATATTTGCTTCATCAGCCGGAGCATCTATGACACCTGTTGCAAAAGAGTATATGATGCGATCCCAAAGACACAACACCGACATATTGGAATCCAAGTCTACTCAACAATCAAAACAACCAAAATACCTTTCTGTAGGAGATTCAACTTTAAAAAGGCTAGGTGGTCAGAATATTCCCAAGCGCTGGATGAGGAATTAGCCAGTCTGACCCCAACACCAAATAATTATCTTATCTTTGTTGGCACTTTGCGAAAGGTATCTAGACGCTATATTCCTAGGGGCTGCAGACAACACTATATCTCAGGGCTCTCAAATGCCTCAAAGGACATCCTGGAGAAGTATCAAGTATTGTTCGCGGAAGACCCATTCAGCGATGAAACCATCACCTGTGGCACAGCTTTAATGTCAGCCCTCAGCGAGGCACGCAAGAAGAAGTGGATAGCAACCCTAGAAAGAATGGATATGTCCCACAGTAACTAAATAGCCTGAAACCTGATTAAGAGACTGGATGGTGACCCAAGGCTAAGCAAGGCCCCAGCCAACGTAACTCCAAACCAGGTGGCCAACCAACTCCTTCTAAACTGCAAGTTCAACTCCAAAGGTCAGAAAACTAAAATCACACGCCTACTGCCAACAGAAAACACCAACTTCCAGAAACCATTTACCATGAGAGAGTTGAATAATGGCATAAATACCATGAAGAATGGGAAAGCCACTGGGTTTGATGATATTTGCATGGAACAGATTAAAAACTTCGGACTTCGGCCTTGGCGCCAGGGACTGGATACTTGGACTTTTTAATGTGTGTCTTGAAACCTTTCAAATCCTGAAACTGTGGAGGAAGTCAAAATTGGTGGCTCTCCTTAAACCCGGGAAGGACCCAGAGTCTCCGAAGAGCTATCGACCCATAACCCTTCTCTGCAACCTTTTTAAGCTCTATGAAAGATTGATCCTCAACAGAATAGAGAAGATCATTGACTTGAAGTTAATTCGACACCAAGCTTGTTTTAGACCTGGAAAGTCCTGTACCAGTCAAATTCTGGCATTGACGGAACATATCGAGGATGGGTTTGAGAATAAACTAATCACCTGGCTGGCACTAGTCGACCTAAGTTCCGCCTATGATACAGTAGATCACCGGACACTACTGCATAAAACCTATGAGACCCTGAAAGACTACCACCTAGTCAAGATAATCGAATCCCTGCTACAAAATAGACAGTTCTTCGTAATGCTTGAGAGGAAAAACAGTCGATGGCGGAATCAGTAAAAAGGGAGCGTGTTGGCCCCAATCCTATTCAACACATATACAAGTGACCAACCAACTCCAGACAAAACCAAAACTTTTGTATATGCAGACGACCTGGCAAGAACAGTTCAAGGCAACAGGTTTGAAGCTATCGAGGAGAAACTAGAAACCGCTCTTTCTACAATGTCAACCTACTACAAAAACAATTCTCTAAAACCCAATCCCTCCAAAACTCAGGTGAGTGCATCCCATCTGAACTCAAGGCAGGCAAAGTACAGACTCAATGTTATCTGGGATGGTACATTACTAGAACACACAGAAACTCCCACCTACCTTGGTGTCGTGCTGGACAGAACATTGACATACAAGTATCATTGCGAAAAAACACGCAAAAAAGTAGAAGCATGAAATTCCCTAATAAGAAAGCTGTCCAATAGCAAATGGGATCCCAAACCTACCGAGGTCAGAACTTCAGCCCAAGCTTTGTGCTTCTCAACTGCTGAATATGCCTGCCCGGTACGGTGCAGATCCACCCACGCGAAAAAGGTAGAATTAGCTTGAATGAAACATGCAGAATAGTGACAGGCTGCATGAAACCAACCCCCATAGAAAATCTTCACAGGGCCGCAGGTTTTACAAACCCTGACTCATGTAGGAAAGCCCATGAACATACGGAGAAGCTGAAACAAACCTTTGATGCCTGTCACTCAATATTTGGCGTAGAGTGTGGACCCAACAGACTCAAATGCAGACGCCGTTTCCTAAGTTGTGCCTTAGGTGAGCCCCCCATCTACTATCCACTAAGAGAGGACCCACCAAGTGGCATTTCTGGTGATTGGAAAACCTGGAGAATGCTTAATGGCATCAGAACTGGGGTGGTTCCCGTGAAATCTAATCTGATCAAATGGGGCTTGTTGGACGAAAATGGCGACAAATGTGACTGCGGCACTCGACAGGACATGGAACATCTCCTACAATGCCCTGACTGCCCCCACAGATGTGCCCTCGACGGTCTGTGGCTGGCTAAAGAAGCAGCATTGGACATTGTCCAATACTTGGCAAACAATTGTAGTTTCCAGACATGAAAAAGTAAAGTAAGTGCTCAACTCTAGTTCTTCAACACAAATAACTAAGTCACTAATTGTACCCCACAGTCCTCGGATATTCTGGTGCAATAAGGATAACTGATTTTATGCAGTGGCTGAATTACAACCGGATGAACTTAATTTTTCTGTCATTTTCTGAACATCTCCAGTATCAGGGCCTGATTGCATGAATTATGTACAATAAAATTTGCTTCATGACTGCCTGTTTTATCATTGTAAATGTAATTTGCAACTTGTCTCTGAATATGTTTTGTTTCTGCTCTTTCTACCCTAGAAAACTGCAGTTCTGTCACTTTTAATCACTGATACTTTACCAAATGTGATAGTGCCCCCTTAAGTTATGTGCTATTATCTCAGACAGTTTCCCCTTTCCTTTCCTGTTGAGTTGAATCATGTCAGCAGGAACCACACCAATACAAGACTTCATACCTGATCCAAGCAGCCGTTCCACCTGTAAATTAACTCTCCCAACAGAAGAGTATAAAAGCGGCCAGTTATGGCACCTCTGAACAGACACAAGCTCAACACCAGTATGCTTTGTTTGCTGAAGCTGTCTTTACCAGATCACCCTCAATTTAGTAATTAGGGTTCCTGTCTGTGCTGTTGCCTGCCCCACCTGTTATTACTGTTGTGTCTTCCTTTGTGAGGTATTTGTAAAGTGAATCTACATTCTCTATCACCTGGCCAGATTTGCACCAGGTATAAAAAAAAACCTATGATCCTAACCTTGCAACAGTTGGCCAACACCTCTACTGTATGGACTACATAACAACAAAACTTCCTCTTTCTTCACAACTTTTTCTTACTTCTTACTCCTCAAACTTTTTTTGAAAGTTTGTTGTGTCCTGTCTATGCCTACATCTACTTGTGGCTCGTCGGTTTCCGACTGAGACAACAAATCAAACCTGTTTTCCACATTAACAACAAAACTGTCTGAGAAAATCTTATTTCTGTTTCTCCTGTAACCTCTTGTCATTTCCCACCTCTCCTTCCTCTTCTCTTCCCTTAACCTTTCTAGATCTTGTTTTGCTTTATCTAGTTCCACTGGAGGGCAGCAATTTTCTCCTCCAGTTCCTTTATCTTCCTATCTCTACAGCAGAATTCCCACATCTGTGCAATCACCCATATGAAAGAAAATGTAACAACCCTCACACTACATGCTGGAACTAACAATCATATGACAAGTCATACTCTGCTCACTCATGGCAATAAAATTATAGCTTTAGTCTAAATTGAACAAGAATATCATCCTAGACAACTCAATTAACATATTAAATTTCTTAGTGTTTAGGCCTAAAGTTTGGAACTAATACAAAACTTCCAGAGAAATGATTAAATCAGTAGTGTTTACATGATGAAACAAAAGTAAACAAAGAACTGCACTTACACTATATGAACTTTTCACTTATTGCCACACTTTCTCACTTTGGCAACTTACTAAAGACTCAGATGGATTGTGTGTAAGAATATGACTCAGATGGATTGTGTGTAAGAATACACTAACTACATAAACTTGTGGGCTTTCAAATAAAAATAAAATGAAATGGTGTGGATGGCCCTCAACTACGTACTCTCCGACTCAGAGTTGAAATATTTAAAGTTTTGGCTGGTTTCATTGTCTAGAGGCTGGGATACGTAGTTGCCGCATTACAAGCCAAATACTGCTGAGTCTACAGTATACAATATGAATAGACACATGAATCTAATGGTTGAAGGTTCCTATCACTTGGCAACTGCGAATTAATATAGAAATTTATAAATGCAAGACTGCAATTGAATAAAATCTGCAGGTACTATTTTTACGACTTTAAATGATGAGTATGATAGCAGAAATACTTTTGAGATTGCCGTATATTTCAGCAAAACTCTTGCTCAGCTAATGTTTGGCACCACATGTTTGCTGCCAGGCCTCGGCTTGCCGAACGGCCTGTTCGGCCATGCCAACTCCAAACTTAGAACGTCTTCAGGTTGCCACAACTTGCCCGTTACCTCACACACGTCCACTTATTAACATTCTGGCTTGCCAGATTGATTACAACACCAGGCCAATAGTGTTCACAGATTCTTTTTGTGGTGGTGTGGGAGCAGCATGAATTTTGAAATAAACTTAAACTAACACAAATTATCAATGAAATGGCATATTAATTAAATGCCTGCCTTTCAGTTATGCATGAACAGTTTTTTGGACAAGAAATAAAATTTTTAAATGCACTTTTACTTATGTGCGATTTTCTAAGCACTTCTTGTGCCACTCACTCAGTACTAAGGCTCCTTCATGCACTAATTTTTTCCGTCGCACTACACATGCTCACACGGATTTTCGCATGAAGTATTTATCAACTCACATGAGTATTTTGACCAAATGCCTTGCAGAAATCGTGTCTGCCTCGGAGTTCTGATTTCCACTGTTTATCATGACAGATCTGTCTACAGCGAAAACCAAAGTAGAAAACCGTCATTTTTCTTAAAACCAACCAGGATTCCCGCTGACGATTCCTTCCAGCAGAAAACGATACTTTAGGAACAAAGTCACAAGGCAAACGACTGAATCACAGTACGCTCAAATTCCCAGAAGTTCTATTTAATTGATCTTAATAAATCCTTCCTACCTCCAGGCACGAAAAATTGCATGCACATACAATTACAATTTTAATACCCTTCAAATTGACCACTAAATTCTTGGCCACACTCTTATACAAAGCATAAATCAATACATATTTTACTTAAATTCATGAAGTCACTGACCTCCACGCGCCCTGTGTCTAAACTTTCCCCCGTTGCACATGTACGGTGCCACAATAAAATAACAAATTGCTAATGAATCCCCAAATAAACATAAATTATCCCTCCAAATTACTACCACTAATTACAGATTAGAACAGCTTTTCAGTTCTGCTCTTTCTCTATATGCCGTTAGCAATTTTAAACTTCTCTCGTTTCCACATACGCGACAGCAATGACCGTAATGTTCTACCGTACCAAAGCCAATCAGTCTCACTAGAATCACACTCCTCCTTCATATGCCAATTCATACGTACTTCATTACACAAAGTATCCCCATCCACTCTATTTATTTCAGCTCTCTAAATTTTCTGTTAGTTCTTCCACACATTTTACTGATTCACTGCCCACAGCATGCACAACTTTACTGTTTGTCCCCTCCGAAATATCGACACTTGCAGCCTCAATCACTGTTAAACACTTTATCTTCCTGAAATAACTCATTGATGCCTAAGCCATAATCACCATAAATATTCATCTCAGCAACCTTTTCTGCTGATGTTGATGTTGTTGTTGTGGTCTTCAGTCCTGAGACTGGTTTGATGCAGCTCTCCATGCTACTCTATCCTGTGCAAGCTTCTTCATCTCCCAGTACCTACTACAACCTACGTCCTTCTGAATCTGCTTAGTGTATTCATCTCTTGGTCTCCCCCTATGATTTTTACCCTCCACGCTGCCCTCCAATGCTAAATTTGTGATCCCTTGATGCCTCAGAACATGTCCTACCAACCAGTCCCTTCTTCTAGTCAAGTTGTGCCACAAACTCGTCTTCTCCCCAACTCTATTCAATACCCATCTAATCTTCAGCATTCTTCTGTAGCACCACATTTCAAAAGATTCTGTTCTCTTCTTGTCCAAACTATTTATCATCCATATTTCACTTCCGTACATGGCTACACTCCATACAAATACTTTCAGAAACGACTTCCTGACATTTAAATCTATACTCGATGTTAACAAATTTCTCTTCTTCAGAAACGCTTTTCTTGCCATTGCCAGTCTACATTTTATATCCTCTCTACTTCAACCACCATCAGTTTATAGCAAAACTCCTTTACTACTTTAAGTGCCTCATTTCCTAATCTAATTCCCTCAGCATCACCCGACTTAATTTGACTACATTCCATTATCCTCGTTTTGCTTTTGTTGATGTTCATCTTATATCCTCCTTTCTGCTGATACACCATTTAAATCACTACAAAAATTCACATCAGAAACCTTACTTTCCTCCATCAACAAACTAACTTTATGTGAATCGTACAAAACTTTATCCACGGCCACTACATTACACAAATTGCTGCTACCTTGTTGTACAATTTTGGGACTTCCAGGCTTGCTACGTTCCACTGTGATCAGGCAAAAATCAGTACACAGTGCCATTTCCACACACCTTACATCCAAATTAACCCTCCACCCTATTTTACACACGTTCTCATATTCACACTCTGACAAACGTTTTAGATCCACACAGTCATCAATAAGTTTCATTTCGCCTTCATGTATGACTAGAAACGCATAAATTTCTTCCTACAAAGTATCAATACCAGTAACTTTTACATCATTACATAAATTACCATTACTCTGTTCCTTTAAACAGAAATCATCTCTCTCCGCTGATACATTTTTAACTTCAAGTGCTGCCAAAACCAATGCTAAGCCTCCCTCAGTAACATTGTTGCTTTCCAATAAAAAACAATCATCATCACTTGCAGCTAGCGAGACCAAAGCTACACTGCCTTCAATAACATCGATGCTTTTCACCGACTCACAAATACTTGCTACTACAACATCTTCCTTACTGCAATTGCTACTGTTTGTTAATACCTCTTCAGAACTCTCCACACAATTTGCTTTCACAAAATTAATCTCCTTTTTAACCTCTTTTTGAACCACTGCATCTTTCCATTCATCACCATTCACACTGTCATTCATTACACATCGATAACTTAACATCATTCCCCGCAAATTTATTGCCATTACTTTTACTTAAATCTCTCACAAATCTATGCTTTCGCTGTTCACGCCTGCTTTATTGAAAGTGCCTTCTATATAGCCTTCCTCTTTAGCATACTCCATATTACATATTTGTTGCCATATTACATATTTGTTGCCTTTTCCCAAACCTATCAACGTTTCTACCATTACCATTATCTCCAGTCCTTTTCATTGCCTGCATAGATCACCATCCCTGGACCTGAGATGTGGCGAACATCTGTTTCCTGACTGGTTTTACACAACTGCTCTTTGCTCGATTTTCTCCCGTCAAATCTGCATTCTTTACTCGGATCCTGTTCACGGAAGTTATCACTCCTGCTCATTCTCTGATCATTCTGCTCATTCCAGCTACTATCACCCTGAGAATTCTATTGATTTCCCTCATGATTATTATTCTGGTGGTGATTATTTGGATTCTCATTTTGATAACTACCACCCAGTTTGCTCTGAGGTCTGAACTTCAAAGCCCTCTCTAATTTTTCTACAACTTCTAGAAATTTGTCCATGGAATCATGTGCACTATGGACAAGATCCCACTGCAAATTTTCTGGAAATTGCCTTTTTAATGTGGTTATACTTGGTAGAACCCCATGGATTATTTCACATGCATAAGCTTGCCAAGTTCGCACTTGCAAAAATCTCTCATTGGCCCATTACCGTACCTGTAACTCGGCCCATTTAAGGATTCATTTTGGATTTGTGTCTGTTTTGCCTCTCTCCAAAATTTATTCGAAAAACCCTTTTCGAACTCTTTGTATGATTCGCACAAACTACATCTAACATTTGCCCAAGACTTTGGGTCTCCCTCCAAATGCCGTTTAACATATTTTATTTTTCCTTCGTCCGACATGCTGTGAACAAAAGTGTCCCTACACACAGCCAAGAAATTTTCTGGGTGATTCTTCTGTCATCTGTGTAACATTTCACAGATCTGGTATTTGCCCAAGGGATATTTATATCCAGTGTGGCCTGTTGGGAGGCTAACAAATTTATATCGCTTTTTATCTGTAGCATTGTTTTTTTTAAATTCATTTTCACTGGTGATACTGGATTCTATTTTATCTTTAATTTTGCTCACTTCGTTCTCCCCCTCACAATTGGCAATGTCACTAGCTAAATTTATATCGTTTTTATGAGCATCTTTTTTCCCCAAGATATTTTTCCACTGATTTGATTTTAGATTTTAATATTACAACTTTGTCTCTAATTTGCCCCATATCCATTCGGACACATTTTAATTCATCATCAATTGCTTTTTCAAGGTTACCCATAATTTTTTCAACTTCTTCTTTCACAGTGGAACCTATTTCAGTTCGCATTGTACCCATATCAGTGCGAATTGTATTCGTAACGGTTTGCAATGTGCCCATATCTGTTCGAATTGCTCTGATATTATTTGCCATTCCCTGGATCCTTCGCATTAGCTGATACATATCTCCCCCACATTCATTCCCCTTGCCTGAATTTATACTATTTACACTTTCGCGCTCTGATTTTGGACTAACCATCTCACTTCCGTTTTCAGAATTACACATACTAGATGACTGTTTTATATTCACAAGATCTATAAGTGGAGCTTGAACTTCAGAGTTAAAAACTGTTTCACTATTTGCGCAGGCACTTATCTGATCTGATATGACTCCCTCTGCCATGGTGATGCCATCGGTGTAGTGGAAGTCAACATTGAAGACTGCCCTGGAGTGCTTGAAGAAGCTGCTGCCGTACTGCTGCTGATCTGCGTCCGCCACTGAAGTCGCCTGAAGTAATTGTAGCTGCCGCCGGTTACCACGTGCTCCAAATGTCTCCAATACCGCTGTGCATTAAATGCACTAACTGCTACTGTTACCTGCACTCAACATATTTAGACTCTGAGCCCCCACGAAAATTGCCTTTAATGTGATAGATTAGGACCTCCATCGATAACAAGTGTTAGTTGTGAATATTACTGTGCAATTTCACTATTTCCAGAGACCTACTTGTGACAAAAACCGATCTCACACTGTTTTTTGTGAGAGGTTCACTCTACAGAAATCTCTATTGGTTTTGCATACGTTTTTACACTTTGCGTAGGACACTGAATAACAGAGAGCAAAGGAATTACCACTTTGCAGGGCACAAACCCTAGATGAGAAACCTTTGATTGTGGGCTTTCAAATAATAAATGATGAATGATGATGTGGTGTGGGTGGCCCTCAACTACGTACCCTCCGACTCAGAGTTGAAATATTAAAAGTTTTGGCTGGTTTCGTTGTCTAGGGGCTGGGATACGCAGTTGCTGCATTACAAGTGAAATACTGCTGAGTCTACTGTATACAATATGAATAGACACATGAATCAAATGGTTTAAGGTTTCTGTCACTTGGCAATTGCGAATTAATATAGAAATTTATAAATGAAAGACTGCAGTTGAATAAAATCTGCAGGTATTATTTTAACAACTTTAAATGATGAGTATGATAGCAGAAGTACTTTTGAGAATGCCGTATATTTCTGCAAAACACTTATTGGTGTTGATGGTGCAGCAATTAAATAAAATATAAGTTGAAGAACAGTGAAACAATAGATTCCTACTGCACATAATTAGCTATGAATGACCACATAGCTTGCGAGGTATTCACTTCTAAACGCATACTACATCTTCACTGTAGAAACCTCGAAAGTCTCAAAAGTTCACAAGTTGGCACTCCAAAGTATTTCTATCTCTCGCGACTATGCACAAACCGCTCCACACTCTCCAAGTCTCTCTGCCACTGTGCATCCGTTGCGCCATCCAGCACCTCCCAGTCCTGTCGAGTATTCCGTGAACTCTTCTCCAACTTTGATCCAGTCTCCCCTTTCACGAGTGCTGTGATTGGCTAGAGTGCTTGCACCATGTCTTCAAGCCAATGCACCCACACTAACATATTGAAACACATTCAAAATACTGGATTTACATTTAAATAACTTGAAATTAAATAGATATTCCTACAGCTGAACCATAAACATGCTCTAACACACATTATTAAATACATAAACAAATTAAATAAACATATATCAAAGGAATAGAGCAAAAGGTAGGCCAGTAGCCTAATGTTGCTGTGCTTTCTAAAACACAGTAAATATTTAACACTTTGAGTCCCGAACACTTTGGACCATGCATTTAACAGAACCCTGAGCATTTTTGGCATCTCTTTAATTAACTATCATTTCATTCTTATAACCTTATTTAAAGATATGGAAACATTTCTTTTAGAAGGAAAGGTTCCTATGTGATCCATTTGTAAAATAAAGCACATTAAAATACAAATTTAGGACACGAATTTTATTTACATTGCAGTATATATTTAGTGAAAAACAATTCTGCGGAGATTCTTATCTGTACATTTAACAATAATTTGCTCCTGTACAGTTTTGTTTTCTCTTCAGAAACTTTGCACACTCTTGTGGGATGCACCTTCTTTTCAGTGGAAGGAATCCTGTCTGCAAAATGCCTTCCTAGGAGTCTGCTGCTACACGCATTTTAGGGAGTAGCAGTATGTTGATGTACAACACCTTTCTTTGAAAATTCTTCACCTAATTGCAGAAGAAAATTTGCCAAATGGTAGCCTTTATTCTGATTGTTTCTTGTTTTACGGTACAAGGTGAAAGTATTCACTGCTGACATTATAAAAAGATGGAAAGACAGTTTCTTCCACCATTTCATTTGACTTCTCTTCACAGGGTAGTAAGATGTAAGTTGGTCATTTCTGTCTACACCTGTCTGGTTGAGGTTGCAGTCTAGAATGGCATCTGGTTTCATTTTCTTTGTCAGACCCATTTTCCTTTGCTATGTACTTCTACTTCTGTTTTGTTCATCTTGTGAAAACTTGACACAAACACAGAACACTCTTGTGTCCCTCCACTTCAGGCACAACAAATGTTCTTTCCTCATAAATGTACAGTCACCCTTTTTTCAGTTTTTTGCTGACTACACCTTGCTTAGGAAGCCCTCTACGATTAGGCATGCTCGCTCCCACAGCCTTCATCTTATTCTCCAACAGGAAATCAAAAACACCAGGTGAAGTGTTATCTCTGTCCATACAAACAGTTTGTCCCTTTTTGAGGTAGCCAGACAGAAGTCTCTGAAAAAGGGCAGTGACTAAATTGTCTTCCTGCCCTTTACCTGTGTAAACTTCATTGTGTAAAACATATCCTGTATTTGCATCACACAAGGTAAACAGTTAGATACTATACTTGTCAGGTTTGTTTTTTATACAGACATGAAACATAACTCTTCCCTTGAATCCACAGGCACCTTCATCTATAGTGAGATTTTCCTCAGGTAAAAACGGTGCTGGTAACTATGTGAGTAAATGATTCAGGAATGGTCTGATTTTGTGCATTGGATTGTGGACAGGTTCGTTTCTTGGAATGTACAAGGCAATGTCATTTACATGTAGGCAAGAGAGAATAGCAAAAAATCTATTTCTAGCTAGAACTGAACCTGGAGAAGGTGTGGAAACAAAGCTGTTTGTAGACCAGTAATTATACAGCTTATTTTTCTTCAGCAGGCACATGTGGATTATGACAGCAAAGATCAAATACATTTCATGAAGCTGTACCTCAGTCCATGAGCTCCACATGTTGTTGGGTTTCATTTTGCGTGGTCTTCTCATTTTATCTGCAATAGATTTCACATACCTGTTAGTTTCTGCCTTAACGTGCTTCACCACTGATCCAGGGATAAAAATTGAAAAAAAATATCGAAAGGCTGCTGCAGTCACCCACTTCTGTCACACATCCACTTTCCTCTTTGAATTCAGGCAATGAAGATTGCATGTCTAATGCAGTCCACCCTAATTCCGCATCTGAAGATTTTGGAACACTAGAATATCTTCTCTTGCGTGGTGACTCTGTAGGTGGCACTACATTTGAAGTACCGCCTTCAGTATTAGGTAGTACATTATATATCAACGGAGGTGAAATTTTGTCTGAAAAAAGGAATGGACACGTAACCTAAATAACAGTCTTATTACACAAAACAATTTATAACAATGGAAAGGAAAACCAATGTTGCTTTTGTACCTGAGTCTGCTTCAGAAGCAAAATCACTGTATTCACTTTCAGAAACGTTCACTTCGGAACTGGAATCAACAAATGTCTCATTCAAAAGCCTCTCAGTCTTAGTATTAGCCAAAAACTTTGCCATATTTATTGCAAAATGCACTGCAAGTGCAACAAGAAATGCACGAAAACTAAGGTGCTACGCGACAGTACAGTGTTTTTGAACAACTGAGGATTATCCTTGACAATGCCAAAATAGTTTCACAAATATCCACACAATGGCAGCGCCATGCAGTGGGCAGATCACATCATGCCAAGCCCGAATATTAGATGCGAGCGCAACAAAAACAAAGTGAATGGAGGAAGACGAGCAGAGTTCAGGCATGGGATGCTCACAGCATGCCTGTCACACGAGCTGCGCTCGAGTTTGTGACTCAGAGTGTTAACCAGTTTCTTCATGAATAGTATATATTGGATGTAAACAAAGACATAGACGAATAAATATATATATAAGCTTGCTGCTACCATTTTTTCGTGTCACTGTGGAGTACTTATGCCCTGACATGATTGACAGTAATCATCCACTTTGACCTCCAATAACTCATGTACTATTCAAGTTACATGTCTGTAATTTATACCAATTTAGGTTTACACTAATAGCTTTCTAAAGACATGCCAGTTGATGTTGATGAAATCGGATGAAGTGTTTAAATTTTGGAAATGCGTTTCTGGGTGTTACTTATATAATTTACCGTCAGATACTAAACTTTAAACTAATAAAGATATTGAAAATCTGATTACTCCATCAGAGTCATCTTCTAAATAATGGTAATGTACATGTTTCTTTTTGAGGTATCATGATTCCTCTGACTACTATTAATTTCTATATGAACTGTGAAATGCCTGCCATTAAGGTTTCACAAAGTCCGTCATGTTTAGCACTCCTAGCATAGAAATTTCCTTCATTGACACAAAGATCATCCTCTCCACAGCGTCAACATGGGATTTCCAGCCATGCAATCATCCTGGACAATGCTCTGGGGCTCTTGCTCAGCTAACGTTCGCCACCACATGTTTGCTGCCAGGATTCTGCTTGCCGAGCGGCCCGTTTGGCCACACCAACTCCGAACTTAGAATATCTTCAGGGTGCCACAACTCGCATGTTACCTCACAAACTGTACTTTATTGAAATAATCAAGTAATTTAACGGTATATGATAATGTAAACAAAACCTAGGCCAAAATACATGCCTATTACATGTTTTCTTTTTCTGAAAAATAAGCAGATAATTGAGAAACCAACAGATGGCTTACAGTAGACACTAATTTATTTATTTGTGATATAATGTTGCCTTAAAATATTGTCATTACACAAATAACACTCATTTATAAGAGAGCTCTGAATGTACACAACTCTGTCAACCAAAGATGCTACTCCATTCTGACATCGAACAGAGGCGGTGACTGGACCATGTAATATCTGAACATGAATAAAAAATAGTAATACAGGTTCGATTTTGAGACACACATTTATATTATAAAATTATGATACCAGCAACAACAACAAAAGCAGTCACAAAAGAAAGTGGTTGTAATCACTTCCATAAAATTGGGTGCACAATGTCTGCCACAATATACAGTCGCAGGTTTTTGTGCAATGACATCTGGACAGGATGAAGAGGTTCCATGGATGTTGCACATGTTGCAATGAAAGAATGTGTTAAATCATCTGGAGCCATCAGAACATGTAATTAGGAAAGAGTTGGATGAGTGCATGCTCAGATGCAAACAAATAGTGAACCAGGCACCCATTGTGCTGATGCTTTATATGTCTATTTCTTCCAAGTGATACTTTCTCTTGGAGAGCCAATGGAACTAAAATAAAAAAAATTGCCCATGTCTGTTACTTATTAAGGTTTTGCCAACAAATTAAGGAGCAATTATATAGTCTCCAATAATTCTACATCAGATGTGTGCACACCACAGCTTATTGTCCACCATGTGTTAACTCACAGCAGATTGTCAGCAGCCCAAAAATGCTTATTTGTTATATACAAAATTCCATTTTTTTGTAAAGATTGCTTCATTGATACAGAGAATTTCTTGTAGAAAGAATCAGTTGGCCCATATAGTATCAGAATTAACCTACAGAATTCCATAAATATAAGATAAAATAAAACAAATATATATGTCTTCTGGACTTACTCCTGTCAATATGCTGAGTGACACATGATAAGAGATTCAATCTGTGTCTAAAATTTGAATAATGCTAGATTGACGTATTCCAGAGGCATTCGCAATTTCTGTTTAGCCAATATATGAATTCCGAGAAAAAGCTTTTAGAATATTTCTTTCTTTCCTCCCCTCATTGCTGACTTATCACTTACTGTATGTGGAACATTCGTGTGCCATTCCAGTAACATATGTAGCACATTCGCAAGTTATCATTATTGTTGGACTCATATCAGGACACCTTCATGTCTAACTACTAGCTCTTCACCTCCTGATTCTTTTGCATCCACCATAAAGAAATAATATATTTAATTTTTATCAGTTTGTGAAAGCCCTTTTTTATTTATTAATGTTGTCATCATTTGAGCTAACCAATAATCAGTCTACATGAACTCCATAGACAGGATACAAAGATGATTTTCGACTTAACCCCTTTTACACAGATAGTGTGTTATTACATTTTTGTTTCTCATTAACTTATATGATGCGTTTCCATATGTGGGTATGAAAACATGAATTGTTTTATTTGGTATTTGTCCCCTAATCATAAAATGTATGCTTAGTTTCACTGCATCCTTTATTTCTGTAACAAAAATGTGTTTATTAGTGTATTGTAATCATTAGGCAGTGCTGGTGATCAGCAAAAGATTTTCCAGTCCTTTCTTTTTTACTGTAAGATGATGGAAGGTGACTATTATCTATGACTGATGAAATCTTGACACATCTATGTCTACATATTGTGCAAGAAAACACGTCACATTGAAGGTTAAATAAAAATTGAAGTGTTTTGACAATATTCAAGTCTCAAGAAGGTCAAAGATAATTAAAAATTTTAATACTTTTGCTGCATGAATTAACAGACCCAATACGCACATGGATTAGTTTTAGAGTGTGATGCTGTGGGAAACAGTGAAGAATAAAAATGTGGGTTCGAAATTCCGAGAAAATCTGTTGTAACCATAAAGAAAAAGTTTGGAAAGAAGGTGGCATAATAGTTTTTGCATCTCAAGAAGCCTTTCTGTCCCTACATAGTATACCGAAAAAGATATAAAAAAACATACAAAAATCATTGAAGAGGCCAGTGTTCGCTCAACAGGACGTGCGTGGTAAGCATGCAGACAGGCCTAACAGTGTTTCAGATGACACAAAAGTGAAAATTATTTCTGGATTTTGTCATGTGAAGGTGGAAAAAAAAACATAGTCTGTAAAAGAAAAAAACACTTATTTACTAGAACTCTATGTAGGAAATGAGTAACATGTGTAAAGAAAAGGAGCATGGTTGTAATGTATCTTATGAATCCTAAAGATGAATTGGAATTGAGATCTGTTTAATAGTATATTCGATTCCAGTCTACATTTTTGAGGCATGACATTAAAGGCCTTAATTGTTTCATCATTTGTGGACCTGACTATCATGTACTAGGGCTCAGTTTTATTCTGGCAAGTAATCATATTATGAATGCTAACTCTCAGACCATTATGATCAGAGAGACCATCCCGTATTTTACTAACGGTGATACTGCCCGGATTCCCTTGGTCTACAAATATGTTGTGAATTAGGGTGCTTGAATTAGAAGTATTCTGGTGGGAAAATAGACCACTTGGACAACATTGTAGGTGTGTATCAGATTCTCCAGATCTTACGTCTCACTACGGTGTGTTAAGAAGTTGATATTAATATCTCCGAGTATTATTGACACCTATTTTAGAATTAAATAAATGAAGTAAGAGTGAGTCGAACTGCCTCAGAAAGAGGGCATGATTGCCTGAGGGTGCTCTATATATTGCTATGATTAAAAGGGTAGAATTATTCACAGAATACTCAAGGTACATGCTTCTAAGTGTTGCTCTAGACAAAAGTCATGTACATCAATTGTTTTACAACTGACACAGTTCTTTATGAAAGTAGCTTAGTTAAGCACAGTACATAGGTATGGTCTATACTTCCATAATATTGCATTTGACCTAGAGTTCATTTAATTTACTATATGAACCTGTAATATTCTGGTGGAAGATTTCCCGTTTATGCTTTTCAGTGCTAGTTAAAAGGTTTTGTCTAAAAAAGAATTCTGTCAGTGTGTTCAGATGTGCTTTGCTTTCTTGACCTGTGATTTCGAAAACCATTCATTTGATGTGGTTTGTCTATATGCACTACCTTCTTTGGGTTGAGTTTTTCTGAAATTAGTGCGTTTAGAAGGACACCTAGTATTTTTTTTTTTCGTGGCCTGTATAGGTGCATTCCATGGGTACAGCTACATATTCCTCCCAATAAACCAAAGTCTATCATGGGCCTTCCCTAATGCTGACCTCAGATGATCATTCCATTTCATAACACTTTATAAGATTGTGTCTAATTATAGGGCAATCCATGTAATCCTGAACTACTTCAGTGGGTCATAATTTACCTCCAAAAGCTCATAGAAATGGGAAAGTTGTTTTAATAATGGCAGTAGCTCTGGGAGAATCACAAATACTGCCTGCTGTTGGCAAGCTGAGTGTTTTTTCTGTGCATGAGGTCCTTTTGTCTGGTATAAAGCCATGTCTGCTGAGCTTGCGTTGGTTCATTCATAACCTCATCAGTCACACTTTGTGAAGTCTGTTAGTGTATAGTTCAGCCCGCATGACAGTGGCAAGCGAGTTAGTGATTTGTTCACAGAAACATGCAGTACAACAGAAGAGTGGGTTTTTATTGTGAAAACTTACTGGAAGACAAACTCCTTGGTTGCACCACAATGGGCATTTCAGAGAGAATTCAATGTGCATGATGTTCTGAAAAAGGCAACAATTTTATTAATTTTACGGTAACTGGAGACAAATGGTGTAACAAACAGTGACAGTGGTAAACAATGACCATCACTTAGTACAGAGGTTTGTAGATGATTGGAGAACTATTAATAAAAGGGTGAATGGCATATCAGACAGTGATGTATGAATTTTAACACTAAAAGATTTTTGTACTCAAACAAGTGTTATGTATAATTACAGACTGTGTAGAAAAGGAAATACGATGGCAGAGAGAGTTATTTAAACCTGGTTAAGGGACTGGCGGCACAAAATGTGGTTTGCCTGAGTGGGCTGTGACCTTGAGCCGCTGCGGACTGGCCGTGTCTTTAAAATGTGTGTGTGTCATGTTGGTTACACAGAACACAGAGGAAGGTCTTGCCTCTGTGGTGACTGGCCAGCTGCCGTGGCAAGTGCCAGTCTGTCCCACAGTGCAGATTGACTTTTGTCGTTGATGGAGGAGAGTGCCTGCTGCCACATTTTTTGCCGTTTCTCACATTGGCAGCTGAACCAGCAGCAGTGGCATGCAGATGTGTCTGTCAGGGAGTGCGCAGTGCACTCAGTGGAAATCATAAAAACAGAAAAACTTATTGAGCAAGTGAGTAAGTACAACTTCTTGTGCAATATGGATGATGCAAATTATAGAAAATTTTGAAGAAGGCCATAGCTAAGCTAAAGTGTTCCAAAATGGTAAATATCTTTAAAGAAAATTTTAATTTTCACACATGCAATAAGTTACATAAAATGAAGTACAGTACAGAGCTAAGCACTGGAAATCATTTAGTGTACATTACATCTTAAAGCATGTGAAAGATATTGCAGCCAGTATGTAAGCAACTCTAAAATTTTTCAGAAACCACATAATGCCAACTGACCCCAGAGTCATAAAAAATAATGAAATACACAAACACAACACCAGGAAAAACGCAAACCTACATGTTATAAGTACAAACACTCAACTGTGTAAAAAGGGAGTTTTCCACATGGGCCTCCAACTGTTCTACAATCTTCCCACTAGTATTAAGTCCATCGAAGACAACATTAAATTTAGCAAAGCCGTGAAGTCATATTTGTTGTGTCACTGTTTTTACTCTGTAAATGAATACTTAGAACAGTAATCTTGCTGTTTCTGTTAAATTGAAAACATTGAGCAATGTAATACATTACGATACTATAGGCCTATGCTAATATATGTTAACATTGTTAAATGATATTTTCCGACATCTACAACACACTGTGTACCACCAGATCACATGGAATAAATAAATAAATAAATAAATAGATAAATAAAAACCAAAAGCAAAAAATGTAGAAAATTGAGCTTCATATAAAACAATTACGTTTTGCATTCAAATGAAAATAGTCTCATATGGTATTTGTGATGTCAAATGAATTACTTTGGTGCTTGTTTCTAGCACTAACAACCAAAGATGTTATTCCAAACACTTGTTTTATAAAACAATTTAAAGCAATACCTACAACCTGACGAGAAATATAGATAAATAAAAACCAAAAGCAAAAAATGTAGAAAATTGAGCTTCATATAAAACAATTACGTTTTGCATTCAAATGAAAATAGTCTCATATGGTATTTGTGATGTCAAATGAATTACTTTGGTGCTTGTTTCTAGCACTAACAACCAAAGATGTTATTCCAAACACTTGTTTTATAAAACAATTTAAAGCAATACCTACAACCTGACGAGAAATTGTATGCTTAACATTTGCAATCAGTCCTCAGTACTGCAATCAGTACTTGTTAAAACTGAACAAAGTCCCAGCACCCAATGCAATCCGTACCAAATTTCATATTGCGGCTGAGTTATCCCCCCTGTTAACTACAATCTGTCATAGATCCCTCTCGCAAAAAACCATGCCCAGTGATTGGAAGGAAGCATATATCATATCCATCTACAATAAGGGTAGCAGCAGGGATCAACAAAACTACCATGCAATATCCTTCACATAAATTTATTGTATTTTGGAACACATTCTGAGCTCAGACATGAAGAGATATCTCAAATATAATGGCCTACTCCATGCCAACCAGCAGGAATTTACTGAAAGCCATAAATAAAGACAGTCAGGTAGAGGTAGTATTTCTCGGTTTCCAGAAAGCATTTGACTCAGTACTACACCTATGCTTATTATCAAAAGTATGATCGTATGTGGTATCAAGTGAAATTTGTGACTGGAGTGAGGTGTTTTTGCTAGCGAAGATGCTGCAAGCTGTCTTGGAGAGTGATCAAGTGGTACTGATGTAAAGTCGGGTGTACCCCGAGAAGCGTGTTGAAACCTTTGCTATTCATGTTGTGTATTTATTACCTTACGAACATTATTAATAATAGCCTCAAAGTTTTGCAGATCATGTTGTAAAGTATTGTCTGGAAGAGGCTGCGTTAATGTTCATTGAGGTATTGTTAAAGTTTCAATATGGTGCATACATTGGTAACTTGCTTTACATGTTCAGAAATGTAAAATTGTGCCCTTCACAAAATAAAAAAACAAATTACCCTATGACTACAATAACAACGAGTCACAGTCGGAGTCAGCCAAGTCTTGCAAATACCTTCTTTTAATACTTTGTAGGGATACAAAATGAAACGATCACATGGGCCCTGTCAAGAGTATAGCAGGGCAGGTATCAGACCTGAGTTTATTGGTAGAATACTGGAGAAATGCAATCAGTCTACAAAGGAGACTGCTTACAAATCACTCATCTAACCCATCCTAGAATATTGCTCAAGTGTGTGTGACCCGTATTGGAAAGGACTAACAGGGGATATTGAATGTACGAGTATATGGAGAAGAGCAACATGAATGCTAGCCTGTGGGAGAGTGCCACTGACTTGCTGAAGGAACTGAAGTGGCAGTTACTTGAAGATATACGTAAACTAGCCTGACAAATCCTACTTACAAAGTCTCAAGAACCGGCTTTAAATAATGACTCCAGGAATATACTACAACCCCCTACATATCACTCCAATGAGTATCATGTGGGCAAAATTACAGCATGCACAGAGACGTTTAGCCATTTTCCGCACGCTCAATATGTGAATGGAATGAGGAAAAGCCCTTACAACTGGTACAATAGGACATATCCACTGCCACACACTTCACAGTGGTGTGCATAGTATAGATGTAGATAAAAAAAATTACATCTCGGATTCAGTTTCGCAGAGGTGTTGCTTGGTTGTCTTTCCTTTAAAGGTATTCAATTATTAAAGTGTAATACTGTAATGGTCTACAAAACTACCCATTACTGAAAATGCAACATAGCTAGCTCTTCAGCCAACTGGTTTACAAGATACTAGAGAGAATGTCTCTGTGGTTACAACAGGCTTAGTGTTGACGCAGCTGAGATAATTTGTTATGTGATTGTCCCTGAAACATGCCATATTTTAATGCAAACCTGCTTTACTATTTTGAAAATGGTGGAATGTTCTATTTGAAGTGAAAATGTGATTGTTCTGATTTTGTTGCCTTTAAATATGTCTGCTTGTGTCTGTGTATGTGCAGATGGATATGTGTGTGTGTGTGTGTGTGTGTGTGTGTGTGTGTGTGTGTGTGTGTGTGTGCGAGTGTACACCTGTCCCTTTTTTTCCCCCTAAGGGAAGTCTTTCCGCTCCCGGGATTGGAATGACTCCTTACCCTCTCCCTTAAAACCCACATCCTTTCGTCTTTCCCTCTCCTTCCTGAAGAAGCAACCATCGGTTGCGAAAGCTAGTAATTCTGTGTGTGTGTTTGTGTGTTTTGTTCATTGTGCCTGTCTGCTGGCGCTTTCCCTCTTGGTAAGTCTTGGAATCTTTGTTTTTAATATACACTCCTGGAAATTGAAATAAGAACACCGTGAATTCATTGTCCCAGGAAGGGGAAACTTTATTGACACATTCCTGGGGACAGATACATCACATGATCACACTGACAGAACCACAGGCACATAGACACAGGCAACAGAGCATGCACAATGTCGGCACTAGTTCAGTGCATATCCACCTTTCGCAGCAATGCAGGCTGCTATTCTCCCATGGAGACGATCGTAGAGATGCTGGATGTAGTCCTGTGGAACGGCTTGCCATGCCATTTCCACCTGGCGCCTCAGTTGGACCAGCGTTCGTGCTGGACGTGCAGACCGCGTGAGACGACGCTTCATCCAGTCCCAAACATGTTCAATGGGGGACAGATCCAGAGATCTTGCTGGCCAGGGTAGTTGACTTACACCTTCTAGAGCACGTTGGGTGGCACGGGATACATGCGGACGTGCATTGTCCTGTTGGAACAGCAAGTTCCCTTGCCGGTCTAGGAATGGTAGAACGATTGGTTCGAAGACGGTTTGGATGTACCGTGCACTATTCAGTGTCCCCTCGACGATCACCAGAGGTGTACGGCCAGTGTAGGAGATCGCTCCCCACACCATGATGCCGGGTGTTGGCCCTGTGTGCCTCGGTCGTATGCAGTCCTGATTGTAGCGCTCACCTGCACGGCGCCAAACACGCATACGACCATCATTGGCACCAAGGCAGAAGTGACTCTCATCACTGAAGACGACACGTCTCCATTCGTCCCTCCATTCACGCCTGTCGCGACTCCACTGGAGGCTGGCTGCACGATGTTGGGGCGTGAGCGGAAGACGGCCTAACGGTGTGCGGGACCGTAGCCCAGCTTCATGGAGACGGTTGTGAATGGTCCTCGCCGATACCCCAGGAGCAACAGTGTCCCTAATTTGCTGGGAAGTGGCGGTGCGGTCCCCTATGGCAAGTTCCCATCTCCGGAGTTTGGATAGGTTGGTGTTGGTAGGAAGTATCCAGATAACTCGGACGGTGTAACACTGTGCCAAGATGTGCTAACCGTGCACCAAGGCATGTTTAGCCACAGGGTGATCCTCATTACCAACAAACACTGTCTGCCTGTGTCCATTCATGCGAATGGACAGTTTGTTGCTGGTCATTCCCACATAGAAAGCGTCACAGTGTAGGCAGGTCAGTTGGTAAATCACGTGGGTGCTTTCACATGTGGCTCTGCCTTTGATCATGTACACCTTCCGGGTTACAGGACTGGAGTAGGTGGTGGTGGGAGGGTGCATAGGACAGGTTTTACACCGGGGGAGGTTCCAAGGGTAGGATCCAGAGGGTAGGGAAGGTGGTTTGGGGATTTCATAGGGATGAATCAAGAGGTTACGAAGGTTAGGTGGACGGCGGAAAGACACTCTTGGTGGAGTGGGGAGGATTTAATGAAGGATGGATCTCATTTCGGGGCAGGATTTGAGGAAGTCGTATCCCTGCTGGAGAGCCACATTCAGAGTCTGATCCAGTCCCGGGAAGTATCCTGTCACAAGTGGGGCACTTTTGTGGTTCTTCTGTGAGAGGTTCTGGGTTTGAGGCGATGAGGAAGTGGCTCTGGTTATCTGCTTCTGTACCAGGTCGGGAGGGTAGTTGCGGGATGCGAAAGCTGTTTTCAGGTTGTTGGTGTAATGGTCGAGGGATTCAGGACTGGAGCAGATTCGTTTGCCACAAAGGCCTAGGCTGTAGGGCAGGGACCGTTTGATATGGAATGGGTGGCAGCTGTCATAATGGAGGTACTATTGCTTGTTGGTGGATTTGATGTGGACAGATGTGTGAAGCTGGCCATTGGACAGATGGAGGTCAAAGTCAAGGACCAGGTGAATCTGATGGAACCAAAGGAGTTGAGGTTGGAGAGGAAATTCTGGAGTTGTTCTTCACTGTGAGTCCAGATCATGAAGATGTCATCAATAAATCTGTACCAAACTTTGGGTTGGCAGGCTTGGGCAACCAAGAAGGCTTCCTCTAAGAGACCCATAAATAGGTTGGCATACGAGGGGGCCATCCTAGTACCCATGGCTGTTCCCTTTAATTGTTGGTATGTCTGGCCTTCAAAAGTGAAGAAGTTGTGGGTCAGGATGAAGCTGGCTAAGGTGATGAGGAAAGAGGTTTTAGGTAGGGTGGCAGGTGATCGGCGTGAAAGGAAGTGCTCCATTGCAGCGAGGCCCTGGACGTGCGGGACATTTGTGTATAGGGAAGTGGCATCAATGGTTACAAGGATGGTTTCCGGGGGTAACAGACTGGGTACGGATTCCAGGCATTCGAGAAAGTGGTTGGCGTCTTTGATGAAGGATGAGAGACTGCATGTAATGGGGTGAAGGTGTTGATCTACGTAGGCAGAGATACGTTCTGTGGGGGCTTGATAACCAGCTACAATGGGGCGCCCAGGATGTTTGGGTTTGTGAATTTTAGGAAATAGAGAGAAGGTAGGAGTGCGAGGTGTCGGTGGGGTTAGGAGTTTGATGGAGTCAGGTGAAAGGTTTTGTAGGGGGCCTAAGGTTCTGAGGATTCCTTGAAGCTCCACCTGGACATGAGGAATGGGATTACCTTGGCAAACTTTGTATGTAGAGTCGTCTGAAAGCTGACGCAGTCCCTCAGCCACATACTCCCGACGATCAAGTACCACAGTTGTGGAACCCTTGTCAGCCGGAAGAATGATGATGGATCGGTCAGCTTTCAGATCACAGATAGCCTGGGCTTCGGCTGTGGTGATGTTGGGAGTAGGATTAAGGTTTTTCAAGAAAGATTGAGAGGCAAGGCTGGAAGTGAGAAATTCCTGGAAGGTTTGGAGAGGGTGATTTTGAGGAATAGGAGGTGGGTCCTGCTGTGATGGAGGACGGAACTGTTCCAGGCAGGGTTCAATTTAGATAGTGTCTTGGGGAGTTGGATCATTACGAGTGGGATCAGGATTATTTTTCTTCGTGGCAAAGTGATATTTCCAGCAGAGACTACGAGTGTAGGACAGTAAATCTTTGACAAGGGCAGTTTGGTTGAACCTGGGAGTGGGGCTGAAGGTGAGGCCTTTGGATAGGACAGAGGTTGCGGATTGGGAGAGGGGTTTGGAGGAAAGGTTAACTACTGAATTGGGGTGTTATGGTTCCAGATTGTGTTGACTAGAATTTTGAGGTGTTGAGGGGAGTGGAGCTGGAAGTGGGAGATTGAGTAGATGGGAGAGACTGGGTCTGTGTGCAATGAGAGGAGGTTGAGGTTTGTTGGAAAGGTTGTGGAGGGTGAGTGAGTTGCCTTTCCGGAGGTGGGAAACCAGGAGATTGGATAGTTTTTTGAGGTGGAGGGTGGCATGCTGTTCTAATTTGCGGTTGACCTGTAGGAGGATGCTATGTACAGCCGGTGTGGATGTGGGAGAGGAAAGATTGAGGACTTTGATTTGGGATAGGAGTTGACCGGTGTGTTCATTGGCCGAGTTGATGTATAGGTGAAGGATTAGGCGGGTGAGGGCTATGGATTGTGCTCTTTGGAACTGGTATAAGGACTGATGGAAAGAAGGATTGCAGCCAGAGATGGGAACTTAAGGTGTGAGGCCTTTGGGGGTAATGCCAAATGTCAGACAAGCCTGAGTAAATAAAATATGGGAGCGTAATCTGGCTAGGGTGAAGGCATGTTTGCGGAGGGAATGTAAATAAAATTTAATGGGGTCGTTGTAGGGATGTTGTGAGGTTGACATGGTATTAGAAGGTGGAAAGGGTAATATGAGGTTAAAGTGAAAATAAATAGAAATTTATAAACCACACGTCCAGGGCCTCGCTGCGAAGGAGCACTTCCTTTCACACCGATCACCTGCCACCCTACCTAAAACCTCTTTCCCATTACCTTAGCCAGCTTCATCCTGACCCACAACTTCTTCACTTTTGAAGACGTACCAACAATTAAAGGGAACTGCCATGGGTACCAGGATGGCCCCCACGTACGCCAACCTACTCCTGGGTCACTTAGAGGAAGCCTTCTTGGTTACCCGGGCCTGCCAACCCAAAGTTTAGTACTGATTTATTGATGACATCTTCATGATCTGGACTCACAGTGAAGAACAACTCCAGAATTTCCTCTCCAACCTCAATTCCTTGGTTCCATCAGATTCACCTGGTCCTACTCCAAAACCCATGCCACTTTCCTTGACGTCGATCTCCATCTGTCCAATGGCCAGCTTCACACATCCGTCCACATCAAACCCACAAACAAGCAATAGTACCTCCATTATGACAGCTGCCACCCATTCCACATCAAACAGTCCCTTCCCTACATCCTAGGTTTCGTGGCAAACGAATCTGCTCCAGTCCGGAATCCTTGAACCGTTATACCAACAACCTGAAAACAGCTTTCGCATCCTGCAACTACCCTCCCGACCTGGTACAGAAGCAGATAACCAGAGCCACTTCCTCATCGCCTCAAACCCAGAACCTCTCACAGAAGAACCACAAAAGTGCCCCACTTGTGACAGGATACTTTCCGGGACTGGATCAGACTCTGAATGTGGCTGTCCAGCAGGGATACAACTTCCTCAAATCCTGTCCCGAAATGAGATCCATCCTTCATTAAATCCTCCCCACTCCACCAAGAGTGTCTTTCCGCCATCCACCTAACCTTCATAACCTCTTAGTTCATCCCTATGAAATTCCCAAAGCACCTTCCCTACCCTCTGGCTCCTACCCTTGTAACAGCCCCCAGTGTAAAACCTGTCCCATGCATCCTCCCACCACCACCTACTCCAGTCCTGTAACCCGGAAGGTGTACACGATTAAAGGCAGAGCCACGTGTGAAAGCACCCACGTGATTTACCAACTGACCCGCCTACACTGTGAAGCTTTCTATGTGGGAATGACCAGCAACAAACTGTCCATTCGCATGAATGGACACAGGCAGACAGTGTTTGTTGGTAATGAGGATCACCCTGTGGCTAAACATGCCTTGGTGCATGGCCAGCACATCTTGGCACAATGTTACACCGTCCAAGTTATCTGGATACTTCCCACTAACACCAACTTGTCAGAACTCCGGAGATGGGAACTTGCCCTTCAGTATATCCTCTCTTCTCGATATCCGCCAGGCCTCAACCTCCGCTAATTTCAAGTTGCCGCCGCTCATACCTCACCTGTCTTTCAACAACTTCTTTGCCTCTGTACTTCCGTCTCGACTGACATCTCTGCCCAAACTCGTTGCCTTTACAAATGTCTGCTTGTGTCTGTGTATGTGGGTTTGGATATGTGTGTGTGTGTGTGTGTATACCTATCCCCTTTTCCCCCTAAGGTAAGTCTTTCCACTCCCGGGATTGGAATGACTCCTTATCCTCTCCCTTAAAACCCACATCCTTTCATCTTTCCCTCCCCTTCTGTCTTTCCTGATGAAGCAACCGCCGGTTGCGAAAGCTCCAATTTTGTGTATGTGTTTGTGTTTGTTTGTGTGTCAATTGACCTGCCAGCACTTTTGTTTGGTAAGCCACATCAACTTTGTTTTTAGATATATTTTTCCACGTGGAATGTTTCCCTCTCTTCTAGTATTACAAATGGTTCTAAAATATTTCTGTTTGCCGATTGGTTGTAAAGAATGTGTGTGCAATATTTACATTGTCTCAAATAGTAAAGTTCACAGTTTCTGACACAAAATTCAACAAAACCTGACATTTTACTCGGAAAGGGCATATGATTAGTGAGACTGAATTGTTCAAATTTCTAGGTGTTCGGATAGACAGTAAACTGTTGTGGAAAGCCATGTTCCGGATGACAGTTCGACATGATAAGTGGTCTGCTTTGCTTATTTTCATTCACTTATGACGTATAGTGTTGTATTTTGTAATACTCTTCTCATTTTCGAAGGGCATTTTTGGCTCAGAAATGGGTGGTTCTGGCAATAGGTGGTGTAATTTCATGAACTTCTTGTCGACCCCTGTTCCTTAGTCTAGGTATTCTGACATTGGCCTTCAGTATATACATATATTCTCTAATGTCATTTCTTGTTAACAGTATCAGCCTGTTCCCAAGAATTCGCAGCTCTCAGTCAGTTAATAGGCAGAAGTCTAGTCTGCATTTGGATCCCACCATCTTGACTCTTGTGCAGTATTCTGCTGCATCTGTTTTCAATAAGCTACCATAAGAATTCAAAAATCATACCAGTAATCCACATGTTTTCAAATCTAAGCTCGTGGGTCACTCCTTCTATCCTGTTAAGATGTTTCTTGAAAAATTAAACTGATTCATGTGTTACATTTTTATTGTGTTTGTATAGACATATAGAGTGTCATCTTTCTTGCATTTACATAAACTTATAAATGGTACTATCCTATGCAAACCTATTCATGGGTCATCTAAAGGAATCCATCCTAAACACCCAGAATCTTAAATCTCTCACCTGGTTCAGATTCATTGATGACATCTTTGTGATTTGGGTTGAGAATGAGGACACCCTATTCACTTTCCTCCAGAACCTCAACTTCTCCCCATTTGCTTCACCTGGTCCTACACAACCCAACAAGCCACCTTCCTAGATGTTGACCTCCACCTCAAAGATGGCTACATCAGTACCTCTGTCCATATCAAATCTACTAACCATCAGCAGTACCTCCACTTCAACAGGTGCCACCCATTCTGCACCAAGAAGTCCCTTCCATACAGCCTGGCCACCCGTGGTTATCGTTTCTGAGGTGATGAGTGGTCCCTCTTGGAATATACTGAGGGACTCACTGAAGCCTTCACAGACCGTATTTATCTCCCAAACTTGTACAAAAACAAATCTGCTGTGCCTTATCTTTCCAGTCTCCCACTACCTCACAAAGTCCCACCATCAGGCTGCAGAGGGGCATTCCCCTCATAACTCAGTACCATCCGGGACTGGAGCAACTGAATTACATTCTCTGCCAGGATTTGACTACCTCCTGTCATGCCCTGAAATAAGAAATATCCTGCCCACTATCCTTCCCACCCCTCTAATAGTGGTATACTGCCGTCCACCGAACCTACACATATACTTGTCCATCCCTACACCACCTCTGCTCCCAGCACCTTATTTCATGGCTCATACCCCTGTAATAGACCTAGATGAAAAACCTGTCCTATACATCCTCCCACCACCACCTACTCCTGTCACAAACATCACCTATCCCATCAAAGGTAGGGCCACCTGCGAAACCAGTCATGTGATCTACAAGCTAAGCTGCAACCACTGTGCTGCCTTCTCTGTGGGCATGACAACCAACAAGCTGGCTGTCTGCATGAATGGCCACCGACAAACAGTGGTCAAGAAACAAGTGGACCACACTTTGCTGAGCATGCTGCCAAACATGACATCCTTCATTTCAATGACTGCTTCACAGCCTGTGCCATATGGATCATTCCCACCAACACCAGCTTTTCTGAATTGCACAGGTGGGAACTTTCCCTGCAATATATCCTACATTTCCATAACCCTCCTTACCTCAACCTTTGTTAGTCACTGTCCTCACCCATCCAGCCCCTTCCCTGTTCCCATTCCAGCACTACACAGCCCTCATTTCACCATCGCACCCAGTCTTTTTACTTCTCTCTTTTTTCGCTACTGCTCCCGTGCTCCCCACCACTCCCCTGCCCTCCATCTAACCTGCAGCACTTCACTGTCCAGCACCCCTACCCTACTGTCCCTCCTCCTCCCTGCCCCAACCCAGTCGCCACTCCCACCATGCACTGGTGCTGGTGCTCGCAGTGTGATTTCAGTTGCCTGAGACTGCAGTTGTGTGTGTGGGTTGCTTTTGTGTGTGTATGTGTGTGTGTGTGTGTGTGTGTGTGTGTGTGTGTGTGTGGTTGTGTGTGTTTGTGTGTGCCATCTATTTCTGACAAATACCTTACTAGACAAAAGATTATTTGTGAAAGTCTTTTTGTTGTGCCTTTCTACAACTCAGCATCTCTGCTATATGCTGAGTAGCAACTTTCTTTTTCATAATATTGTCTTATACATTCATAAACATTTTATTTTATCTATTATTTCTTTTTTATTGTAATGTACTGACCTATTCCATTACCGTGGAGATTTGCTCCTCAGTGTGGTCCTGCGTAAAACAAAATAATAAAGAGGAAAAACTTTCTGAGGAAATTGTTGCGGCATTGAGTCAGGATACAAGTATTTCATATAGCATATGTCAAAGAGGTGCTAAGAAATATGTGTTGTGACCATACAGAGTGCACATGATGCATTCATTGCAAGAAACAGTTCATGAGAAAAGAATGCATTAACTGTCAATGGTTTCAGAGATTTCTTATTCAACACGCAGATGTACTCTCCATAATTTGGTTTACAGATGAGGCATGGCTCCATCTGTAATGTTACATCAACACATTCAACAGCAGGTACTGGGCTGAGGTAAACCCCCATACCATCCACAAACACCACTGTGTGATGAAAAGGTTATTGTCAGTCACTGTCCTCACCCATCCAGCCCCTTCCCTGTGTGATGTGTCACACACCTAATGCTTCCATACAACTTGTAACAAGTTTATTTGGTGAACCTCAAAAAATTTGTGGCCCCTTGATCACTGGACCTCATTCCCCTGCCCACCCTAATTTTTTCTTGCGGAGATATCTTAAAAGCCAAATGTACAATAATAGACCATGGACAGACAGACAGCTGCAGAGCTCTGTAAGGCCAGGACACACAAGATAAGCAACACTGGCAAGAATACATTTTATTGAACATCATGGAATATGGTGAAACAAGTACAGTCGTGCATTAATGCTGATGGAAGGCACGTCCATCATTTGCTGTGAGGACTTTGTTTGTATGTATGTAATCTCCCAGTTGTATATTATCTCAAAAAATTACAAATGTGTCTAATTACTGGTTCAGATGTTATGACTCATTAAAGTACAGGAGTTGAGGTTTATATGGATCACACAGTACTTTCATTCACTGCTTTTGTATGGCATCATATTCCGGGGTAATTTATCATTGAGTAGAAAAGTATTCATTGCTCAAAAATGTGTAATCAGAATAATTGCTGGAGCCCACCCACGGTCATCCTGCAGACATCTATTTAAGGATCTAGGGATCCTCACAGTAACCTCACAATATATATATTCACTTATGAAATTTTGTTGTTAATAATCCAACCCAGTTCAAAAGTAATAGCAGTGTGCATAGCTATAACACCAGGAGAAAGGATGATCTTTACTATGCAGGGTTAAATCTGACTTTGGCACAGAAAGGGGTAAATTATGCTGCCACAAAAGTCTTTGGTCACCTACCAAACAGCATCAAAAACCTTGACAGATAGTCAACCAACATTTAAAAATAAATTAAAAGAATTTCTAGATGACAACTCCTTCTACTCATTGGCTGAATTTTTGGATATAAATTAAGGGAGGGAAAAAAACTACCTTAAACATTACTGTCATGCAATATTTTGCGTAATGTAATATCGTGTACAGACATCTTTCATTAACCTGACACATTCCACATCATTACGAAATATCGTATTCATGATCCATGGAACAAGTATTAATCTAATCTAATCTAATCTTTAATTGACATGACTGTGTCAAGCAGAACACCACTGGTATTATATTTTAACACTGAAGAATTATTTTCCCTTCTTATCTGCATTTTTCTACAGTTAAAACATGTTGCCATTCTTCACACCAAGTAGAAATTGTGGCTAAGTCATTCTATGTTCTCCTATAGTCATTCAGTGACAACACTTTCCTGTACACTATAGCGTCATCACAAAAAGGAGCAAAATGTCACAGATTGTTGTTCACAATGTACTGGGGCCTATTATCTAAGAAGATTTTGAGCCACTCACATATCTGGTAACTGAGTCAATATACTCAGACATTCATTAACAGTCTGCAGCGAGGCATGCTGTCAAATGCTTTCTTACTAATTTACGTGCTTAATTTTAGATGGCAAAGGTGTCAACAGCATTAAGCAGTTTATTGTTAAAACAATATGCAGGTTAAGTTTCTATGATTTCTTGTCTTTTGGTAATGTACACCTCAAATTTTTCGAGATACTTTCATGTTCTTCTTGTTGACAGCCACAGGACATGATGAATAAATGAATGAATGCTGAGAGGTTGCTCAGAGCTTTTGATTGTAATTGTATTTAGAGTCATTGCTATCCAAAAGCCAATTACTGTTTCATGCAAGAAATACTGTGTGCAGACGAGTTTCGAGAATAAAATAAATTTTGTGCAAGTAAAAGCAATTATAATGTTTGATCTGAGGCTTTCCTGGTGAATGTGCCGTATCCAAGGTTCTTGGGTGTCCAGCCAGATCCGATCGTTGAAGTTCCTCGATATTTTGACGAATAACCGTTCTGCCATCATCAGGTGGTGCTTGGATACAATTATAATGTTGCTTAAATTACATTGGTGTTTTATAAATGCAAATAATATAAATTTATCTTCTCAGGTTTATAATTTAATAAATCCATTGTCACGTGAATAATCTTTCCAATGTTGGACTAATAAAAATTGGTCAGTACAGTATATTGTCTGACTCATACACTGTGGGAGAGTGGTTGTTTTAGTTCCATTTGTTAGGTCTTTCATGGGCAAAGTTTATCATTGACATCAGTGTGTGTCTCACTCCTGTAGAAAACATACATTAATAAAAATTTAATGTACAACCTGAGACTAATGATGTGATTGTTTTCCTTTAATTTCAGTAACTTTTCTGTAGCTCTTGTAGTCTTGGAGACTTCGAAAGTTGTGTTGTGCCAATCAGTTGTCTGTTCAATTCGTCAGTGTGTATGCAGCAAGCAACTGAAATGGATAGTGTTGTTGCATCTCCCAGCAGCAGTTGTGTCGTATTTGGGGATGGGATGTTAATGATGGTATTGTGAGGAAGTAGTGCAGAAAATTCAAGGCTGGTGACAGAGATGAGCATGATAAAAGTGTTTGAGAAAGAGATTCAGATATAACTGGTTAACTTGTGGAACATGGTGAAATTGTGTGTGCAACTTGTTGATGAAATTGTGTGTGAAAGACATTAGCTCACAATTTATGAACTTTCTCAAGATATGTTCAGATTTTTAAGATAGCTCTCTTTAATGTTGTCACAGAAAGATTAGGTTACTATAAGTTTTGTGCATGATGGGCCCCATAATGTCTAACTGACTGTTCACTGAACTGAAAGAATGGTTTTGGTACTGACATTTCTTCAGCACTGCCATTAAAAGGAGAGGAATTTTGAATAAATTCATGGCCAGGGATGTGACATCGATACATTTGTGTACTCTGAATCTAAAGAACAGTACACACACTGAATGCACTCTTATCCTCTAAAAAAGACCAAAAAATTCAAACAGACGATGTTAAACTGCTATGTGATGGTTACAGTTTTTTGGGGATTGCAAATCAGTTTGGACAATGTATTTCGTTACAGTAACAGAGAATATGTGAGACTAATGGATTATTGTGAGGCTCTTACAAAACTCTGAAGATCAATCCAAACTAAATGACATGGGATGATTACTGAAGGAATAATTCTCCTCAATGAAAATACATGACCCCTTCTGTGAATCAAATGAAGTAAAAACTTAGACTTTTTGACTGGGAGATCTTTCAACAACTTTGCTGTAGTGCAGACTTGGCACCAAGTATCAGTGGGGGGTGCTAGGCGAAAACTGAACATCGGCTATGAATCAGTTGTGCGAGGCCTCTTTCTCTTTCCAGTCAGAAAGAAAATGTTAAATTAAACAAGGTTAATTATACACTAATAATCATTACACACAAATTTTATTATTATAGCATACAAGGATTATTGCAATGACAAAAATTACGTTAAACAAACACACGTTAAAATAAACAAAACTACTGGCTTTTCACCACATTGAATTTTTTAAAGATTGCATCGTAGTTAATACAAGCCACTATTTCTGTTTCCACTGATAGTACTGACAACACAGATAGTCTTCCTTGGCGCAATGCGCTTCTTAAGTATGTCTTAATCAGTTTTAACTTCAAGAAACTTCTCTTGGCAGAAGCTGTACTGACCGGAACTGTGAACATTATTCTGATTATTTTGTAAAGATTTGAATATACTTCTTCCAAATTATTTTGTAATATGCACTGAATAAGTAGTTTTGTGTCTTTGATTGAGTCCTGTAGGTTGGATTCTATATGTTTATATGTTTATTTATTAGCTATTCAGCATGTTTACCATGGAACTGGCTTCATCAAAATATATTTTGCACATTCATAAAAGTATAATTGCTACTAAGTTTTACATTCTACATTATACATTATGCATATATATATACATACATATTTTTAGTAGTTATTAATTTTTACGTTTTACATATGTCATCATTTTACACATGCACACAAATAAATAAACTTCTTACTAATCAGAAGATTTCAGTAATAATCATCATGTAGTTTACATTCAAGAATTAATTATACAGTTTTACACATTTAGTTAATGATAGTTACACTATTTCATTGTTTATTTCATTCAAGAGTTAATTATACAGTTTTACACATTTAGTTAATTATAGTTACATTGTTTATACGTTGTTTCCAAATTACTTTCAAGATATTCTTCAATTGAGTAGTATGCTTTGTTTTTAAGCCATGTGTCTAATACCCTCTCAAATTTAAAGAGGGTCAGGGTTTTGACTGTTTGTGGCTGTTTATTATATAACTTTAGACTTAGGTGTTTGTGACTGTTGTGTGTCAGTGACAGTGGAACATCAAGCAAGCAGTTGTTTCTAGTGCTGTGAAAATGTAAATTCATTCTCTGTGTAAATTGTTGTATATTTTCTTTCATGTAGATTAGGCAGTTATACATATAGAGACTTGGGAGAGTCATTAAGTCTCATAGGCTGAAGTGCTCCTTACAGGTTTCTCTTGGACCCAGTCCTTGTATACATCTAATTGCTTTTTTTGCTGTATGAATACACAGTTTGTGTCTGTTGAATTATCCCTTAACAGAATCCCATATTGTAGCAGTGACTGAAAGAATGCGTAGTAGCAAAGCATCAATAAGCTTTTACTGACAAACTATCTTATTTTATACAGCAGTAATATCATGTGTGCAAGTTTGCCTGCCAGATAGCTTATACGGTCATCCCATGAGAGCCTTTGGTCTATTTTTAGTCCAAATAGTTTGACACTGTGATTCGCTTCTTTCCTTACTTTCAGATTAAAATAAATTTCCTCCATTTTTGTGTTGTTTATACATACCTGGCTAGCAATACACCGCAACCTACATTTTTCAAAAAAGTTCATTATTTTTGTTTACCACTGCTTGCATACTCTCATCTGTGGAGATCATGGTCATATCATCAGCATATAAGACAGTTTTGCAGGCTATATAATTTGAGAAGTCATTAACATAGACAATAAAGAGGAAGGATCCAACAATGGAGCCCTATAAAGTTCCTCTCTTAGTTTTCACTAGTTGTGAGCTTTAATTGTTCACATACACTAACTGTTGCCTGTTATTTAGGTATGATTTAATCAAATAAGTGGTTTGTATGCAATATGATAATATTCTAATTTTTTAACAATTATCTCAAGTGATACTGAATCAAATGCTTTGCTTAAGTCTTTGAGTGTTACTCGGGTGGTCAGTTTCCTTTCGAAAGCATTGTGGATTTCAGTTATCTGGCTTTCAATAGCTTTTATGGTTGATTGATTAATTCTAAATCCAAACTGATTGTCGCTAAGCAATTTATTGCTCTCAAAATACATGTAAATCTGTGTGTGTGAACAGCTCTTATGATGCTGGCCGGTATTGGGACAATTGATATTGGTGTATAGTTATCTGGTACTTCTCTGTCGCCATTTTTATGGATGAGGAGTGTAACCATAATTTTAAGGCAACCAGGGAAAATGCCATCATCAAGGATTTTATTTGCAAGGTTAATTATAGCCTTTATTACAAAGTTACTGAATCCATAGTAGTTTTCTGTTCTATAGTTGTTCAGCTTGTTTACAGAGTTAAGTATATCTATAGCAGTTATTTTACTCCAGTTAATCTTTTATCTGCTTTATTCTGTGATTGCAAAAGAAAAGCTTCTGCATTAGTTAAATCATCACTTTTTGGTGCACAGGCATTTACTGAATTTATGAAGTGTTCATTGAGAGTGTTACAATTACTTGGGTTACTGATTTCTTTCTTTCCCATGTTTATCTTGCTCTTAACTATGTTCCAGGCAGCTTTCTTTACATTTGTTTTTAGAATTTAAAATATACTTTGCAGCTTTAATTTCAGATTTGTATATTTTTCTTAAGTTTATGTATGTATTCTTGTTTTCTTGACTGCCTTCAATGATATCCTTCAGCATGAGTAAAAGGATTCTGATTTTATTGAGGTGTGGGGTGTACCACTTTTTGTATGTTGTGGTTTATGAATATTGCTAGGGTTTCATCTCTTAGTAATAAGAAGGCAGTTACTGTCTAATGTATTTTTTATATTAGTTATGAATGCAGAAAAGCTTTCATTTATATCTTTGCCAGTGGTTAGTATTCTGGCCCATTCTATTCTACTCAGCTCAGTTCTCATTATTTCAATGTTCTCTTGCTTGAGAGCTCTATATGTATCTCCCCCGGTATCATCAATGTGTCAAATTTCCAATTTTAAGCCATTTGCCATCATGGCCAGATAGTCCTAATTTGATGGTATCCCACTCTGCTTGATTCCTATACACATTGCTAATTATATTGTCAAGGCATGCCTACATTCTGGTCAGTTTTTCATTTAAGCAGTAGCAATTCATTGATCTTAAGATATTTAGGATGTGTATCACAGTTTTTCTCTTTACTCTTACATCTATATTAATGTCTCTTGTGACAAATGTTTTATATTGCTTATATTTGGATTCAGTAAGATTAATTCAGAGAGTTTCTCTGTGGATATCTCCTCATGAGAAGCTGGTAGTCAGTAAACGGTTGCAATAATGGGTTTTTGAGTGTTTATATACAAGGCAGATGCTTCAAAAATTCAACAGACAGGCTTGTGAGGTCCATGACTGAATATTTTAGATTCAAATTTTTATTGATATAAATGGACACTCCACTATGGATATCATTTGGTCTACAGTTGCTTGTTGCCAGTGAGTAGCCAAAAGATAGAAATAATCTTATTTCTGCACTTTTAATCCAATGTTCATTCACACAGAGAATGCCACATGTAATTTCCTCCAGCCAGTACTGTAGTTCACTGTTTCCTAGGGTTGTACATTTATATGTAACAAAAGTAGTTAATTTTTGCTGTACAGTGGTACATTGCTTACACTGAGCTTAGTTTGATTATTTACTTGAAGTATGTTTTCGATATTGTGTTTTCAAGTTGTTTTTTTTTTTTTTTTTTTTTTTCCCCACGTCTGACACATTTTGGGCTTGGTAAGCCTTATATGTTTCCTTGATCCGGTTCTTACTTTGGAGACATATGTTCTAATTTGCTGATACAAGAGAATTTATTATTTACCATTTTTTGGGCCAGTAGTGTCTTTCCTAATCCATGTAGGCCTTGACCATGTCTTGTATGACAAGTTGTCAAGCAGTTACAATTGTCAGAGGGTTGATGTTTGCAAGTGAGACATTCCTTAATATCTAAAAGCATTACATTTTAAACTGTTTGCAAATTGTTTCAAAATACTTGTTAGTTTTCGTTTTTCTCTATTTACACATGATGATTCGATTAAATCTTAGCAATGAGGTATTTTAAATAATATGACATTTGTGTTTGTTGACTTGTCTCTGTTGTCTTCAGATTTGTTGTTGTTGCAGCTGTTTCATTGTGGTATACATCAATGGAACCTTGTATAATAACTGCAAAGTCACTCTTTGATATATTACTGCAGTCTTCAGTGTTGGTGAGGATCTGGTTGAATCTTGCTCCAGGTTTCACAATGCCTGCAATTTTAACGTTTTTTTGAGTTGTCAGGGTCTTCATTTTCGTGGCCATCCTTCTTCCAAAACCATGAGAGTGAATTATGATGTGTGTTGTTTTTTCTCTTAGTATTTCATGACTTTGTGTTCCATCTCGTTCTTTATCTGTTGCGTTTGATACATTGTTTGTTTTACTCAATTTCTAATCTGGGTTGCTGCAAGATTTTTTGCTGTGGTCTTTATTACAAGATTTATATATATATCTGTGCTTTTTGTGAGTTGGAGTTCCTCATAAAGTTCGAATGGCTGTATGTCGCTATTTTCGCCTTCTTGAAGTATTGTACCTAAATCATTACAATGTTTGGGAAGATCGACTTTGGATAACAATGTCAAATAATTCATATTGTAAATAAAACTAAATCGTTCAAAATATTCATAGAATGCTTTGAATTGACGTTCAGTGCCAACTATTATAGCATCTATTATTGTATTAAAAAAACCAGCTCTGTACTGCATTTCAGAAGATTGTAGAGTTTCATCGATTTGTTTTTTTCTGTGCTTTTTCTTTTTAATGAAACTCAATTTCATAACTACTTTTTTCCACCAGCAATTGAGTTTTGAGTCCAATCACAAATGAACGTAAAGTATCAATAGCGACTTTTAAGTTCACTTGAACTGATTACCGTAGTTTACTTTTACTGTTTACTCATATTAAAATCCCATACAGTAAACTCAAAAGTTAATATTCCCTTCAAGACTGCTTCACAGTCGCCAAGAGTTTCAGAATTGTCAGTACTATTTTTCAAGTCACTCACACTTTTGATGATATTATCAAATTCAGAAATATCACTTTCACAGCTATGATTCTACTTTCTTGTCATGTTTCAGACAGATGTTTCAATGTCAATTTCAGTTAAGTTTTTATATGATCCCAATGCTTGCTTGATTTTGTAAGAATCACATAAACTTTGTTCATGAAGCTGAAAAACATTTTAGCTGTTGTAGAAGTGTTAGTGGCATCTAACAAAACAAATTTCAACAATGACATTTGCACGGCATGAACAAGTCTTGTGGATTAATATTGAGTATTCTTGTTTTTACACCATTATTAATGCCAACCATATTGTCACAGTTATCATATTCCTGTCATCAACAGTGTTAGATGTCTAGACCATTATTTTCTAGTTTATTTAAAGTGGCGTTTGTTAAATACCTTCCTGTTGTTTCTGCGATGGCAATAATGTTCCTCTATTTCTCCAGTTGAGAAATGACAAAATATTAATATTACTGACATTTGTTCAACATGGCTTGATGCCTGGTACAATTGAGCATGAAGGCATAATATTTTGCTTGTTTGAGTCTGCTTATAATTTCATTAATAACAGATTTGGACATGAACGTAATTAATTCATTTTGTATGTTGTGGCTCAGATAATGCTGACAAAGTTGTTTTTCGGTAATTATACAATGCAAGTGCTTACTTAGTGTTAGATGATGTTTCGATAACATTTTAAATAGGTATATAAAATTTCCACTGTTTCTCCTATCATTCAGTTTATATAATATCAACCAATGTTTCAAAGAAGTTTTATTAATACTTTTGTGATTCCCTTACCAGTCTCTCATTTTCCTTATCTATTGTTTTTCTGTATTTGATTACTTTACAGAATTCCATTCATCTAATCACACACTCCATGTGTCCTTGACTTTGTTCATGCCTTTGCAATATCCTACTCATCTCTTACCAATTGAAAAATCCTTCTTTTACTGTCTGTGTCTGCAAATGTGAAAAAAGTCGACTTGGCAAGCAATAAACTTTGAGATATGGAATAAGCTAACCATCTGTGATGTTGCTTTTTGCTGTTACTCAGTTTTATAGTAAAACGAAATTTAGTAAAATGTCTTTTATTTGCATCTTTGGGATAACTTTCATCAGGTTTCTGTAGGTTTTGGTGGGGACCATTTTGAATTAAATCATGATGCTGCAAATCTATTACTGGAAATACCCACTCTCCTGGATCTAATTCTATTAGTGATTCTCCTATTTGAACGGGTTGCTCTTGATTATCACTTTTGGAGTCTTTATTCGGCTCACAATCTCGGATCACAGCAGTTTCACCCAACTCTGATGCTGTATCAGAAAGGCTAACAGACTCATTCGACCTTGAAGCTGGTTCTGTTTCAGAAACTAAAGACACTTGGATAAGAGCTTCATCGCAGGCATCTGGAGGAATTACACCTGAAATTTACTTAAGAAATTTCATCAAACTCGAACTCATAGCTTGGTTGAATATAATCGTCTAAGCCTTTTGTTTTTCTTTTTGATGCACCAGATTCCCACTTTCTCCCAATGCCTCTGTCTCTTTAGGCTTCTCCAGGCATGATGATCTAAAAAACATTTTGTGCTAAGTACGTTGACAAGTACAGGAGGGTATTTAAAGTACTCAATCTCATAATATAAAGCCAATAGGCTGTGCGATTATCATACATGGAAGAATTTCTTTTTTTTCTGTCATGTATGATAGCAGCCAAGTAAATACATCAAGAAATGTATTTGTATACTGACTTACCATAGGATGGGGTTCCTTTAGAATGTATGGCTGAAATTGGTACAACCACACCTTGTTCACTTGTACCAGTCCAATAACTTGAAAAAAAAAAAGAACGAAGTTACACTTAGTAGGATTGGTTTCAGAGAGCCAAGATAATGCTCATGCCAGTATTGTCTTCCACAAAGCAGTATTGCATTTACTTGTTATTTAGATTGAAGTGTCAATTCGGAAAAACTGTGCACACCAAGCAGGCTGTGAATATGACATAAAGAAAAGTAAGTGTATTTTCCATTTAATATACATCTTTCTTTAATATGGTGATCAGCTTCCTCTCTAAATAAAGAATTTAATAATTTATTGTACAAAATTTTTTTTGTCTGTGTGAACGACTTTACAACAAAACAGTCTCATTCAAGTTTCATGCGATACTGCCGTGTAGTGCACATGTGGTGATTCAAAACAGGTGTATCACACGTGAACCTTGTAATGTAATAGGCCTACCAGAAGCAGTCTGCAGTCCCAAACTTGCACGCTTAATGTGTTGCCCCATAGATATACACCTTAGATGCATCTTGTAATGGGACTTAACTGTCATAATGTTGCCAGATGACCCTCGATAAATACTACTACATTCATACAGAAATAGAGACAGACAACTAAGCAGCTAACATTGTAACACCGTCAACAACTTTGAGACAATCCCACAGGTATGAGGCCATCAGCAGCCGCTGATGCTTAATGCCGCCACTGGTTACTGTCAATCTTCCTCAAGATGAAGGCCTGGCTGGCTGCTTAGCACTTCATGACCAATGATAGACTGAGAGATGCTGAAACAACTAGCTGAAACATTATACAGTTCTATCCTTTGATGAAAGGATAAAGCTGCTGGTGTCAAGCTAAGTCAGATGTTTAACTTTTGGTGATGACTGTGTGGAGAAGTACTGTTAATGTGTAAGTACACATTTTATACAAATTATCTGTTTTTTGTTCTTTTTTTATAGACAGTTGGACGTTAATTTATGAATAGCCTTCATAATTTCAACACCTAGAGTCATGAACGCAACTTATCAAATATAGGCTAAATTAATATTTTTAATACAACAGCAAAACACCCAAAGTTGTGAATTTCACTTTTATTTACTCAGTGTCTAGTTTTGGGTTGGGACCTATTTTTAAATCATCCAGATATTCAAAATGTATTCCCCAAAATATAAGAACCATGTCAAGATAACAAACATATACATTTAACAGAGTACAAATGATCAGTTACAGAGTGTACAGATAATTTTACGCTCTGTAACTATTCATTTACACTTTGTTATACATATATGTTTGTTAACTATATGCTCTTTAACTGACTATTTGCACTTTGTTACAAATGTATGCCTGTTATCTTGACGTGGTTCTTATATTTTGGGAAATATCATTTTTCCTTCTCATCTTGTGCAGTAAGTCTCCCCTTTACTCGCAGTTCTTTGTGACATTTCTGAAATCTAGCCCTTTTCTTAGACCTCTCCATTCCTTTTCCTTCCCCCATATTCCTGCCCTTCAATCCTTCTGCCTGAAGAAGGAGCTACTGGCTCTGAGAGATTGCCGAATTACAACCTTCTTTTATGTGTGTGATCTGCCACCACTTCTTGAGTAGATTTTTTATCCATCCAATTTAATTATTTTGTCAAAAATTTATCATTTTCGTTGTTTCATTTTGGCTATATGGGTGATATGAAAATGGGCCCATACTCCAAAACTAGTCATTGAGCAGATAAGGTGCAATTTGCAACTTTGGTTGGTTTTCCATTGTATTGATTAACAAAGTTGCTGCCCAGCAATTACTCCAGCAAGCTGGAAGTTTGTAATATTCCTTAGTTCTTCAAGTTGTATTTTGATTTAATGTTTTGTGTAGTTGTGTCAGTTCTCGTAAATTTTCTAATATTGCTATTTCAGGGTGGATCTTTCCTGTCTTATGGTTACTTTTGAATGAGTTGCAAAAATATTATATTAACTTTACTTATTGTTCTTTGATATGTGTTGTGCTAGTAGTAAATGCTCGTATATGGTACGAACATAAAAAGCTTCACAGTTCATGATGTTAAGAGATGATGTAATATTAAGAGTATGGCATAAGGAATTCAGGTATCTTGTTTGTTAAATATTGTATAAAGAAGTATACAAACATATTAAAAGAAAGATGCTGTGATTTACCAAATGGGAAAGTGCTGGTAGATAGACACACAAATACATATACACCTTTCCCCCAAAGAAAAAGAAAATTGATGAAAAATCTAAAAGAAATAGAGGGCTGTCCATAATTTTTTCTTCATTTAAGATGTTGGTGATTTCTGGAATCCAGCCACGTGAACTCATTGGTTTTAGTAATTAAAGGCATAGATTGACTTTCTTGAAGACTTTACCAGAATAAACGGTATTACACAAGTCAGTTGCAAGTCAAAGATACTTCATTGAGAGTTCTGTTTTGACATAAACTGAACAACCTTACACATTTTGATTGACAGAGAACTGTAACAGGTGTAGAATATAATGTGTAACAGGCTTACAGTATAAGATGTAAATGTATAAAAATATTTTGACTTTAAAATAAACCGAACGATAAAAACAACATTATTCAGTATATTTAAAATATTTTTATGTTACAATGATATCCAATTATTTTATGTGTGCAATAACTGAAATCATTATATTGCAACTTCTGATGGCTCCACCCCTACAATGAATGATGTTCAGTCCTGGAATTTTGAGGTGATTAACCCAGATGGAGATGTGAAGTGGTCTTCTTTGAGGAGAATGGCCAAGCTCTTCTGCAAACCCTGGAGCATAGAAAGAATCAGCTGAAAAATGCAAAAAATTACTATATTTCAAAGGAGACAATAATTGTATATTTATTTGTGTGAAACTGTGTACATGCAAACAACGGCCATGTCTCCCTTGTAACGAAAATCACTATACTATCAGTGACGATGCTTGTAAAAATATGTTCCACAGTTTATTGCTCAATCATTTTTGTTTCTTGCATCCTTAATCAGAGGACACACTTTTAATTATGAATGCTTTCATCTATACATTTGGCCATCTTCAGAAACCATAAGTCTGCATATGGTGAATGGTATGTCCACTACATGTGTTGTCATACTAAACCAGAGAACTCTGTTCACCATATGATGCCTAGGTCTTATTGTCTCTGAAGATGGACAAAATGGCCACAAGTAAATGTGTATTCCGTAATTCGACCTAAAAGAATTGAAAATTATTGTACAATATATGTGAATCACTTTTTCCCATAGACAGAATACTATTTGCACCAAAAATTCTAATTTCAGATTGGAATGTATATCCCAAAGAAAAGATAAATGCCAGTGGTGAAGGCATGTTTATAGCTGTAAAAAAACACTGTAATATCTAGAGAGGTTAGCACGCATTCTGAATGTGAAATAATTTGGCTTTGAACGAATGTTAAATGTGGATCAAATATGGTAATAAAATGCTGTTATAAATCTTCTGCCTTAGGAGCAGGGGTGTCAGAACATTTGAAGGAAACTTTGGGAATATTTCACATAAATTTCTTTCTCATGTTGTAGCATTAAGAGTAGTAATATAGTATTAATTGGAGATTTTCAACTTACCAGCTACAGACTGTGAAACTTGAGTGATTAAGTTGGGTAGTAGGGACAGAGAATAATTGAAATTGACATAAATGCCTTTTCCAACCGACTCATGAGGTAACATATTAGCTCTCTTTGCATCTACAGGCCTGAACTGTTTGATACAGTTATCATAGAATGGGGAATCAGTGATCACAAGTCCATCATAGTACCACCAAACATCATTGTAAATAGGAATATAAAGAAAATTAGGATGAAAGTTTTGGATTAGCAAGATAAATAAGAAACAAATTTCAGAATACCTGAGAGGTCAACATGAAAATTTCATCTCCAGCACTAAAAATGTCGAGCATCAATGGGCTAAGTTGATGTCTGTAATTGTGTCTGTAAATAAGTATATCAGTAATATGTATAAGAGATCAAGTCTATTTTGTAGTGGTTGTTGTCAATGTCAAGTACAGATGATGTATTTTCACTCTATACTCTAGATAGGTATATGCTGAGCAAAGTTGTGGTTCAACAGCCTTTTCAGGAAGCTGCTACCAAAGAAAAAGATAGCGTCACTGCAAATTTTAATATTGCCAAAGCCTTGCAGACAAACAAAACTTGAACAAAGCCAAAATCAGTGTAAGGAGAGCAATTCATGAAGTATTCAATGAATTTTAAATTAAAATTCTATATACTGATGTAACAGAAAATCCTAAGAAGTTGTGGTCTTACATTAAATCAGTAGAAAGATTGAAGCAATCCACCCAGACACTCTGTGATGAAAGTGGCATTAAAACAGAAGATGACACAGGGAATGTCATTTCACACATGTGTTTCTCTGAGGAAGGTCACACCATGTTCTTGCTTTAAATCAGTGCACAAATGTCACTGACAAATATCAAAATAAGTGACTGTGGGATAGAAAAGTAATTGAAATTCCTTAACAGATAAAAGACCACTGGACCTGAAGAGATACAAGTAGAGTTCTACGTACAGTATGCAAAAGATCTTGCTCCTCTTCTAGCAGCAGTGTACTGTAGGTTTCTCATGGAGGGAAGTGTTCCTAATGATTGAACCAAAAAAAGGGCAGACAATTTGCATTTTCAAGAAGGGCCAAAACAGATGCACAGAAGTATGGACCTAAGAGGTGCGCCAATAAAGTAATGAGACTGATTTTCTTTGCAAGATGTGGAAACCGTGCAGGCTTGCGTAGGCACAATATCTTTGACCTTGATCTATAAGTTGTTTCTAGTCCAAGCAGCACATCGATGCAACTGCTCAGTTGTGAGTTGTGCTGTAATAGGTTAACACGTGTTTGTGTATCTTGTCACAGAAATGGAACCTCTAATAAGTTAACAAGTGTTTGTGTCTCTTATCACAGAAATGGAACCGCATAATATTGTGCAACAGTATGCCATTTCTTTTTGCTTTAAGTTGGGTGAAAACGTGATGACAACTTACAGTAAGCTTCAGAAGGCATTTGAAGAGGAGGTTATGTCAAAGAGCTCAAGTTTTTCATTGGCATATAATGTTTAGTGAAGGCAAAATGAATGTTGAAGATGAAGAGCGTAGTGGATGACCATCAACCTCATGGACGGATGTCAACTTGGCCAGGGTGCATGAACTTGTATGATCTGTTCGAAGATTATCCGTGAAAATGACTGCAGAAGAACTGAACATAAATCGAGAAATGGTTCGTCTAATAATAACTGAAGATCTTGGTATGAGAAAGATTTGTGCAGAAATGGTCCCCAAAAATCTCACACTACAACAGCAAGAAACATGGAAAAATGTGGCAGCTGATCCATAAGAGCAAATGGAAATCAATCCAGAATTGTTGAGCAATGTTATCACTGGTAATTAAAGTTGGTTTTTTCAGTACGATCCAGAGACATAATGCCAAAGTTCGCAATGGTGCGCCCAGACAAAAAAAGCACACATGTCAAAGTCAAAAGTGAAATGCATGCTTGTGTGCTTCTTTGATTCCAAGGGAATTGTTCATAAAGAGTGGGTGCCTCCTGGACAAATAGTTAACCAATATTACTACAAAGAAATTTTTGAAAGACTTAATAAAAGAGTTCTTCGTGTCTGTGCTAACATTGCTGATAATTGGATTCTGCATCACAATAATGCGCCATCCCATACTGCTCTGTCAACACAGCAATTTTTAACCTCAAAACAAATTTCAGCACTACCACAGCCACCTTATTCACCAGATATCGCTACATGTGACTTTTTTCTATTTCCAAGAGTCAAAACGGCGGTCAAGGGACACCATTATCAAGCAGCACAAGATGTCCAAAAAGCTGTGACGATGGTCTTGGAGGATATTACAGAAGATGAGCTCCAGAAATGTTACCATCAATGGCAGAAGTGCTGGAAAAAGTGTGTGCAATCAGAAGGGAACTACTTTGAAGGAGACAACACTAAACGTGACTAAAATGGTAAGCAACATTTTTTTTTCACATCAGTCTCATTACTTTATTGTCACACCTTGTATATCTCTGAGGTCGGTATGTTGCACAATTTTTGAACATATTTTATGCTGACATATTATGACATTTCTGGAGCCCAGAAATCTACACTGTAGGAATCAGCATGGGTTCCAGAAACAAGGATTGTGTGAATCTCAGCTCACTTTGTTGGTCCCCAAGATCCAGAAAGTGGTAGATATGAGTGTCCAGGTTGATCACATATTCCTTGAGTTCTGGAAGATGTTTGGTACAGTTGCGCACTGTTGGCTACTGACCAAAATATGAGCTTACGGGATATAAGACAGGTAGTGTGACTGGACTGAAAAGTTTCTAGCAAACAGAATACCTGCATATCATTCTCTCAGACATAAGAGTAACTTCAGGCATACTCCAAGGGAGTGTTGTTGGATCATTGCTTTTCACACTATATGTAAATGACTCGTGTATAACATTGGAAGTTCTGTGAGGCTTTTCACGGATTATGCTGTCGTGTAAAGAGAAATTGCAATGGAACATTTTTAGTGAAATGCAGGAAGACATGCAGAGGATGAACGCTTGGTGTAATGATTGGCAGCAGACCCTCAACACTAACAAATATAACATATTGCACACATATATGTAGAAAGACCCATTATTGTATGATTACCCAATTGCAGATCAATGACTGGAACCGGACACATACATAAAATATCTAGGAGGATGCTTCAAAAGTGATTTAAAGTGGAATGACCAGATAAAACTAATCACAGGTAAGGCAGATTCCAGACAGAGATTAATTGGAAGAATCCTCAGGAAATGCAGTCCAGTCACAAAGGAAGCAGCTTACGAAACCATCATTTGACCAATACCTCAATATTATTTTTCAGTTTGGAATCTGTACTTGAGAGGATTGATAGAGGAAATAGAGAAGATTGAAAGGAGAGTAGGCATTTTGTTACAGATTCATTTAATAGGTTTCGAAGCATCGTGGAGATACTCAGCCAACTCCAGTGCCAGATGATACAACAGAGGCATTCTGCATTGTGGTGTGGTTTACTGTCAACATTCTGAGAGCAGATGTTCTTAGAAGAGTTAGCCAGTATATTGCTTCCTACTGTGTATATCTCATTAAAAAAACCATGAAGTTAAATTCAAGAGATTCTAACTCACATGGAGGCTTACCAACAATCATTATAATTTGGGATCTATTCACAGCTGGAATAGGAAAAGGGGCAAGCACAGTGGCACACAAAGTACCCTTTACCATACTGTAAGGTCATTGGGAACTATAGAGGTAGATATAGGAATTTGTACACTGAGCCAGTATCTTCTGATGGTTGTTGCAGATAGCCCTGGAGATATACAGTGTGTTTGCAAGTTGTTTGAACAACTCTCTAATCCTGAACTGAAAGAAACTGGAAGGCTTCAAGCACTAGTCATTTGTTTCCAGTTCAGCCAGTGTTGCCTAACTGACAGTACTGTCTGAGGTATCCTTTGTCTGCTGTGTCACTGTGCTGTACTTCACTCTATTTTGCACTGTTTCCTTTCCTTCTAATAAGTGTACATAATTGTTGCAGTTATGTTCTTTATTAAACATGCCAATACATAAGACAACTTCAGTTTCAGTTATAAACAATATTTAAGTCTTTTTTACCTCGGTACATGAATTCTGCTTTTGCTGAAGTGTGAAGCATAAATGAAGGTGCCTGTAATGTGGGAGGCACATGGGGCTTGTTCCTTCCTCCCCTCTTCCCCCGCATAGCTCCTCATCCCATGGTGGTCTGTGTGGGGGTTGGGCTTATTTCCTCTGCTCACCACAAAACCCTCAGGTATTTGGCCAACTTACATTTAACACACTATACTTGGCTCAAGTAATTAATTTAAGAGTAATTTTATGGCTTGTTGTTTGCAAGTTGTCATTATTAATTGGGCTACCACAGTATCTAAGGAATCATATTATTGTGGTTTACTGCAATCTGCAATTTGGTCTTTAGTAATTCAATATTATTTGAAATGGGTGGATTGCTACTCATTGCACATACACATGGATGGATATGTGTGTGTGTGTGTGTGTGTGTGTGTGTGTGTGTGTGTGTGTGTGTGTGTGTGTGTGTGTGCGCGCGCGAGTATATACCTATCCTTTTTTCCCCCTAAGTTAAGTCTTTCCGCTCTCGGGATTGGAATGACTCCTTACCTTCTCCCTTAAAACCCACATCCTTTCATCTTTCCTTTTCCTTCCCCCTTTCCTGACGAAGCAGCCGCCGGTTGCGAAAGCTCGAAATTCTGTGTGTGTGTTTGTGTGTTTTATTCTTTGTGCCTATCTATCGGTGCTTTCCCGCTTGGTAAGTCTTGGAATATATTCCTTTCCTTAATAAACATATAGAATTTTTTGGTGTATACCTGTCTATTCCTCTTCTTCCTCCTCCTCTTCCTCTTCTTCCTCCTCTTCTTCCTCTTCTTCAACCTCCTCTTCTTCAACCTCCTCCTCTTCAGGCTCAGGTTGGAACTTGGGTTCTTCAATTTCCTCATCTTCATCAACAGGCTTCACTTCCTCTTCCTCGGGGCTGTCTGGGTCTCCCTTCTTCTTGCCTGGCCTCTCACCAAACCATTTGGGCAGCTTGGCTGTGGGGATAATGCTTTGCATTATGATTTCAATAATTAATGCCGAAATAGCTGACTAGAACAAACTGTGTTTTGGCCAAGAATATTTTCAAATATTATGACAGTGATTCAGTAAGTGAAGTTTACAATCTGTAACAATGTAAATTTATTCAGATGTTACCTGTGAACAACAGAATGCCCTGATAGATATTGCATCTTCAAATTGTTGCATTTTAGCAGAAAAGTAGTTAGTGTTTAACATTTGACTACCTGAAAGACATCTCACTTATTTTATGCACTACCCAAGGATTACATGCTGTCAGGCACACTGACAGTCCAACTATGGAGACAGCTTGACTAGTGCAGTTAGTAGTACATTGCTTGGAAAGGGCAGGGACATAGATTCCAGTCATTGTGTGACACACTATTGTAACGTGTTGAAATGATGAGTACATACCACTGTTTTTTTCTTATTTCATAGGTATTACCTCCCATAACTATTTTAGTCTGTCATAAAACCTAGCACAATCATTACATTTCCACTGAGGGGATTTAGCAATAAACATCACATCATCATCCTCATTTTCCCATCTATCCAACATCTGGTTGGGATGGGGTATCTATGGTACTTCACTACTTTTCTGTCTTTCCACCATTCTTCTTCCACAGTTTGGTTCCATAGCAGGTTTTTCCTCCTTAAACTCATCTCTATTGCATCAATCCATCTTGTTCTCAGTCTTCTTCTTGGCCTCTTGCCCTCAATCTTGAACTCCATCATTCTTCTTAGTATTCTTCCCTCTCCCACCCTCTTCACATGCCCAAAACATTTTAATCTATTCTTTTCAATTTTCTCAGTCAACTTCTCCACTCCAGTTTGCCTCCTAACATCTTCATGACTGGCCGCAGTGGCCAAGTGGTTCTAAATGCTTCAGTCCGGAACTGTACGACTGCTATGGTCGCAGGTTTGAATGCTGCCTCAGGCATGGATGTGTGTGATGTCCTTAGGTTAGTTAGGCTTAAGTAGTTCTAAGTTCTAGGGGACTGATGACCTCAGATGTTAAGTCCATAGTGGTTAGAGCCATTTGAACCATTTTGAACATCTTCATTTTTCACTCTGTCTCTCCTAGTCTTCCCTAGCATACTTATCATAACTTCATTTGACTGGATTGTATCCCACTCTCCTCTCTTTTGGTCATAGTCCAAGTCTCTGAGCTGTAAATTAGTATGGGTTTGAAGTAAGTCTTGTATAGCACCAGCTTGCACCTCATTCTCACTTCCCATCCCCATACTGAGCCCCTCACACAATGGTAAAATGTACTACTCTGTTGTATTCTTTTGCTAATGTCTGTCTCCAAATGAGCATTCCCCATTAATACACTTCCCAAATATTTAAAGTTGTCCACTATTTCAATATCCCATCCCTTAACATGAATTTGTCCCTTGCTCTCTCTGTCCCCTCTGGTTACCACCATGGTCTCACTTTTCTCCACACTAAATTTCATTCCATATTTCTCGATCTTATCATGTGGATGGCTCTATTTGTTTTTGTACCTCCTTACTGCTTGTTCCCCACATCACAATATCATCAGCAAATAATAACAGCTTCATCCCCATCCTCTATGGGCTTCTTTCATCTCTTTGACTATTACATCCATCACCATTATAATTAGTACTAGTGATATCACACTTCCTTGTCTTAGTCCCATAACATTCTTAAACCATTCAGATCTTCCAACTGGTGTCTGCACACAACTAGAGCTTTTTTTCATACATTGCCTGGATGACTTCAAGTGTTTGCTTTCCAACACACTTTTTCTTCAAGGTTGCCCATGCCTTTTCCCTGGGAACACTCTCATAGGCTTTCACTATGTCGAGAAAGGTCATCACCAGATTTTTCATCTCATTAAACTACAAAATACTGTGAACTGTTTAATGTTCTTTGGTAACATGCTTTTAAATTTCCCAGTAGGAGAAAAAATGGATTCTGTGTCTAACTCGGTACAATATTTCATTGTTAACTTTATTCTTCTTTCATGTCATCACATCTTGTAAACATGAGCAATGACTTACTTAACACACTGTAAGTTAAATCAGTAGTCAGTGTGGAATGCATTGTTTTTAACCCAGATGCAAAGTCCCCAGTAAGATGCTACACTAACTAGCATGGATGAAATCAGAGTTGTTGATCACCTCATACATCAGTGCTACACAGAGTCTGATGTTGGTTCTTTATCATCAGAGCTGTGCTATTCTCAATGGCTACACAGTCATTATTGCAGCAAGTATTCCAGTTCTGCACCTTTTTTTCGTTTGATGTAATATTACCTCTCTATTCATCAACAAATAGGCAGTAAACTATACAAAGTGAGGCAATCTTTGGATGTGTAATGTTGACCACATTGCAAATCCTATTTTTGTAAGTTCTGTCACCTTATGGATTGAGTGTCAAACGATTAAAACATCAGTTGGTGTTTGTGAGTAATTTTTATTAAATTATGTGTCATAAAGTTATTCTCCTCTGCATAAGAAATACTTTATAATAACTACTATTAGGAGTGCTGAAATAAGAACTGTGATATGTAATTTAACCTTGTTCATGACAACTAAGAGCCTATAAAGCTGTTGATTAGATTAGGAATAAATAACAGTTATAATTTCTAGTGATGTGTTTATTCAGGGTATTCCTTATAACTGAAGAATCAACAGTTCCTCTCTGATAGTGTTCTCTGATTTTCTTTTTTCTTTCTTCCCATAAACCTTTTAAATGTATCATTATCAGTCATCTTCTCATAAATAATTATGATATAGGAGGGCTATTTATTCTAGAAGACCTTGATTACTTGACTGTTTCTATATTAGTTATTGGCTCTCAAGTGTGACATCAAACACTGATTTATAATGGCGGCAAAATACCGCCATTTCATTTTGTGGACATATTTTTATGGGACATAATACTTTTAATGAATATTTCCATATGCTTTACCAAGAATTTTCAAGGCATACCATACCTTTCGGTTTCTTCTTTGTCATAGATGTCTGTATAAGGATTACTCACAGCTTTTAGGGAATAGTTGCTGATTTGTTTGTAAAGGAGGCAGTAAAAATTGAAATTTTATGATCTGCATCTACACCCAAGATTTGCATATTAATCACATTTGCTGCTGTCGTGTAAACTAAGCTGTTCAGTGAACAATGGAACAGATTTCTCAGATTATTCCGGTTGTAAATGTTTGTATTTTGAAAACATTATGTACCTGTAAGAAAACTAATCTCGTTCATCAAGAGACTACATAAGAACTCATTAAAAATAGTAGCCATTAGGAAGCAGTCAGCAAAAGTTACCAGCTATTGTTTGTCAAGACCTTCTGTGTTCATTTTATCAGATGATGGAAAATGCAGGATGGAATAATAATTATATTATGAAAAGGATAGTTGCTACTCACCATATAGTGGAGATGCTGAGTCATAGTTAGGCCTACCTGTTTCTCAGCATCTCCACTATGTGGTGAGTAGGAACTATCCTCTTCATAATATTGTCATTTTGTCAGATGAAACTGATTATAATATGACACAATTGAAGGAGTTAAATAAAGCTAAACAAATAGTGTGACTGCTACTGTTGATTATTTTTCTAGAACCAACAACATAGTAATCTTAAAATGAAGTTCTGCACAATGATAAAATAATCATTATACTGCATTGTTACAAAGTATTTTTCAGCTGGATTTATCAAAATTCGTTATTATGTGAAATAATTTAACATTAAATTGCATAGAAAACAAAACTTGTACAGTCCCACATTCAGCTTGACATTGTTACTATAAAAGCACATTAAGTTATAACATGCATTCAAGGAAAGAAATCTGGAGGATTGTGATTCAAGTTATAAGTTAAAAACAGCAAAAATTCTCACACATTTCAGTTGCAGTGGTACAAAAAAACAAACTGAGGAAGGTCAGTCATTTGGGCACAACATACTCACACATTGTAACAAAACTAAATAAAAATTGGCTCAAAATACTGGTTGGTTGTAGAACCTTTTCACTGAGAAGAATGACATATTCGGAAGTTATAATCATCAGTATTAGTCTTAAGATAATAGTTTTAGTTTCTGTCATTAAGTGAATATTTCAGTTTACTCCTGATGACACAGCCGGCTTAAGGAAGACAATGACTCCTAAAACAACATAGTTCAGCCATATTTACAGTTTGAATCATTGCAAATCTTGGTGAGAGAGTTGACAAATTTTACATATTTTCATTCAATAATGTGATATAGAATAATATCCTGGAGTACCTCATCATTAAGAAAGAAAGTCTCCAACTCTCAAAAATGTGCTGTTAAGAATAATATGTGGTTCTCACCCACAGTTATCTTATAGACATGTATTTAAGGAATTAGGCATCACATTTTGGTTCTGTTTGCATTTGTGATTGGGTGCAATCTGCTGGTTCATTACTTATCATGAACTATAGTTTTATATTTTTATTTCCCCTGTAATGATATCTTTGAGTGTGCAGATGATACCATTTGTACATAAATTTCCACGGTTGTTACAGTAAATAATTTGCATTGGCACATATAGTACTGGTAGTATTCTTTCCATCTTATCTCAGTTGCCTCGCAGACTGTAAGACCAAAGAAAAGGAATTTTTCTTCAGGAAATAAATGAATGGAATACTTATGAGACAAATTATCATTTGTCAGGAGAAGCTCCTGTTGACCAGCTAATTATGAACAATTGAGGGTCCCAAAGTTTAATTCTCTGCAATGTAATCTTGTCATAAGAATCTTTCCAGTCACGGAGTTGTTTCAGTTATTCTAATTTAAGCATTCATTATTAACAAGCATCTGTAACAATCATCTTATACTATCTAGTTCACTAGATGAACCTGCACTTCAGAATTTCTTTTTCTCTACTCACTTTGTGAAGCATACATCTGCTCCCGAAACAAGAAACATCATACATTAACAATATATTCGCAACACTTATGCAAATAAATGGCATTTATTTTTAAAAATTTCACTGACAGATGGAAAATAACTCATCAGCTATATGTGGCGAGCACCTTCAGTTTTGCTAATCTCCAAGAAGAGCAGTCGTACTACCTCCCCCAAAACGTATCAGTGTTTACAGCAGAGATAGTACCCATCAGCTTGTTGAGCATCTAGGATTGAAACGAGATGCATACCACATCAAACTTGGGAAGTGTACTGGCTCTTAACACACCAGCAATAAGGAGGAACAACATTTATTTTAAGAACATAATACAAAATGTCGTATCTTAGGAGTCCCTGGTTTGTCAGTTAAAGGTTGGACTCCGTCACCTCCAAAGGTCCGAGGTATTTTGCTCTGATTGTTGCCAGCATCATATTTAATGTACCAGGGAAGCAGGTTGCTAGCCTTACTTGCCCCAAGTCCCATTGAGTTTTACCCCTAACGGTTGAGGGACTAACCGGTGGATTTGGTAGTCTTTGCTGTATGAGCACAAAGGTGACCACGACTCAGAATATGTCCGAGATGCCCATCCTTATTCCAAAGTAGCTGGTGTCCCGACTGTCGGGACCACTTACTTGGCCACTCGTACATTGCCCGTGGTTCATGAACTAGGATATGACTACAGGAACCCACACCATGAACCACTGGGTTCAGCAGTAGAGGGTAGGAGGAGTCGGGGCAGACCAAGGAGAAGGTACTTGGATTCAGTTAAGAATGATTTTGAAGTAATAGGTTTAACATCAGAAGAGGCACCAATGGTAGCACTGAATAGGGGATCATGGAGGTATTTTATAAGGGGGCTATCCTCCAGACTGAACGCTGAAAGGCATAATCAGTCTTAAATGATGATGATGATGATGATGAATACAAAATGTGGTTGAGCTACAGAAGCATGAAAATTCACTGCACTTTCTCTAGATACCACTTTACCCAGACACCCAACAAAATAGGTCTTGGGCCTTCTCGCAAATGATCTACCATACAACACACAGTTGTTTTACCATGATTTCAATGTATCCAACAAAATCTCTGAAATTTTAATATGTGAAAGGAGGAGTGGAAAGAAATATAGTGTTGCAGAGATAATGTCATAATTTGCAACCCATACCCTCTAAAGATCATGGTTTACAGATTTAACATTTGCTAGACTGCACCTAATGTCCATCAAGACAACTTTCCTAGTCACTTTCATAGAGTAGGCATCAGAGACTCCTCCATTCTTTCCTCTGACTCTACTGCAGAAGATGATATAAATCATGTATTCTCTTTGTCTGAAGAATACCACAACCAGCAACTCGAGACTAAGCACATTGAAACACCAGCTGACCACTAGTATCACCACTATCCTTGCACTGCAGCACAAAAAAGACTGAAGAAAATCATCATAGACTTTTTAAGAGATTGTAACCTTGAGTGTCTTGTCTCATGGAGAGGTTCTGTAGCATTCCCTGGACTATGGGTTAAGTGATAGTATTTTGTCTGCAGGTTGTTTAATGTCGTCTTGTGGAAGTCATCATATAACCAGAAGATACTGTAGCAGTTTCACTAAAGTTAGAGAGTTTTATTTGTATTATTCCTTACGTTTTTTTATAATCTAAAATAACTGTATCAGTTGTCAGTGAAAAAGATGTTATTATTAACTGTGTGCTCTGAATGTTCTGACAAGATCATTTTTTAATGTTAAGATTCTATATAAGGGACTATTAAATTACAATATAAAACACATTGTCTGATAATGTTTACCTGACAAGGGGCAATTTGTAGAACTAAGAAATTTGTAGTTCATTTTTCTCAATATTCGGAATATATAATCTTAAATGATTACCATGTATTATCAACATTGCTCTTGAGTTTATTGTGACATGCATAGATTTTCACTCAGAAAAAAATTCCCAGTGGATAAAAATGTTACTTGAAATATGAAAGAAAGCAAAAATTTTTAATCAATTTTAGCAGTTTGCTTTCCTCGATGAATGTGATATGTAAACTACAAAGCTATTTTATATAGTGTAACATTTCAGTGTTAACTAATTTTCAAATAAAATGCTTTGCTGTTGTTTGAATTTGATATTTACTGTTAATACATCACAACGAATCTATATGCAAGTGTTTGTTAAGAGTGAAGCATAGGCTTCTGAGAAAGCTCTACTGATATAGTTGTTTCAAGAAAGAGTTAACTGCAAGTTTAATTTTGTTACTTTTTTCCTATGCCAAGCTACTGCAAAAACATATAAAAATCGCAAAAAAATATTACCTCCATTGTAAAAATTTTTCTTGAACATAACTTACATTTTTGTCTTGAATCAAATTCGGTAGCCTTATCGGTCCACTGCTTCTCCAGGACTTCTTTGTTTTGTTCAGCTAAACCCTGAAGGGGAAGAGCAAGCAGCCACGCATTGTATTAAATGGGAGCACACAATCAGTCATACAAATGCATCAGGAGTCAGATATGTTAGTTTTGCTGTGTTGTCATTCTTCCACAGAGAGATGGCAATACGATTTTGCAACCGGTGCTGTTCTTAAAAAAAAATAACTAATTAAATCAAAGTGAAGAGACATTGCACGTGCACATGCTGTACGTTTTCATAAGGACCCACAGATGCAACCTGTTAGCTTTCATGTCATCGGCAGGGAAAGAGAACTATATAGGCTGCAGTTACAACAAAAAAAATCAATTTTGATGGCACAATTATTCATGTGTGTTATGTGCCAAAACAGTGAAATGAACAAGGCAATGAATTTAACAACTCTCTTTACACAAGAATGTGGCTATTTATCCAGGTTTAGTAATTGCAGAGAAGTAATATAATGAATTATTTTCTATGCTATTTTTTCTTCTTTACTTTGAATTAAGGCAAAAAATAGGAAAGAGTATTGTTTGAAATCAGAGGAACACAAATCTTCTTTTAGCTTGCAGACAAAGGAACATAAACAAATATGAATAAATATCTGCAATAAATTGCTTTGCCAGAGCTTTTGAATCATTTGTTCTTTTGAGAAATTGATAGAACTGAGATTCATGCAATCATTCATTCAATTGAAGGATGAATTGATTAGCAAATTCATTTTTAGTTGCTTATGTAGAAACTTCAAGCAACAAACTGATAAATTCTAAATATTATACAGGTTTGTTTCCTTTTCTGAAAGAATACTTTTGACATTGTGGTCCAAGCTGCCAGAGATGATGGTCATGTGTGGATGAAGTATGCATATTTGTGTGAATGAATGGGTGTGCATGTTTCTCTTTCTTTTTCTGATGAAAGCTCTGACCAAAAGCTCATGTGTAAGTGTCTTTTAATTGCACCTGTCTGCAGCTTAATATTTCATTTTTATGGTAACACTCTGTCTTTTCCATATGTTATTAATATTAACTTTTGTTAATTTTCAAGTAGTGACCATTCTCCACTATACAATTGTTTGTCACCAAAAATGTGAACACAAACTTCTGACAAATGACCACAACATTATTTTCTGCATTCATATGCTGCTGATAGTGTTCAGTGTTACTCGAAATCCTCCAGAATGAAAAGAACTATAAATATTTATTATAGATCCCAAGTTAAAAAAATAATTATATTTCTGAATTTTCAGTTCTCATGTTGCAATGAACAAAGATTTGTCAAGGGCTGCAGTAAGCAGTCATATAGTTCTCTTTAACTTTATGGACAATTAAGTGTTGTGTTAGTGTTATCACATTTTAATAAATATTTAACTGTTATTTGACTGTAAGTCATGAAATAGCAAACAGTCTCATAAAGGTCGAGCCATATATTCTGTGGAAGAATATCCTAAGGGAATAAACACAGGTATAATAAATAACATATTAAATCAGTGCAGTAATACACATCTCTAGGAGATATCGGCAGGCCTGTTGCTTTGTCCCAGCAGTGAGGTGCCTGAGGTAGGGAAAAACAAGCAGCAAAAAATGCAGTTCTCTGTGGCTGGAACCACCTCACTACTTACTCTTGCTTCTCTTGGTAAACACTTCGTACTTCTCTTTCCAAAGTTTCTCATTTACCTCAGAGCTTAATGTGGCCCAACCCTGCATGAGGACAGGAATAAATGTTATACTAAGCAAGAAAAATGTGTGGTTTTTTTCATTACAGTTTCTTCCATGAATAAAACTGCAGCTAGATATGTGCCTTTTGTTTTGAAAGTGGTAGTAAGAAATGATACCACAGATGTAAAAATGTGGTTGTCAAAAGCATGAAGTCTGACGTCTGATAAGAAATAGAAATTAATGTGATTAAGATCCACAGTAAAGCCCACACACAATTAACAAGAAAAATAGTATTATGAAAGTGGAAGTACAATGTAAAGAAATGCAAGAAAATAAGCAAGATGTCTTCATGACATCAATGGCATCTGAAAGTCAAGCAATATATTTGTGAAATAAATAAATGCTTTTTAGCCATTGGCACCCATATTTATTTAAACAATATTAGAATCCACCAGCTGCAGATAACACAGTGTGTGCAAAGTCAGGTAACCAAGTCTAGCAGTTTGGAAAAGTAAGTTAAAGATTGCAAAAATTAAGAGATACCATTAAATGTAACTAAAATTCCGGTTAACTATTTTAGATTTATGTCTGTGTGCCAAAGGGAATTGAGTAATACTGTAGTACTAACACCAGGGTTTATACAAAAGGTTTACTGGTTAAGATACCTCTCAGTTCATTTACTTTGTTCTGCATTGTGTGTATTTCACAGCACTGTGAGCACACTAAAACTATGTATTCAATATGCCTGATAACTCTGGCACTGCTAATCTTGATTTGTAGGATGGCATTTGTAGGCCATGTTCTCAAGTTAGCCACCCATTTGTTAATGCCACACAGATGATATTTTTTCTTTCTATGTCTAAACTACAGACAAGAAAGCCAAAATTAAAAAAATCAAACAGGGATAGATATGTACAGAAAAATCACACTTTGCTCAAAGAGAGCAAAAAGTAAATGATGTGTTTTCACTTAAAAAAAGTAAATAACAGTAAAAAGAAAAATTAATTAAAACATTTACAAATGTTTATAGTTAATACTTCTCAAGAAGATACCACAATTAAAAAAAAATAATGGCTTCAGATAAAAGAACTCTATTTCTCCCCATTCCTTCTTTTGCTCTGTCTCATGATTTTGTGTTTACTTTTTTACTTTTCTATTCACATAACCCTGATTTTTAACACATTTCATTACCACTGTTTTTCCCTTAGATTACTTTTGACTCCTACATTATTATGAGCTTCTTTTGTTTCAGTTTCTCAAACTGACAGTTATGAGAAAATGCTGGTAAAATGCAAAAAAATACAATAAGCAATAGAGTGGTTTGTAACTCCTTTTGGAGGTCCTATGTTCAGATGGGAATTAAAGGATATAGTGAAACAAGATTTATTGCTTTACTGTATGTATTAGTGTTAATGGCTTATTACATTTAATTTTTTATCTGTCTTTGTCATTTACGTCTCTCTCTTTTATGTTAGGTTGAATATATAGTAAAAAAGTCTTAATTATTTCAAATTTAATATTGCATAAATGACTCCCATTATTTTATCTTTGTTTTGTATTGAACTGGTACATGTGCCTAGATGCAAATAAGGAGTTTACAGGCACCATTTTTCTCACTGTTATCGTCTTTCCATTGAAATATGCATCTGGTTATCACAGATGAAGACGTGGTTAATATACAGTATCCCTTGCTTTTTATCATATGGTGCCATAATTGAATGGTTTATATTTTTTTCTTGTACGATAATTTGAATTTAATGCCTGCTGTGGCTGACAGACTTCTTTTTATATCAACCTTCAGTGTATGAGGGAGCTGTGAAGTTCTATTTGCTAGAAAAATTACTTCAGAAGATAATGAGAACAACAAGAGACTACCAATGTAACTGGATGTTGATTTGTTAATTAATAAAGACATTTTACCATTCGTTATAAACATTTTCTCATATTTAGCTCAAAATAAAATCAGACATTGTACTCTTTTTCTTTAGTTACACACAATATGTGCGATTTCTGCAACTATTTAAATGTTTGAAAATTTTCGTTTTTAGAAGTGGTTTTATGAGCAATGAATGGTGATTGTCTTTCAACTTACTTGGAGGGTGTGTATAAGATGTAATACATAAGGAATGTAGATTGTTTACAAATGAGGTATTGAAAGTCTTACCCCTTCAAAGAGCTTCTTCTTGTCATCATATGATCTTGTATCAACACGGCGCTCATACTTTGAAGCAACCTGGATTTTAGGCTGTGAAAGTGATAAAATTAAGAAAATGAAAAATTAATATAATCTACGACACTGAAGAATAAGTACACAAGAAGACTGCTATTTGAAAATATAAAGATAATACTATTTATCATCCTTAAATACTTCATTATAATGATACAGATAAAAAGAATGGTCTGTAGAAAAATCTTCCTCACAAGAGATCTACCTCTAGAATATTTTGAGAGTAGTTTTGTGATTAAACATCCAAGAAAATGCAACTGAAAATTTAATTTTATGATTGAAACAGTGGTTGGCCAGTTAAAGTTTTTACTACCATATAACAGTAAGAAAAATAAGTTTAAAGTGAAGTGGCTTTTGATACTTACTGGGTACTTTCCAGTCAGTGCTCTGAAAATTGAGAGAGAGAAGTGGAATAATTAGTAAAGGTTTATTCATGTCATCACATAATCCTGTAAACATAAATCTCTATGAATGGTTCTGAGAATTAGAATATACTTGGCAGTATGAGTAATAGGTTAGATGATATTAAATTGTCTTATTTACCCTAAGAATGCAAATAATACTGTGTGCGATAAGAATTCATGAATGTAATTGCAGGTACACTTACTCTGGATCCAGACCCTTCTTCATAGCTTTGTGCCTAAGCTGCTGCTTCTGCCTCTCCTTCAGTTCTTTCAGCTGCAAGACAAAATCATGATCATGCAGTTGTGTTGGATTTTACATTTCCGATTAGAGATATAACCTGAATAATGGGAAATATATCATGAACAAATTATCATGTGTATTTTCAATTGTGAAATGTTCATTTAGTTGAACTCACGTCATAGTCCTGCCTCTTCTGTCTTTCTTCGAGGTCATATTTCTCTGTTTCAAGCTTTACAATAGTTTCCCACAGTTCTGTTGCTTTTGCACGCAGCTTATCTAAACTGAGCCCATCAATATCAAGAGGCTTGATGCGAATGCTCAGGGAGATTCTCTTCTCTTCCTCCAACTGTTCCTTGGTCTTGTTTCTCTCCAATTGTGCAGATGACATGTTGAACTGTTGAAGAGGAAGAAGTCATATAGATTATAAACTCACAAATCTTCTCTTTTGATATACCTTTGCATTATTTGTACACTTATAAGTATATTATTACATGATAATGGAAAAATCCAAAATTGAAGTAATTTTGATAGTATAAAATCTACAAATGTAATTAGTAGTAGATCAAGTACTTCTAACTAATCATAAAAACATTTCCAGTTACAAGTAGCTATCAAGTTTTAGAATGGAACATTCACTCTGCAGTCAGATATAATAGGGTGGTAACATTCTTGACACGTTAAATTTGTAGGCCTTTCATAGACATTGTTCTGCTATCTGAAACAAAGACTGATTCACATCTATGGCCTTCCTCTGCATACCACTATGAAGTTTATGGCAGAGGGTACTTCCCATTGTACAAGTTAGTAAGACTTCCCATTCCATTTGTCAATGGAGCACAGAAAAAATATTTGCTTAAACACCTCTGGATGCACAGTAATTAGTCTTACCTTGTCTTTATGACTGATACAATAGTGACACATGGGGCAGGGGTTGTATTATTTTCCTAGATATCACTTAAGGTTGGTTCTGGAAACTTTGTAAGTAGAATTTCATGGAATAGTTTGTGTTCATCTTCAAGCACCTGCAAGTTCAGTTTTCTAAGCATCTCCATGATGCTCTGTCCTTCCTATTCTTTTTCTACAGAAGCTCACTTGCATTAGCTTGTCTGACTAGCAAATTTAGGAGAAAGAAGCTGGTTAAGAAATAGTTTAACCATAGCTTAATAATTAGTTGCAGAATTGAACTTTCAGTCTACACTGAGGTGTAAGTAGGAATAAACTTAAATAAACAGACCTACCAGGATAAAACAGTCTACCACATTGAGACATTTTCCAGTCCCAACCATGTGCAGGACTGTACCTTCGTCATAAACTTTGACATGATTGAAGAGGTTGCATCATTAACATAAACAACCGGCCTCTGCAGTCAACTACAAAGCTCCATAGAATATTTGTGTTTTTCTCAGCAGTAATACTTTAGTATTGATATTTTGTCTTAGTGTCAGTGTTTGGGTTGGAATTATTGGTAATGACATAATGGGTCAATGATTCTTCACCAACATGTCAGTGGACAAGTAAATTAGCAATTTTTTCAGAGTACTGTACTTTGAGTTACAGAATGAGATACTGGCAGATGTGTTCTGATGGTCAATTACATATTGCCATTCACCTACCTCTCTGGTAGGTAAATTGGAGAATGTTCTGCTCTCTGTTTGATAATCTGTACTTCATTTATTTAGGTAAAGAAAGGGAAGGGGAGGTGAGGGTAAACAGTGATTTATAAAAGCGTCATATATGCTTATTTGCGTCCTGATTGGTACATACACAACACTGCAGCAGAAGTTATCAACAATACTCTGTGTAAACCAGAACATGTGGACTGATATTTTTCCATTGTGGAATGGGCTGACACCTTTTATTGACCATGAAAGACACTTCAAATGCCAACTGTCAAGTTGTCCATTCACTAATTATTATGATCTTCAATACAATTTCACAATTTTTCTGCATTGTTACCCAGTAATTGATTTGCTCACCAGTCAAAGGAGTGGGCAGAAAAAAGTAAATTGGTTTCAGACCAATAAGAGGTATTTAATCAAGAGTTAAAAACTTTGGTTTTAGAGGTATTATGTTGTAATGTTGCTATACTATTACAATATGAACTGTTTACTTACGGTTGCATCCTTCTTTGTAATCGTGAAGTTAGGGCCCTTGTTCTTGCTCTGGTCCTGTGGAAGGAATTGTAATTTTCAGTTCATGTATTGTAAATAGAAATTGTTAGAATGTTCATTTTTTTCTTTTGAAAATTGATTTGCATTTTACATTTCTGTCCATATTCTCATTTTATATGTCACATTTAATGAAAGTACGTCATATTCGTATTCAGGAAAACTTTTCTGTTTTCTAGTTTTGTTCAAAATTATGATGCTCAGATACAAAAATTTAAAAAAGAATATTGTGAAAAAACTGACTTACCATACAGAAAAAAAAGTTTTCTTTACCTATGTATGTCGTTGCACAGGAACCAATTTCTGTTGAAAGCCTCAAAAATCTTTTGCAGAATAGCTTTGTGTTGAGGAATTATTTAGCAGTTATATTTTTCAAATGTTCTTTTGCCATTTTTATTGTATGTACATGCTGTTTGGTTGTTAGCAATCAGATAAAAATCAATTGTCTGATTTTTAAAAACTCCACTTTTGCAATTAAAAGAGAATTTCTTTCCATACTGAGTTTTGTTAGAATTAAAAAAGGAAAAAGAGAAACATAAAAACAAAAACAAAAATCTTTGCAGTGAATAAATTTTTTATAAAGCTCACAGACTTCACAGATTTCACATCCTTATGATGTGTCAGCACTGAAAGAAGCTATCTTAAAACATGTTTTAATTCCTTCAAGTATCTGCAGTTTAAACAGAAAGATGGCAAAGTATTTATTAAACACCCAGAAACATAAAAAATAAAAGCAATTTTGTTACACTGTGTTTGAATAGAACATTGTAACACGTCTTATGCCAGATTAGTAGGTTTTATAGCACAGGAAGAAATTGCTACAGCAGATGCTGATTATATGTGGAATACAGTAAGTTCTTTCAGTTAGAAAAGGTAAGAGGCTTAATTGTTACAACATCTGTTATTGAAGAAAGGAACGTTAAGAATTAGACAGGGGTACTACAAATCATGTTAGCCATTTATTTTTGAGGTGGTTGTTCCTAGAATGATAAGCATTCTTCCTAAGTCAAGAAAGATGCAGGAGGACTATCTTCTGGGCAGAGAAACCAACACTCGCCCAGAGTACCCAGGATAATACACAGGCAGGTTGGTCCAACAGGTCTCACCACACTACACTGTAAATTTCAGCGGTCACCACTAGCTTACCGGCTGTGAAAAATAGAGAAAAACAGAGAGAACACAGTTAGACACTGAACATTAAAAAACTTTCTGTACATCTAAGTGGATTGACTCAATTCAGATCTACTGTACATTGATTTTAGGTCCAGGAATCACACTTTTGTGTGTGCTTAATAAAAGTAAATGTATGCTACTGTTTACAATGATGCATGAAAGGAAACAATTTAATTTACACTATAAATCTAACTAACATTTTAATATCCCATTTTCACATTCTTCTTTAATAGAGGGAAATATTCCACGTGGGAAAAATATATCTAAAAAAAAATGATGTGACTTACCAAACAAAAGTGCTGGCAGGTCGATAGACACACAAACAAACACAAACATACACACAAAATTCAAGCTTTCGCAACCAACGGTTGCTTCTTCAGGAAAGAGGGAAAGACGAAAGGATGTGGGTTTTAAGGGAGAAGGTAAGGAGTCATTCCAATCCCAGGAGCTGAAAGACTTACCTTAGGGGGAAAAAAGGACAGGTGTACAGTCGCACACACACACACACACACACACACACACACACACACACACACACACACACACACACACACACACACACACACACACACACACACACATCCATCCGCACATACACAGACACAAGCAGACATTTGTAAATCCCATTTCTGCTTGTGTCTGTGTATGTGCGGATGATTATGTGTGTGTGTGCGAGTGTATACCTGTCCTTTTTTCCCCTTAAGGTAAGTCTTTCCGCTCCTGGGATTGGAATGACTCCTTACCCTCTCCCTTAAAACCCACATCCTTTCGTCTTTCCCTCTCCTTCCCTCTTTCCTGAAGAAGCAACCGTTGGTTACTAAAGCTTGAATTTTGTGTGTATGTTTGTGTTTGTTTGTGTGTCTATCAACCTGCCAGCGCTTTTGTTTGGTAAGTCACATCATCTTTGTTTTTAGATATATTTTTCCCACATGGAATGTTTCGCTCTATTATATATATATAAGGAATTTACTACTTATTGGGCATGCATCATATAGTGCAATTTAATACATTACAATGTAAAACTATCCAACATTTTAATATTATATCTCATAAAATCTTTGTACTACAAGGAAGTAGCTACAAATGGGACATGCATCATATAATACAGTTAGAAACTCTAAACCAGTATGTATCTAAAGAGAATGTAGCAACTGCAGTTACTTGGGTACAAGTTATCTATTAGAAGGCGTCATACAGGAAAAATAAAATAATAATACAGGATGTACATAAAGTCCGGGAACACTTTCAGTTATTTATTGCACAAGAATTAAACATTGTACAGATATCTTACATAGTGCATTTTGAAAAGTTTTTTTTTACAAACATTCGATATGGAAACCATGAGTGACCCGGCAGACGTGAATACAGTAATTGAATTCTTGCCATACCCGCCCCAGCATGGCATTGTCGACTGTGGCGGTAGCTTCCTATATTCTCTCCCAGAGTTCTGCAACATCACATGGCAGAGGCGGTACATACACCAGATCTTTACTGTGTCCCTTCCTTGTTGGTGGCTTCTTACCGTACTTGATTCTAAACGTCCACTGAACAGTTGTATCACACTTGTTATGGTCAACTCCTGCACGCAGAAAGCTCACTCCCCACATGGACTCGCCATGTTTGCCACTAGCGCTGACTGTCGGCAAATAATCAAACTAGGCTGTGACAGTATACATGAGAAAAAACTTTCAGGGTTTATGACATATGTATGCTATCTGTACAATGTTTGGTTCTTGTGTAATAAATAACTGAAAGTGTTCCTGGACTTTATGTACACCCTGTATATGGTGTGCTCAACAACACATGTGGTATTTCATGAGAACAGTGAATCTTTGAAAACTTTATGTGATATATTATTTTGCTTTTAAGTAATAACCGGTATAGCTGTTTGAGTGTCTAGCATTACAGAAATAATAAAAAAATATGCAAATTACTTGTAGCTACTGATGAAAAATATTAAAATGCTTTGGAACAGCATAAAATAAATTTAAAATCATACCCTCACTTCCTTCAGCTCTCCTTGCATTAGTACACCCAAATCATTTGAGTTCTTTTAAGGGGAAGGTAATATTTACAACACAGATAACCACTTCATCCAAAATCACATGCAAGAATCTTGTGAAATAGAATCTGGTGGAATGTAGGTGATTTAAAAATGTGACCAACACAATTTAGGGAATGTTTAACAGATGTGTCATTTGCAATTAGAACATGCGGAGACTCTGTCACATAAAAAAAAAAAAATGTGTCTTAAGGAATTTGTGATCGCTCCTTATTTTACCTGTCTTCATTAACTGCCAGGGTCATACAACAGTCTTATGGTGGTTACTGGTTTTGATTTTTCAGTAAACCATCTATGGATCAGTTAATTTCTTTCACTATGCCTGTAGTATGTCTGCCCATTGAGCATGTCACAGGAGATGCATGATGATGAAATGTCAATATCTAACACAACATGTCATATGACAGATCAAATATAGTTGTAGTTAAAGAAATGTCAGATTTGAAGATGTTTTGTGAAAAACCAGAACTGATAGTCATGAAAAACTTATATTATCATTCTGATGGTCAGAGAATGCTCTGTTAAAAGTATTTGATCTTGTTGCTGAAGAGTGCCTTCCAGTAATAGTGTAAGCTAAGTTTCAGAAATTTATGTACACAATACATGAAATGAAATTTTATATGTGTAGGGAAAGTTCTAGTAGAATGTAAAGGAGACCACTTACTGAATAGCAGAAGTGCTGAGCTGTCAACAGGCACACAAAGAAGAGTGGAAGCTTTGCTATCTTTCAAAAGAAATTCTTTGATGAGTTGGGTGCAAATATATCACGCACATGTGCCCACTTACACACACACACACACACACGCACACACACACACACACACAACAGTGGATCTACAATGTGCTGACTAGAAGCACAATGCCAGGGTCTCAGTTCAGTGACCAAGTCATCGCTACCTGTCCTCAATCTTTCCTCCTGCTTTCTGCCTCTTTCTTCCTCTACCCACCCAATGCAATTAAACCCCCAACCTAGTCCACCTACCAAACTGAAATCCTGTCATTGCGTGTCCAGCCACCACTGTATAGATGCACAGGTGTGTGTGTGTGTGTGTGTGTGTGTGTGTGTGTGTGTGAAAGGATTTCTTCCTACAGCTAGCAAAATTTTCATTCTCTTTTGTGTGCATGTTAACAACTGCACATTTCAACTATTTGGTAAGTTGTCTCCTTTGCTTGAAAGTATTTGAAACATAATTTTATAAGACAACATTCCCAATTGTCAATCACACTGTCACCACTGAAAAGAAAACTGAAGTGTTGTATGTTGTCAGTGTTGTAATGTATGAAAGTGACTTCATCAAGGTATAATGTTAATGGAAACATATGGTGATAAGCATTTATCAATTAATAAATTTTAAACTGAAAGTCAAAATGTCATATCAGAGAGCTTTTTATTGATTCCAAATACCAATACTGTGTGCCAACTTCAAACAAATCTAATGTTACGCTGACTAAAAATTAGATGCAAAACTGTGTGACCATCTGTAGCCAGAGCTGTACATACTATAAGTCTCAAATATTCATGGTTCCTCATAAAAAAAACTTTGTTTAAATTTGACATATGAAACTTTAAGACGTGCAGCACACTAATAGATATCTAAGTTCATATGACTATCAGAAGATTGTCACCCGGCATGTTGAAGCTAACAGTATCTTCATGTGTCTGTGGAATTACGAGAAAGAGAATTCAATTACTTGGATTGTTTGTACTAATGTTATAGTACCTATGGGAATGGTATAGGTGAGCGCCTATTACATTCACCTTGAGTAACACAGTGCGCAAGGTTGATATGACAGATTGGCAAAATCGTGGTTATTTTCCTTCAGCCATAATAGAGGATATTCTATGGAGGCGGTGGTAGACTTTACAGTTGCATCAACAAGCACTATCCAATAGCTTTATGTGTTTATAGGTGATTAAGATCATAGTTGCAGTTAAAAGAGGATTGTGATTTTTTAGCTTTGTGTCTCCTTGTAGTGGCTAAAAATGAACTTATATTGAGATCCTTTCCAACTTGTTTTCAAATGAAAACTTAATGAAGAACAGCATCAAATTGACATCTGGAACAGAGCTGCATGCAAAAGACCCAGAAAGTCTGGAAATGTGTGAAACAAAAGAAATGCTGTTTCGTAGGGGTAATAAATGTGAATATTAGTTGATGAAAGGGATAAGCCAAGAAGCATTGTATTCTGACTATACCTTGAGAGCTGCCATCATAGCTTGTCTCTTCTTCTCAGCCTCCTCCAGACGGCGTCTCTTTTCCTCAATGTCCCTCTGCTTCTTTTCCTCAATTTCACGCTGTCTCCTCTCTTCCTCTTGCTTCTTCCTCTCAGCCAAGCGCTTCTCTTCATCAGCACGCATGACCTGTTTGGAATGGTTTTGTATTTCGTTTGAGAAGGCTACAGATTATGTGGTAAGGAATTGAGACTACATGAACAGAATTTAGTACCAGCTACATTTTTCAGCCTGTTTAATGTACTGATAATCATAAGTCATAGCAGATCACTAGTGTCTCAGCAATAATAATGATAATAATAATAAAACACCCAATATTTGACATAACAAAAGTCAAGGTTCACAGCAATCAGTTAGGTTTTTTGAACAAATAAGACATAGTACAAGCACATATGCATGAATGAGTATTTATGAAGTTAACTCACTGAACAAAAACCTTAACACTATGCAAATACTTCATATGTGTAGACTTAAATAAAATTAACCTTAAAAACATGTACCTATTTTGGAGACTGATAGGTAAACAGGGACATTAGCAAATATTAAACTATGATTATGAAGAGACATTTATCTTTACTGAAACTGCAGTAAATACATAAATTTATTCCTTTTACTATGTAAGATTATGTGCAGATCTCTCATTGCCCTCCCATCCTCCTCCTTTTCCAAATTATTTGCAATAGGCATAATAGTTAATTCTTGAAATAAGGAAGCTGCAGCATATTTATTCATTTATTACATGTCGTTTTCCTTGTTGTTTTGGCCTCTTTTTTTCACAGTTGTGCATATACAGCTTATATAGGTAAATTGCCATCTTTAGCAACTGTAATAAAAGTCTTATTCAGACCAGATGCATTTTGTTTTATTCTAACACATCCTCAGTCATAAGGTTTTTCATTGTTTATTCCATTCTTCTTTGCCTTCCATGTGTATTTGTTGAGTGTTTGCATTTGCCCACAGGACCACTTGTATGTGTTTAGTATTTGCATTTGCACACAAGAGTTTCACTGCTCTTCAGGACAGTGCACAGAAGTGTAAATGTGTCAAGTACAGTGAAAGTCCTGTATGCAAATGCAAATAATCAATACATAAAGTTGAAAAAGAGCATATTTAAAATAAAGAAAAATGTGTACGGTCTGAATAAGACTTCTATTACAGTTGCTAAAGATGGCAGTTAACCTGTACAACATGTATTTACTTATTTATGTCCATGGACAATTCTGCACAGTTATATTGGACATGTTTACATGAAGTTTGAAAAAATTACAAGTTTGCAAAATATGTAACTACATGTATATATTTGTAAAATGACTGATTTCTTCAAAAATAGCCTCTAAAATATAAGCATCTAAAAAATGTTGATATACATATGTAATTACCAAAGATTAAAATCACTTTATGCTTTTTGAAAATGTTTTTTTCCTATTTTCACATTTACGTATGAAACATTACATTATATTTTTGCTTTATGGAATTATTTAATACAATATGGGAAAGTTTTAAGCAAGTTACATTTTAGTTTATTTTTGAGAGAAGACATGTTTTCTATTACCTTTATATAATTTGGCAAACTGTTGTACAGAAGGCAGTCTGCTTTTATAGGCTCATTGTCTGTTAATTTGTGCCAGTTTCCTTCAGTATGATAATCATTTTTATTTCTTGTATTACAGTTATGGATATTTCTGTTTAACAATGCAGCATGTTTACATTTTACATGAATAATTGTTTCATATATGAACAATGATGCTACTGTTAATATGTTCACTTCCCTGAATTTATTTGTGCAGGAATCTCTAGGAGATAATTTTGCCTTCTTTTGTAGCTTTAGTACTCTGTATGTGCACCAGGATACTATATAAAATTTGTGAATGAACTAGTCCATAGTTCATTAACAAATTCAAAATTTGAGCAGACATTTGTGATAGTACTGTTCATATTTTGCTTTATTTCTACACACTTTTCTTTATTTTCCATGAATGATTTTATAACATCAACTGCTTTCCCCCTTATCTATAGGTGACTTATCTATATAGCTGATTAATTTTAATTGGGTATTATTCGCTCAGAGTATTTAATTTTTAGAAAATTGTTGAGGCTTTGTGGTTGCCTGGGAGCTTCTGTCTTGGGAACTTTGGGCAATGCTTGTGTAATTATTTTATTGGTGTTTCACAAAAACCAAAATTATTGGATTATAAAAGGGATTAAAACATCTTTAATAAAATGGGGCTACTGAACAGAGCTAGCAACCTGGACAGTGACAGGCTGAAAGAGTTCAATTTGTACTTTAAAAGTGCAAATGTACTTGTAGAAGAGTGATTAAAGCAGCAAAGCAGCAGAAAAGGATCACAATGATAATGTCATTAGGAACACATCTAACAAATGAAAGACAGTATGGAGTATAATAAACAACCAAACTGGGAGAAAGAGAACCACACGCAATGAATTGAAGTTGAACATAGAAGGACAAAAAACAGAAAATACACACAAAATTGTCAATGATTTCAACAAAATTTTTCAAGAAATTTCAAAAAAATATATTGCATGCCTGTTCAAACACTGTGCATTCTTATCCAAAAAACAATGTTCCCTTGAATTCCTTTCTCCTATCTTCAACAACACCTTCTGAAGTAGAGGATATTATAAGGAAAAGAATCAAAAAAATATTCTCTGCTGCACATGTATGGTACCTTGCTTTTTACTTGAAAAGAGTTCACTTTCATTTGTGGGCCCGTGTTTAGTATCATGAACACTTCTTTTGAAGAGGGAACATTTCCTGATCAGTTAAAAATATCTAAAATTACCCGACTGTATAAGAAAGAGGTGAAAACTGCCATGGATAATTATAGACCTATTGCAGTGTTATCTACATTTAAAAAAATTTAATACTGTGTTTCCATAAGATAAGGAAGCTTTTTGAAGTCCAACAACATTATAACATGTTCTCGGTACAGTTTTCCCAAAACTAGGTCAATCAGAAATGCACTGCATAAGTTTTTAGGGAACTGCTCAAGTCTAATTGATCAGAAACAGCCTGTTGTTGGTATATTCCTTGACCAAAGCCTTTGATATGGTCAACCATAAGTTGCCCCTTGCAAACTTGAGAAATTTGGAATCAGTTTTACTGCTCACTGCTGGCTCGGTTGCTATTAAGTGAAAGGAGACAATGTGTAGAAGCTAGAAATCCCAAGGATGCTACCTATTGCAGGTCAGAAAGCCTAACTATAACTTTTTGTGTCCCACAAGGGTCTGTTCTTGGGCAAGTCCTATTCACATTGTTAATAAATAACCTCCAAGAAAAATCTCTAAAGCTATTTCTTTTATGTATGCTGATGATATTTTAATTTCCAACAGAGAAAATGCACTTCAAGAAACTGTCAATGAAACTACCTGTCACACAAAATATTGGTTTGAGGCAAACAGACTACTAATAAACACCCAGAAAAGCTTAAACACGATCTTTCACACAAGGGAGAATGATACCCCCTTCAGTGCAGATGTACATATTGGCAAATATGAAATTGTCAGTGTGGAGGACACCAAGTTCCTTGGAATAACTGTCAATAGTTCACTAAACTGGAAATTGCATGTAGAGATAGTAGCAACGAAGTTCAGCAAAATGTGTTATCTACTCAGATCAGTAAAAGAGTCAGCCAACACTGACACTTTGAAGCTCATATACCATGCTCTGTTTGAATCCATTATGAGATATGGCCTAATTTTTTGGGGGAAATAGTTCTAAAGCCAATACAATTTTAAAATTAGAAAAACAGGTGATCTGAATTATGGCTTCAAAAACAGAACTGAACATTGTAAACCACCGTTTAAAGTATTAAAAATCCTGCCAATGCTGTGCCTTTGTCTAATAGAATTGGTTTGTTTTGTAGCTCAGCATTTAGGAACGCTACACAGAAATCTAGATTGCACAACACTAGAAACAAATTTCAGTTAAAAATTATAGCACACATCACCAAATTATATGCTGAGACAATTAATAATCTGAAGAACTGAGACCAAAAATTAAACAAATATTATTAAATTAGTGTTTTTACTCCATTACTGCATTTCTTGACACAGAATTCTAATTTCACCTTCAAAACTCATCACCTCGTATATAATGCAACACTGTTTTTAAATTGTTACTTTTTCTATCCATGCTCTATAGATTTGTATGCAAACATAAACTGTGTAATACAGAAGTGTGTTTTCCCATATGTAATGCATTTTTAATGTATACTTTTGAACTTCCATGTCATTTGTTTTGCACTTTGTACGTAAACCTGAACACCTATGTAAACCTGAACACTTCAACGCAGAAGTGTGTCACCTTTACTGTTTTACTTTAGTAATGAATTTCTAAATGTATTTCCATTTAATTTGCTTATATGTTTCTTTCCCTTAACAGTGCGAACTTATTTAGAAATACTGAGCAATTCTGAATTTTTCACAAGATATTCAACTATATGCTTTCATAATCAATTTAACCATGTATCATCTCATCTTCATTTTTGACTTATCCTGCATCATCATGTGTTTCTCTGCACACAATGTATGATCTACAGGATAAATAAAATTACAAATTACAAACAGCTGGCACTGTTAAAGATTCAGCCCTCATTGCTGGTGGTGGCTGTTATATCAATTTACTTTTTGTTTATTACCCAGGTCCAGACCTTAAGAGTATATATTTACAATTGTTACAGTGGAGAATACTTGTATTAGTTATTTGTAGTGTTCTGTCAGTGACATGTTCCACAAATAATGGGCACTTTTCATTAAATACAGTGACATAGTTTTTGTGCCACTAATAACTTTTTAGCTTTACATTTTATAAAAAGGATTATTAAGTCACTTATTTACTCTGAATAGATAGCAAGAAAAGCAATTTATACAATAAGGAAAGTTCATATGCTGGCTGCAAATTATAAATCAAACATTCTGCTTAATGTATGAAATTCGTCTAAATTTTGATGAGTGTATTATGAGTACTATGTGTTGTTGCATTCAGAATTTCTAACTACTTTAAGTCATGTGTTTATGTTTTGTTCAATTATTGTCATAAGCTTTTTGTGAAACAAGTAAGTTCTGTAGAAATTATTCAGCTTCTTTGGTACTTGTGGCTTATTTATGGGTAAGATATATGTTTTTGATTGATTTGAGTAACTGATAAGAAAGCAAGTGACTTGATCCACATATTACATAAATCCTTTTTGCAGTCAACAGTTGAAAAGTGAATGTACCTTGCGCTTGGCTTGCTTTTCTTTCAACCTCTTGAGTTCTTCTTCTTCTTTGGCTCGCTGTTTGCGCCATTCTGTGATGTATTCTTTCAACTGTTCATCAAGATCGGATTTCTTCTGCTCTTGCCTCTGAAAAATTAATCATTCAATTTCATATACATTAGCTCTATTTTTGGTTTAATCTAACAAAATTGCTTGGCAGTTTAATTAAAAAACTCACCTTAATAAATTCTGGGTCACCAGCAGGAGCAGTTTCTCCCCTATTCCAAAGAAATAGAAAATAAATTACAATTAGTTACAAAGTGATGTTTAATTATAATGCTGATAAATGTCATGTTTAGCATACTTACATAGAGAAGTGATGTTACAATGTATCATTTGATTTACCTTTACAGGAACATTTAAAAAATGTTTTCAACTTGATATTTTTTGTTTCGTATCAGTACTCTTTAAATTTATTTATAAATCACTTAAAATGTTTGGATTATAAATTTATTGTCTGCCAAAATGTAGGGAGCTGTGTAAACAGTTTTCAGTGCAATGGCTGACTCCAAGTAAAATATCTTTTGTCCATAAATAGGATCAAAATTAGTGAAAAGCAACTGTCTTCTGTTCAGTGAGTTTGCAGAGCTGTACTGCAAGCAGGAGTATGGTTGATAATAAGAGACATCTACAAACTTGAGTATTTCATCTTCATAGTGCAATGCAGTCTGGTCTTAGCTGAGCTGCTATTAAATGGGTTGTATGGCTTTCTTATCATAGACAGCTCTTAAACAGGTTAGAGCAAAAGATCTTTGTCAGAGAAGTATGATGTCCCAATGTGAGGATGTATATGCAGACAGCAATGTTTATCTCATTACAGTGAGACTGAGCGCATGTCCACACACTTTTGTGTGTGCAGTATGGCAGCAAGTTGAAAAGCTCTTGTTTGGTACTGAGGTGACATTAATATTAATAAAATCTCATTTTCGGTATTTTAATGCATTTGATAAGTCCACTGTAAACAGAATCTGTGGAATAATTTTGCTTCTACAGCTTTTAAAAGTAGCTGTTTTTTACTCAAATGGATGAACTGAAATACTGTTCTAAAATTCTTTGCTTGGTATTATTTGCCACAATGGGAAATTTCTCCAAATTTATGTAATGTTTATAAACATCTGCTCCTTCATTTTCAATAGTTAAGAAATGAGCATCAGAATTCAAATGCAGCTGTACGTTTCTTGAAGATAATCCACCTGAAAGATGTCCAAAAACTACAACCACAGTGAAGATATTGAGAAAATGCACAGTATGGTACTGGATGATTACTGATATAAAGTGTGTGAAGTAGATGATACTATAGACAAATATAAAGAAAGATTGTAGTACATTGTAAATGAAGAATTTATTGTGAGAATACTTTGTGCAAATAGGTGCCATGATTGTTGAATGCTGATGAGTATATGCAAAAGTGAATGGTTCAGAGCATTTGAAAAGAAAAAGAAAAAAAGAAGTATTTTAAGCGAGAGCTGTAACAAATTTCATTCAAGAAATGAATCAGCAGTCAAAGAAGTAGGTGGAGGCTGGTCACCCTGCACCAATAAAAACAAACTCTTTTCCATCTGACAGACAAAAAGTCCTTGTTTTCTGAGACTAAAAGGATTTCCTCCTACAGACTATGCTGCAAAGTATAAAACAGTGCTGTTGTGTATTATGGAAGTCTTTTAGACTGGGAATGATATGTAATTACAAAACAGCAATATTATATATAGGGCTTTCATTTTAACTGAAGACACTGAAGTATATTAAAAAGTACACATTGGATCAAAAAAAGTAATGATTCCAAGTTGCTTATCTTGGAGGGGAAAGTCCAGCAATAACACACTTGACCTGCCACCCCACCCTGTGTGTGGCTGCGGAGGGTAACTTTAAAATCTTCAATGGGAACCCCCATTTTTTATTTCAGATTACAGTTCTACAGCAAAATCTACATACATTTTGCCCATAACCTTTTTATTTTACTTAATTTTTTTAAATTTTGCCACAGGTGGCACTGTAATTGGAGGAATGGAAATGGGTACACAATTGTAATTTATGACTTGCTACTCAGCGGCCCTCGAATATTGTATAAGACCTGGTACCACACCTCCATTGCACAAGGGTAGGACAGGCCAGTATTTCATAACTTCCTGATGGAAACCCCATTTGCAACATCGAATTCCTCCGACATATTGAACAGCGGATTACTCGATGCACTGTTGTGGCGGTGTAGTGGTCTGCAATGTATCGTAACAGGCAGTACACTGCAACTGGAGCTCATGTATTGTGCAGATGTAAAACAGATAGAGGCTCTAAATATTATAATACTTGCACAGTTTTTATTGCCTGCTTGCCTACCTGTCATTTGGACAATAGACGTGTAAGTGGACCCTGAATGTTGCAACCACAGAATAAAAAATTAAAATGATCCTGATTTATGGAGACTATAGGAGAAATGTTGAGGCTGCTGTTGCCTCGTATGCCAAGCATTTTCCAGAGAAAGCCGCTCATACCTCACCTGTCTTTCAACAACTTCTTTGCCTCTGTACTTCCGCCTCAACTGACATCTCTGCCCTTACTCTTTGCCTTTAAATATGTTTGCTTGTGTTTGTGTATGTGCGGATGGATATGTGTGTGTGTGTGTGTGTGTGTGTGTGTGTGTGTGTGTGTGTGTGTGTGTGTACACCTGTCCTTTTTTTCCCCCTAAGGAAAGTCTTTCCGCTCCCGGGATTGGAATGACTCGTTACCCTCTCCCTTAAAACCCACATCCTTTCGTCTTTCCCTCTCCTTCCTGAAGAAGCAACCATCGGTTGCGAAAGCTAGTAATTCTGTGTGTGTGTTTGTGTGTTTTGTTCATTGTGCCTGTCTGCCGGCGCTTTCCCGCTTGGTAAGTCTTGGAATCTTTGTTTTTAATATATTTTTCCCATGTGGAAGTTTCTTTCTATTTTATTATAAAAACACACATATGACGGGGCGAGCACTCTATCAAGAATAAACTGTATTGTATTGAATGAGTCATGAAGGAAGTCAACAAAGCTTATTTTGTTTTTACATGAATGAACTATTTCCTAAGGTTTTGACTTGAAGGCCCTGTGATGCATAGAAAGTAGCTACATATCTCACATGTGTTATGTAATGTTCTCATACATGACAGAAACTCAAGTACAGTTGATCTCCCAAAACATACAATATGTCTTGAAGCTAAGATTGTGTCCACTCCTTTCACCAAATGAGGTGCAGATTCAGATTTCTGCAATTAATACACCCTGTTGTCTGTGGACCAAGGAGAAAAACATCTCTAGATGGAGCAAGATTTTTTGATGACTTTCATAGACAAAAACAGCAGTTGGAGTCGAGTGTATTTTCTTCATCATAAGGTATAGGTTTCTGATAAATCTCTTGAATCAAAAGCTTGGCAGAAAATCAGACTGGACATAAGATTATGCCTTTTCAATCAGACAACAATAAGGAATACTGCAGTAAGAGAATGTTCTCCACCCTCAGGATGGCAGGTATACCATGATGTCTAATGGCTTCATAGACACAACAATAAAATAGTGGCACTGAATAAAAGAATCATCCGTTGCTCGAAGTGGCTCACTCCATGTTGATTGAATCAAGATTACCACCATATTTAGGGGTGAAGCCATCAATAGAACATAACTACAATCAAAAATCCACAATCTCCATAATAAATGGGAAAACTGAAGATTTTGAAGTACTTAGTGCTGGAATTTGTAACATTTGAACATGGTATGTTGACATAAAGGGTCCCAAACCCAACAAAAAGTGAAATTTTGATACAGAAGACACAGTCTTTGTCAAAGAAAATATGTTTCATCTTGCCACCATACATGGCTTTATACAAGCCAAAAGTCATCAGGTTTCACAAAAATGCTGGCTTTATTACAGCTCTGTATATTTACTGGCATGGTATGAAAAAGGCAGTGTTACTCTGCTTGTCAGTAGGAACACTATTTCACTTTACTCTCTGCATAGTGCAACAGAAAAAAGTTTCCATACATCTTGGCATAATGGTACACAAATACAGATAAAAACACACAGTAGACATGGCAACAGAATGCATTTGTGTTTTTTACAAAACAAGTAACAGAAAACTGAGAAGAAAACCACATCATCATTAACTTTATTAATTAATTTGTGCAGTGTTAATTAATAAACAGCATAAATTTAAAAACTAAAGTAAGTCTTAACACTGTCACATGCTCAGCACTTCAAAAAATGTATTTACAAAAAGTGACATTGCACCATATGTTAATTGATGGTACAAAAGGGAGAACATTAGGGCTCTATGAAAGAAAACTTCATTCTTGTGATGTTCAGTTGACGGAACTGATTGGTATTTTTTATGCTGAACAAATTTATCTGCTCATTAATCAAGTTGTGTCTATAGGAATGTGTCTCTAGCAAGACAGCACACAGTGTGTGTAAGCTACACAATATATCTTCTTTGGCGTAAGTCAAAAAAAAAAAAAAAAAAAAAAAAAAAAAAAAAAAAAAAAAAAAAAAAAGTATTTGGGTGTTGCTGGTTTGTGTAACCTATGTTTCTGTAATGAACATACTGCAGACATAAATATAAATATTATATTTTAGTTCTCTTTGTCATTTTTTCATATACCCATAGTGAAAACAATATTAGTAGGTTGCAATAACATGTTTAACGATATTTTTTATTGGCAGAAGAATATCACATATACAGTGTTTTCTTTTTGAACTTGACATTTTTTTAAACTGTGCAAATGGCAGGAAAAGAAAACCATCCCATATATGCAGAAGAGAGCAGGTGATTGTTCAGGCACTTTTTTATTGAACTGGAAATGAAAGTTGAGAAACATCCTGACAAATACAACCATCTCTTGGACTGGAACTCAAAAGTTTCATAACAGTGAACACTCAGCAGAATGAGAGATTAAAATTGGAAACATGCTGTGTTGTTCCTAACCATTCCCCATGATGTCCTTTCTCTCACTGATAGTCCAGTATGAGCTTTGGAAAGTTGGAGAGAAATATAAGCAAAATTGAGGCTGTGAAATTAAGCCAGGAGTTGTGGCTGGATAGCTCTTCAGTAGGCATTTAACTAGTGAAAGGCAAGGATCCTGGTTTGATTCTAAATACAGTACACAGTTTTAACCTGCCAGAAAGATTCAAAACAGCTTAATTCCATTACAGGATAAAATATTATTCTGAAATAGAAATGAGCCACATAACATTGTGTCAGTATTTTCAATGTTCATTGCTTATCTAGATGGGAGCCTGTCAATCAGCAACTGATGTTATTTCATACATCATTTTCTGCCCACATTTACCATTAGCTGATTTTTGATTTTGTAATAAATAATTTGTCTGCAAAAATAAGTCACCATTAACGAGAAACTTGATCTTATGAAGTTTTCTTTCTCATGTATTCATCATACAAAAACTGAGGGTGAATGAGAACTATAATCACGTGTAGCTAACTCATTGCAAACATAAAAACACAAATCATAAAAATCTTTCACAAACCAGACATAAAGCACTTGAAAGGTACAGACAGATTCATGACAAAACCAGACCATCAATTCCAAGCATACATTTAGCTATCAGATGCACATATATTAGCATTTTATCAACACCAAACACATAAACATATGTACAATAATGCAATAACAAACAAAGCTTATTTTGACAGTGTATGTTCCTTTAATTGTACAATGACTTGGGGTAAACATAGAAAATAAAACAGGAGAGAAACTATGCTTCCATAATGATTGTAGGATAAGTGTGAGTCTGACACCTTGTTCCTCTGTTTTTAGAATACGTTTTAATGCTATGTGATACTAAAGTAGAAACATCGATACTAATGACCATGTCATTGGTGAGTATAAACAGTGTACGATAAAATGGAAATGTGTGGTTAACAGAACTCTGTTATACAATAAACATGTACAGACTAGCAGTGTTTTTGTTGCCTGTTTCAAATGTATTTCAATTACCTGTGTTTTCAGTACCCCATTTTGTTATTTGGGCACAATACGTACAGTCTGTATTTGTAATTTTTCTGAGAGCTTCTATCTCCACCACATGTGCAATGCTGTTAAGATATTTTATTGCTGTGTCTTCAATTTCCTGGACTGGAACAGGCCCTCAGAGTTTTATACTCAATTTAAGGTCTGTTTGTAGTATATATTAATAGTATCACATTCATGTACCCTTAAATTTGAAGATGAGTTAGCAGCAAACGTCATGTTAGAGCTTGTGGTAATAGTAAATTTCATATTATCAGTAGATGTAGATTTCAGCAGTTTTTAATTGAGCTAGCATATTGCAGTGCTCTGCAGCAAGCTGTGTGAAAGAATGACATTAGCATGTATTTCATGCATATTGGACAATAACTGCAAATTTTCTGAAAGACGAAGGAATGACATTTGATCAATTCAGGACACACCTTCAGATCAAGCACACATGTCCCTATAATTTTCTGAGCATTTTTAATATTTCTGTCTGTATTGCTGTCTTGAAAAACGTAAAAGTTAGTACATAAATGTTCTGTTCTGTATAATCAAACAGTGGAAAATACAGAATGGAATGTAACAATATTATGAAAAGGAGAATTGCTGCTCACCACATGCTAAGTCTCAGATAGGCCTAACAAAAAGACCGTCAAAAAGTGAGCTTTCAGCCAACAAGGCCTTCATCATAAATAGACAATGTACACACTCACACACACACACACACACACACACACACACACACACACACACACACACACACACACATGCCAAGGCCTTGTTGGCCAAAAGCTCATTTTCAGACAGTCTTTTTGTTTTGCCTGTCTGCGACTCGGCACATCTGCTATTTTGAGTAGCAACCATCCTTTTCTTAATATTGTTACGTTCTGTTCTTTATATTAGTAACAGATACGTACTTTTCATTTGGACAGATTGTACTCAGTGTGGCAGCCCATTGTCAAAATGACTGGAAACAGTCACAAAATATGATAAAAACATTATAAGACAGTGTGCTACAAGTCCATATTGTGATCTGAAGAGCAACAGTATTGCAAAGGAAGCACATTTATATGTAAATTCTGCTTTTCATTCTTTCTGTTTTGTTAGTGAATTTCTATGTGATGTGTTTGCAACTACTTACATCACAGATTCATTGCTTGTCACTGAAAGATGTAATTCACACTTACACATTTATAGCATGGCTTGTAAATTATGTAATATGCCAAAAGTGCTTGAAAGTGAAGTTATTATTTTTTCAAATATCAAGTTTCCCAACAGAGCAAAAAGCAGAATTTATGTTAAGAAGCATGCCACTGACTGACATATAATGCTGCTGGCCAAACTTACACAATGCTCTTTCTGGGCCTAAAAAGAAAAAAAGTATCAGGTAGTAAAACTGTTAATTTATATGATACTGTGTTAGCATACAAGTACTCAACTAGTTCTGCATTAAAATATTGGCTTTTAAATTCTACTTATAGAGGGTAATCTAAAACTGTATTGAAAGATGAACTCTTGTTTTATAACATTGTAACAAGTGGCAGAATACATTGGCATAATAAAATATCGTCTGACCTTATGCTGCATATAGTTGTGAAATGTGGATACCATTTTTCATTTTCATCAGGTATCAAATATAAAATTTCCTAAAAATATCAGAACTATTCATTGCACATATGTTATTCTACGTTGTAGTCACAGTACTTCCAATATGAATCAGAAGAAAGTGAGAAGATATTTTGTAATTAATTAGCTTATATCAGTCATTTAATAATATTTTCATTACATAATGAGATGATGTATTCCATTTTTGAGTTAGACTGCATGATGAAAATAAACATAAATTGTTTTAGAAACAAGAGCTCACTTTCAACAGTATGAAGTATATGACTAATAGCTAAAGCACTGTAGAATCTGAGGATACAGTGATGTTTTACTTTACCCAGGACATCTGCTGTTACCATGCATAATTTCATGCTAGAGGGCCTGAAAGGCAGTTTAGAGAGCTACAGTAAAAGGACTATTTCATCTGCATGTTATAATAAGCAGTAAAAGCGAACAGCTAGGAAGCAAAGCTACCCATTTTATCTAATATATATAAAAGCAGAACCTATAGTGATAAAACTTAAGGTTTATAACCATAACTTGTTTGAGGAATGTGTCTCAGCCTTTTCAGACACTTTTCGTTTGAAACAAAATACTTTTATGAAAAAAGGTCTAATTACTCCTAACACTGGAATTTCATATCTGTGTTTAAATTTAATTTCTGGGGAATTCAATTTCTTCACATATTATTTTGATTTACCACTCATTTGAAGAGATGATTGTCATCTTTTTGTGAACCCTAGAAATGCCACGTGTCATTTAATTCACTATATATTAGAATTCCAAACTTGTTTAAATTATATCACTATATTTTGATGAGGAGCTGCATATAAGGTTAAATATAATTTGACAGAAGGCATATGATGCTTCAGTTAGGCTGTTTGTTTGATTATAAAACAACTTTAGCAAACTATCTGTTTACATAATCCAGAGTTAAAACTGGAATGCATTTGTTGAATAGGTGGAATAGGACTGATTAATTTGCAGTCTCTCATATATAGAATGTGACTGTGTTTTTAATACTTAAGCTCAAAAACATAAACCGTAGTTTTTTTCCTGTTTCAATACATCATGAAGAAGCTAGTTTAAGTCCTTTAAAGCGGTTCTAAGATACTTTAATGATTAATAACATAGTCCACATTACAAGCAGAAGGAACCTAACTCTTTTCTAGTATATATTGTTCTCAATCATGAGTCATCTTTTAGTTATATTTATAAATGGAGCAAAGTACTTAAAAAAATATTTTTCCACCATTGGTGTCTAAGTATGATACAGGCTGAGTTTCATAGTTCAGGGGCATTTATAGCAATTGTTAAAGATCTCCAATGAAACTATTTTTTTGTCTTTGTTGTAGAGTAGATGACAATGAATTAAAGTATTTTTTTTTAACCTTCACATTATCAGTTTTTATGAGTGACATTTTACCAGTAACATAAAAAAGAATTGGAGCTTTACTGCCATACTAACATTTAGATCATTACCCATTGTCTGTAAGTGTTACCAAATGCAGTATTTCATATCGTTCATTTGGTGCTTAAGTTTGTACCAGATTATGACCAAGAAATATTTCCAAAACAAATAGATATTTACTTGAATGATGTGGATGTTATATAATGTAATCTAAAGGATAGTATTGTGTCCTGATTCTGGACGCATCAGGAGAAGACACAAATTAAATGGGCATTTGACAGACAACACAAATTGTATAAGACATCAATATACACTTTACACATTAAAGTTTCTAAATGAACAAGGACAGTGACAAGGACGCTGCACAACTGCCAGACAGTCATGTTCACAATAAAAAGAAAAACAACACATTTGAAAAATGATACCATCATTGGAAAAAGACAGGAAAATGATGATAGACAAAGTTTTCTTTTAAATTTTTTGAAGTACTTTTGTATTAAAGTCCAATTAGTAAAAGAAAACCATATGGGCATTATTTTGCAAATAGCAAAAATGAAAATTAAAAATGATATCTATGGCATTCATAAGTAAATAAAGTAATTAAAATATTGAAAATACAGTTAAATGATTCTGAAGCATGTGAAATCTACACAACGCAAACATAAACGACACTACTGTTTGTCTGTATGTAAAGAAATACCTAATTGTTTATTAAAAAGAAAGCCAATGCATATAAAAAGCATTATCAGGGACATAGTCATTTCATCACAATGTTATTCCTTTTACAAGGTTTTGAACAAAAACTGAAATTTGTTTTAATGATCTATTCAGAGTTCTGCAGTTGATGTAAGCTTTTATTCTATGTAGTTCATTTATTAATCACTGGATGTCTTTGTTGTTCCAGTAATACATTTTATATTCAAGCCCACCTGAATGGATTGCAATTGCCTTAGACAAAATTCATGGAATCCAATAGTAGATTTATAAATATCTAAAGAAGATGTTTTTCCACTGAAACCAACAAGGATTATTAACTACAAGCTTGAATCACTCCCTCATACAAAAATTGTAAGTATACTTTTTTCTGTTTTGGTTGTTAAGTCAGTTATAAAAGTTTTGTGATGAAATGACTGTTTAGTGAAAATGAATATTGCTCATATTGTATCAGCGACTTCTGGCAGGTGTAGTGCGACTGATGCACAATCCACTTACTCTTTCTTTGCTTCTTGTGGCTGTCTTTGATAAGGGTGACATCATATCGAAGAAGATAAAAAGGAAAACAAAAATGTTTAAAGTAAATTAACTTGGTTAAATCTTAGTAATATTCTTCACTGAGAAAACATTTGAAAGTTTAATTAGAGCATCTCAGAACATGACCCATGGATTAAAATGAACACTATAATATTTAAAGTATGAGATAAATTTGGCAGAAACCAGTATTCAAATGCCGATGTGTATTTCTAAAAATATACATAATACATTTTATGTTTGTCATACATTTCAAAAACATACCTTTAATTTAATTTGTATAATTCATTAGCTCCTCTGTGATTGTCATTTCTGAGATGCTGTCATTTTCTTGTATATATAACTTAGCAGAGAATCAATTTTTCAAAACAGTATTAAATGTACACCACATCACCAATAAATTTAATTTGTTAATGTAGTGCTATTTCATTTACTGAATACAGTTGTATATCACAAATGCAGCAGGGCACAACTAAAAAGTGTCTATTCAGACCTAATGGGAATGCATTTTTTGTGTCACTTAGTTTATGAACATTAGATAAAAATGAGATTTTCATTGATAATACCTTGCCCATATTCCAAAAAAATAAAATGTGATGGAATGAATGTATCTTTGACCTACAAAAATAACAGCTTAGAATCAGTTTGAAAATTACTGTAATTTTTTTTTAGTATTAATATTTCTTTCTGACTATCTGTTTTGCCTTTCACTGGTACTGAAAAACAGTATACTTGCTTTGTGTTTACAGGCTTTGTCACTCTGACCTTCCCTGAGGGTTTTTGTATGTCAGAAAGTTTGTTTTTTCTTCATTCTTATCTTCACAGATTTCTTTTAAAGATTTCACTGTATTGTGAAATAGTTTCTGCTTGAAAATGTTAAGCAGATTTAATACTCCACAATGATTTCACAAAAAATAAATGTTGAATAACTACTATCATCGTGACATTGAACAAAGATGCAGAACTATTGAAAGTAAGATAAATATATGGTTTCATTGGCAAATGATGAGATGAAATATAAATGGTAAATAACATAATAGGGTTCTTGTGATTGTTGTTATGTATAGTCATGCACCATCTGATTTACTATGATGATGATTGTAAGCTGTGAACACATAAGAGCCAATATGGCTATAGACTGTCATAAATGTAGGCTGTGTACAGATGGAAAACCCATATTGTACTTGTTTATTCAGTGCAAGGTTCATAATGATGTACCTTTTGCAATTCATGTGTGATTCATATTGCTGTATTTCTATGAATTATTGTTCTAGAGAGAGAGAAAACATTTCTCATACTTATTGCTACATTGTGCTAATTTATTGTTAACTCAGTCAGAAGTTGTTTCAGTTTCCATTCTTTGTCACTGCCCATGGACCGCTATCATGGGGTATGATAGAAGACAGAAGTAGTTGTTCATTGCATCAGTTGAAATAGACTCAAAAAATATTTTTATGTTGTAATATATGAATCCATATGCTGCATAAACACTGATAAGCCAAAACATTATGACCACAGCCCACCCTGAAGTTGTATGTTGCCTGGTGCTGTTGAGGGAACATGACTTGGTAAGGGAAGCATATAAGTGGATCAAAGACAGATGGGGAATCATTCTAGCATGACACCGGCCACAAATGGGGAAATCTACTGCCATAAGCAACTTTGACAGAGGTGATATTATTCTTACCCAGATCCTGTAAGCAAGTATCTTGAAAATGGCATAGCTGGTTGAGCCAAGACATGCTACTATAATGAGGGTCTGTGGAAAGCAGAAGAATGACAATGAAACTACTACTGGGCAATATGTGGTTGGACGTTCACAACTCTTCATAGAACGTGAGATTTGGAGGCTTCCCTGCTCTGTAAAGCAGGATATGAGCCAGTCTGTGGCATCTCTGCTGAAAGGGCACAATACTGGTGCATGTGTAAGTGTTTTGGAGCACACTGTTCATTGTACATTGTAGCACATGCTGTACTCAGCAGGCAGCCACTATGTGTTCACGTTTTGCCGCAGTAACATTGCATATAATTGCAGTGGCTGCAGGATCATTGAGATTGGACAATGAATCAATGGAAAAATATCACCTTGTCAGATGAATCATGTTCTTGCTACACCCGGTTGATGGTCATCTCCACAAATGCCATCATCCATATGAACGGCAGTTTGAAATGTGCACTGTGCCAAGGATGCAGGCTGGTGGGACCAGTATTATGCTATGGGAGACATTCTGCTGCACTTACATGGGCCCGGTGATAGTAATCGAAGACACACTGACAGCCACGACCACCTGCACCCCTTCATGCTTGATGTCTTTTCCCCTGTCGATGTCTTCTTCCAGCAGGACAGTTGCCCATGTCTCAAAGCCAGAACTATGCTACAGTGGTTTGAGGAGCATGGTAGTATACTCTTGTTGATGTCTTGGCCATGAAATTCTCTTGATGTGAATTCAATGGAACCCATTTGGGTCTCTATCAGGCACCATCATTGCGGTCACAAATCAGTAATGCTGTTTAAGGAAATTACATGAGTCGTGCATGGTCATCTGGTGCGACACACCGTGATGTATTGCATTCTGAAGATGGACCAACAAGTTATTAAGCACATGATCATAATGCTTAGGCTTGTCAGAATATGTGATATTGATTCCAAATCTACATAGAAGTGCATTACAGGAGAGCACTAGCAACATAGATATGTGTAATAACAATAACCAATGAAATTATGTTCAATAACTATTGTTTGTGGGGAGATTCTCACAAAAACTGAGTAGACTTTCTTCAAGCACATGCAGTTTTATATCATCTTATCTGCCTTGTTTCACAACAAAATTCAAAGCACATCAACGTTAATATTCACTTGTCATCTTGAAGTTCTCTCTCTGCTGTGGCATGCAGTGTTTATTACATAGCACTCTTCACTTGTTTGTGGCAGTTCAGTTAGAAGCAAAATTGGGGAACAATCATTATTCTATTATAACAGATTTGTAGCAATAAACAGAGTCTTTGAATAGTATAGCAATACAGCATATGCTAGATTTCTTCATTAATTCCTCTCTTTGTGTCATAGAATTAACAAATGTAAAATTTTCCTTAAAATTGTGGTCTGTCACAGAGAACATAGATCTATCTATCTGTGTGTGTGTGTGTGTGTGTGTGTGTGTGTGTGTACTTAAAAAGGATAGTGGGATGTACACTCTATGAATATTTAGTTTTGAATTACTGTACAACAACCAAAACAAAGCTAATATAACACATAAACTCCATCTGTGAATTTCAGTTCTTGTTATACAAAATTATATAACATATTCTAAAGGTTAGCAAGGTAACAGAGTTTTATTATACGTGCAAACGAAGTTGGCACTTGGTGCAGTGGCTGAAGGAAGCGACTGTAAAGGCATATCCCATGTACAGTCGCTCCCATCAGCCACCGTGCTGGGTGTCAACTTTGTTTGTGTGAATATTACTTGTAGCAGAATGGAGGTTTATGTTCATAATATTGAGTCACTTTTGTTTCACACAACATAAATGGATAATGCGTGCCAAATAGTCTGCTTCACTTCTGGTACAATCTCATCATATTATGCACAATACCTGATATGGCGTACGAAATCTTTTTCCACTATGCACATCTATGCATGAACTGCTAGTATCGGATGGAACAGTAAAATAACCAACTTCCAGCAAGCTACCATAGGTGTTTTCAGATTGCTCATGGGTGATGTCCGTGGGTAATAATTGTGTTATTTCATCAGCAAATACCTCACAGTAATTATTGTCCATCTAGGGCTGTAACTGTCATTTGACTAAAATAGAATAAGTGCTGCTGCTGGTTCAATACTTACTTCCTGTAATCATAAAAAGAAATATATTGTAAACCCTTCAGAAGTTAAACTTTTTATTAATAGAAGCTATTAAGTATTGCATTTAAAGTTAATAGTGCCAGAATGAAAATGTATACAAATTAAACAATATACTTACACCTCAACCTCCTCTTCCTCCTCCTCACTAGAAAAGAAAGAAAGAATAGGTTTAGTTAAACAGTAAGGTGCTTTCAATACAAAATAATAGTTTTGCAATGAACAATTTATTCTAATAAAGTATGAAATTTAGTTATAAATATTGTTACACACAGCGGGTAGCTTTGTTTCATCTTTTGGTCATGAACAGCTAACAGAGTTGTCATATCATTTCCAGTGAGAGTTAACAGAAATATTGTATGTCAGCTCTTCAACACAGTTTTATTCACATTTTTCTTGTGTCAAATTTATTTGTTATTCCTATTTGCTATTGTATTGTCTCAGTATACCAGAGGCACAGCACACTTTGTCTTCCATCCAATCTTTTTACTTCAGAGTTCCTGATATGAACTCCTTACATGTCCCTCTTCTATACATTAATATTTTCACAAAACTGAAGCATCTGCTGCATGGGAACTAGAATGGCTTTCTGTGAGGTAGCTTGTATAATTAGACAATGACTATGAGCTGTCCAAATTACAAACTTTTCAAAATATTACAAGCTGATACAAGCAACATTGGAAAGAGAATTCTGTATGAAATGGGAAGTATAGATATAGAGAAAATATTGATATTTTTGCCTGTGTGAAAAGAAATGTAACAAGTGAATGCTCTGTTGTGTTTCTAAAGAAATATAGAAGGAAACAGATGTCACTGTTGATGTGGCAGCTGTAAGCACCAAAAGGCTGTTAGAGATAATTTTGGTAGAAAAATGGTTTGATGCATACATTTATACTGGAGGAACATAGATCATAGTATTCTGAGCCCAACTGAAGAGGGAAATCTGGTAAAGCATAGGTATTATAAATAATATAAAAATTGTGACAGCCTTATGAAACAACACTTGAATTAGTTGGTTTAGCTATGCCAATTTGTACAATTCACTTCAGTTTGCTCTACAATGCAACTTCTGTCAGACTGCTTGTTCCTTTTGATTATGTAGAGAAGTGTCTTAGAACATCTATAGAGTACTGCCACTGAACTCAATGCAGTTTTCTTTCTCTGAACGGTGTTTTGAATCTAATATATTAATTTCATTCATTTCCTTCTTCTCTTTCAATTTATGATAACATATGCTTGATGTCTTCCGATACTTTTTATTCTAATTTCCTGATTAGCATACAGCTTGCACACCAAAGAATTTTACTAACAATAAAATTTGTATGGCATTGACATTTCTTTACTCTTCAGCGAAAACTTGCGACAAGTTAAAACTGTCTCTTGGACTGACTCTTCAAACAAGAAATTTAACTTTGCAAACAGTGCACTAACAATATTGCTGTTTAAGCAAGCTTCAAGGACTGACTCAAATGTTCACCTCATCACCAGTTTCAATTTGTCGCAAACATGAAACAACTTTGAGGCAGATATTATTACTTAAGTATGTTCCTGATCATAAAATAATGTACTTACGAGTAGACTTCCTCATCATCTGACATGGTTGCAAGAGGTTAAAAGAGCTGTAACCAAAAGGGAAATAATTATCAACAATCAGTTTAATTATGCCATATATGAAATCTATTAAATAATTTACTTTAGACATTGTCAATTTTGCTGAAATAGCCACATTCATCCATAAAAGATTAAACATCATCCACAGAAGAATTTTAATTGTAAGGTGACTAAGCTTCTATAAAATACCACCACAAAAAACTACATTCTAATAGTGGTAGAAGAAATTTTTTTGAGAGATGGTACATTGCTAGATGGGTAGTGAAAGGCCCCTTTATTTATGTGACATACTGGATGTTTATAATTAAAATGCAGCTACTCATGGAGGTCCAGTGTAGGCTGTAATTATTGTATGGCAGTGAAACTTGGTAGATATGCTAATATATTATGCCAAAATCGATTTATGTTGGAAAATAATTAGTTCCAATTTTGGCCATCGGGTGTAAGTCTGCCACTTTACACTGTTTGTATGATGGTGCGACATCTATGCTATCATTTGACAAGCCATAACGCAAGTTAACAGTAAGACTGTCGTGAAAAGAGACTGTGTGCTGTGCTGTTAATGAAACTGTTTTACATGAATGGCAACAATTACACTGATGCATTTCTTTATTCATCCTGTAAATCATGATTAACTGAGATAATATTACCTAACCGAAAGGTCTGAGGAGAGAGGCTTAATGTCATTAAATGGTTTAAAGAAGTTGGTAATGAAATTTGAAAATATGTGTCACCTCGGTATGGTGCATGGAAGAGGAAGATATCTGCTGGAAGTTATTGACAAGGTTGCTGTTTCTGTAACTGATCATGCATGTGTCCCAGATAGTGCCAGTGCTCATTCAGTGTCATGAGAATTGTCTATCCCATGGTTAACAGTACTGAAAGTTTTGTGGTCTATTTTACACTGATACCTATGCAAGATCTAAGCTGTATAGCAACTGAAACCTCACAATCAACTGCAACATTCTGAATTTGCTCTTTGGTTTCTGGCACAGATCAAAGTTGATGAGATGTGCCCGGCAATATTCTATCATGGGATGAGGCACATTCTTCACTGCAGGGGCAATGTTAAACTGCATTTTGTGCACAAACAGCCATAGCACTTGCTGTATGTGACCATTTCAAGTGTTTTCACAAGCACCTTTATTCTTGGTCTGTTCTTCTTTGAAGAGAATATACCCAAAAGGTGTCTCAGGTGTACCATGGCGGCTGCACTTTACCTAGACCCCCTTGTACAGTGTATGATTCCTGCTTTGGAAAAGCTGTGTGGAAATCACTATTTTCATACAAGATGGGGGAACACCTTATGTCACTTGCCCAGTGAAATATCTGCCTAATGCAACCCTCCAAGAACATGTTATCTCCGTAAGTTTTCCAGGTGTATGGGGCACAAGATCATTTGATCTGAATCTACATGCCTTTTGGCTCTGGGGATATCTAAAAGAATGCATTTGCTATGGATCTACACCTACATCTACATCTATACTCTGCAAACCACCCTAAGGTGCATGGCAGAGGGTATGTCCCATTGTACCAGTTATTAGGGTTTCTTCCTGTTCCATTTGCATATACAGCATGAGAAAAATGATTGTTTGAATGTCTCTGCACATGCAGTAATTATTCTAATCTTATCTTCATGATCCATATTCAAGTGATACATTGGGGGTTGTAGTATATTCCTAGAGTAATCATTTAAAGCCGGTTCGTGAAACTTCATTAATAGACTTTTTCAAGAGTCTTCCAGTTCAGTTCCTTCAATATATCTGTGACACTCTCCTACAGATTAAACAAACCTGTGACCAGTTGTGTTTCCCTTCTCTGTGTAAATTCAATATCCCCTGTTAGACCTATTTGGTATGGACCCCACACACTTGACCAATGTTTTAGAATAGGTCGCATGAGTGATTTGTAAGCAATATCCTTTGTAGACTAATTGCAGTTCCCCAATATTCTGCCAATAAACCAAAGTCTGCTACCTGCTTTATCCATGACTGAGTTTATGTGAGCAATTTACTTCATATCCCTACAAATTGTTACACCCACGTATTTGTATGAGTTATCTGGTTCCAACAGTGACTCATTGATTATAGTCATAGGATACTACAATTTTTAATTTTGTGAAGCAGAAAATTTTACATTTCTGAACATTTAAAGCAAGTTGCCAATCTCTACACCACTTTGAAATCTTATCAAGATCTGGCTGAATATTTACGCAGGTGTGACATGTGCATTTTTCCTAGAACTGGGGACGGATCTATGACAGAGGACGGGGAGGGATCTATGACAGATTATCGTTAGAAGAGGGGCTAAAACAGCTGCAAATTCAGTATAGAACCTGACAGGGATTCCACTGGGTCCCAGAGCTTTGTTCAATTTTAATGACTTCAGTTGTTTCTCAACAGTAGTGACACAAATACTTATTTCATTATCTTTTCAATAGCACAAGGATTGAATTGGGGCAATTCTCCAAAGTTTTCATTTGTAAAGTAACATTTAAAAATGTAGTTAAGAATTTCAAAGTCCCTGTCTCATTCCCTAGGGACTGGACAGTAACTTTGGTGCCACTAACAGCCTTCATATATGACCAGAATTTCTTTCGTTTCTGTGAAAGATCATTTGACAATATTTTACTATTGTAGTCATTGAAGGTATCAGAGACAAGGGTATCATCAGGAGTGCCCCAGGGAAGTGTGATAAGACTGCTGTTGTTCTGAATATACATAAATGATTTGGCAGACATGGTGGGCAGCAGTCTGCAGTTGTTTCCTGATGATGCCATTGTATGTAGTAAGGTGTCAAAGTAGAATGACTCTATGAAGATACAAGATGACACAATAAAAATTTCCAGTTGGTGTGATAAATGGCAGCTAGCTCTAAATGTGGAAAAATGTGAGTTAATGCAGATGTGTAGGAAGATCAAGCCTGTGATGTTCGGATACAATGTTAGTAGTGTCCTGCTTGACACAATCAAATCGTGTAAATATCTGGGTCTAATGCTGCAAAGCAATATGATGTGGAATAAGCATGTGAGAACTGTGTTAGGGAATGTGAATGGTTGACTTCTGTTTATTGGGAGAATTTTAGCAAAGAATGCTTCACCTGTAAAGGAGGCCACATGTAGGACACTGGTGCGACCTGTTCTTTAGTACTGTTCAATTGTTTGGGATATGTGCCAGGTTGGATTGAAGAAAGACATCAAAGCAATTCAAAGGTGGGCTGCTAGATTTATTACTGGTACATTCGAACAACATGTTAAGTATTACAGAGATGCAACTCAAATGGGAACTGCTGGAGGGAAGGTGACGTCCTTTTTGAGAAACTCTATTGAGAAAATTTAGAGAACAAGCATTTGAAGCTGGCTGCTGAATGATTCTACTGCCACCAACAGACATTGTGTGTAAGAACCACAAAGTCAAGATGCAAGAAATCAGAGCTCATACGGAGGGATATAGACAATCGCTTTTCCCTTGCTCTGTTTGCAATTGGAACAGGAAAGGAAATGACAAGTAGTGGTACAGGGTAGCCTCCCTCATGCACCATATGGTGGCTTGCGGAGTATCTATGTAGATGTAGGTGTAGAGGGCATCACACATTTCTCTCTCTTGACAGCCAAAAGTGTTTCATTCAGTATCTCTCTATCTATAATCCTATGCTTCATTTTACACCTATTATGCAGTTACATTTGGTCTCTACATGGTGTCAGTAGACAGGAAAACATTGCTCAAATTCCACTGAACTGCTGTGAGCAACAGTTGATTACATTGTTTTACAGATGCAGTATGTTGTCAACATCTCTGGTGCTCATATTGAACAAACTGTGTAAGCAGCAGTTAATGACAAAATCGTCATTATGCCTTTTTCACTTTTCTGTCCTTGTCCCATTCCTAATCCATTAGCTTAGCTGCATTGAAGGCACACATTGCAGAACACATTCTGAATGCAACCTCGGAAACACTTCGATCAGCTGTGGAATGTGCTGTTTCTCGATTTCATGTTTCAGAAAATGGTGGACAGCATATTGAACATGTTTTGTGCCAGTCAGATGTAAATTAATAATCCGATTTGATTTGGATCGATGCTTTATATGCAGTTTTTGCCCTCAGGACAATTAAAAACCAATGTGATTGATGCTTCTTATGCAGTTTCTGGCCTCAGAACAATTAAAAGTCAATGTGATGTGATCTTACCATGGTGGATGGGCTTACATAACTAACAGTGTCACACCTGTACACACATGCACACTGAGTAGTACAGTTTGTTTAATGTTAAACGTACACGTTAGACATTCTTGAATGATTCATTTGTCATTTTAGTCAACCACTATTAAATTGCCATATGTTTTCCCCCTTCAATGATAAAGTTCCATTGCAATTTGATGTCATTCTGACCAGTGATGTTATTTCGACAGTGATCTGAAAGTTTAACATTGATTATAATCACCCTGTAAATTAAGACCAGGTGGGTAGTAAGAACCAAGGTAGGAACTGGCATTACAACATGTCCTTGGTTCTCACCAACCACATGGCCTTAATTTATGTTAATTTCTTCAGCTTTAGCATTTATTTTCAGTAACCATTCCTTTTGTCGCCTCCTTATAATTTTCTGCACCTTGCATTATCCCCTCCCCTCTCTCACATCTGCAATGTATAATGCATTTAGCTTTCCATTCTTGTTAACTCTTGCATGATTCTTTGTCTGTAATCTCTTTCAAATCTCATCCAGTGCAGTCTCCAGCAACCAGTCTTTCCTTCTCATCCTGTTCAGTAGTTCTCCTCTGATCTAGGGTTTTGGGTGACTTTTCAAAATTTTCCCCCCTTTTTGCAAATCTCAGCAGTTCTCTTCCTTCATCTGTCTTCCTTCCTCTTCAACCCTTCTGCTAGAAAAAGGAGCCACTGGCTCCAAAAGCATGTGAATTTCTTTAACCTACACATGTGTCTTGTGTGTGTTCTCTTGCCACTGCTTGATTAGTAGATTTTTTGTCTATCAAGTTACATTAAATTTCACTCTTTTTAGCTGATGTTTCAGAACTAAATGCACGTTTATGTTGTAAGTATAACTATTTACCAAGACGCTATTATAATCTCACTGTATTCTACTGGACTGCAAAGACTAGCATTTATTTTAATCACAGTTTAACTTAGATGATCTTTTCCTATCTCCCTTCATTTTTATTTGTTTGTATTTGAGCTAGTTCATTAGTTTCTATTCTGCTCAGTCTGTATTCAGATGATGTTATTTTTAACATTGTATTGTTGATGTTATGTATTTTCCACTTTATAATTAGACAGGTGAAAAAATCTACTTGCCAGGTACCAGCAAGAGAAAACACATATAAAAGTTATGGGAGTATGCAAGCTTTCAGAGCGAGTGGCTTCTTCTTCTGGCAGAAAAGTTGAAGGGAAAGGAAGAGGGTTGAAGGAAAAGGACTGTTGAGATTTAGGAAATGGGGACAGTTACGGAAAAATTGTCCAGAACCCTGGGTACGGGAGGCCGTACTGAATATGATGAGAAGGAAAGACTGATAGTTGGATGAGCTTAAACCAGCGGAGTGCAACATGTGTGGTGGATAGGTGGGGGGGGGGGGGGGGGGGGGGGGGGTAACAGGGAAACTAAAAGGAAGTAAATAAAAGGAATAGTTACAGAAAGGAAATGATGAGACCAAAGAAATTAACGTCAATTTAGGCCAGGTGGATAGCAAGGACGGAACACAGGTGTACACTAGTTTCCACCTGCAGAGTTCTGAGAAGCTGGTGCCAAGAGGGAGAACCCCAGATGGCATGTGTGGTCAAACAAGCACTGAGTCATGACTGTCATGTGGTAGAGCATGCTCTAGGACAGGATATTGTGTGTTGCCAGTATACACCACCTGCCTATGTCCATTCATCCAAAGTGATAACTTGGTTGTAGTCATACCAATGTAGTAGGCTAAACAGTGTTTACATAACTGCTGGTAAGTGACGTATGTTACTTCACAGATAGTTCTCCCATTTATAATATATGTTTTGAATATATGTTTTTCCAGTTAAATGTCTGGTATATGTGGTGGCAGGAGAGTGTGTAGGACAAGTCTTAGTGTGGCACAGCAGTCACAGGAGTAAGAGCAATAGGGTAGGGATATGGGTACAGAAGGAGCATCAGGTCTGACCAGGAAATTGTGGACATTGGTTGGGGGGACAATGAGAAGCTATTTTTGATTTGGTGGGCAAAATGTAAGACAGAATGGATCTCATTTCATAGCCTCGTTTAAGTAGCTGATTAATAAATTCAAGACAAGAATTTACAAGACGTGTTATTATTCACATTCAATATGTTCACATCTACATCCATATTCCACAAATCACTGTGAAGTGCATGACAGAGGGTACTTCCCATTGAATCAGTTATTATGGCTTATTCCTGTACCATTCACATGTGGAGCATGGGAAGAATGCACCTTTGGGTGCACTGTAATTAGTCTAACTGTGTAGTTGCTAACTGTGCAGAAGTGATATCAGGAGGAGGGGGGAGGGGGGTTGTAGCATATTCCTGAATCCATCATTTAATTACAATTCCTGAAGCTTTGTAAAAGTAGACTTTCTTGGGATAGTTTGTGTCTATCCTCAAGCGTCTGCCAATTCAGTTTCTTCAGCACCTCCATGACACTGTCCCATGGCGCAACCAAATTGTGAGCATTCATGCTGCCCTTCTCTGTATACGTTCAATATCCCCTGTTAGTCCTGTTAGGTACGTGTCCCACACACTTGAGTAGTGTTCTAGGATGTGCCCATGAGTTTTTTTGTCACCAGTCCCCTTTGTAGGCTCATTGCATTTCCCAAGTATTCAACAAATGAACTGAAATTTGACACCTGCTGTGGCTACACTTGAGACCACATGATCAATCAATTTCATATTCCTACAAATTGTTACATGCAGATATTCTTATGAATAGACCAATTTTGTTTGTGACCCTTTGATGTTATAAGTATAGGATACTACGCTTATTTGTTTTGTGAAATGCACAGTTTTCCATTCCTGAACATTTAAAACAAGTTGCCAGTTATACGGTTTTTCAATTTCCCACAGTTTAATACCCAGGTTAGTGACAATTTAAACTGAATGTGTAGTTTCAATAGCATATCCAGGACCAGAGTTGAGGGTGTGTGGGGGGTGGTGTGAAGCAATTCATGTCTGTTTCCCAGTGAATGGCAAAACAGCTGTGAGATTTCACAACAAATAGCTCTCACTACACATCTTATTTGTTGGCAATGGCAGCCAGTTATCATATGCAATAGCTCACTGTAAATATCAAATGTGCCACTTGGTTCAAATGCAAACCATAAATTGCACTAAAATTACACAATTTCTCTTTGCTTACGAGTTGGAAATTGCACTGAAATTATGCCATTTCTCTTCAACTGTGTGCTGATAGGCTAATAAAATGAACGAAAACATGTTTTAAAGTTCTGTCTGTGATAACTAGAAACCAGCATAGAGTCCTGAAATGAAATGATGGTCAACTGCATTAGGATCAATTCAGAGGAATGATACAGCTGTCTATTTTCCATTGCACGAGATCTTATGTGATGGCATCTCTTCTGGCACTAAGAGTGCTATGTTGCTCACAGCAGCAGGTCAGTATTTTTCTCTGAAATTGTCTATAGTGTATTGTACAATCGTAGAGCGTGACGGATTTTTAAAGGGTGGCTTTCTCAATGCCACTGTTAGTGAGTGGACTAAAGTACAGGCTGGCAGCTCTCTGACTTGGGTTGAATTCATGCTTTTACCAATATTCTTTATTTTTCCATTGTATCTTATTCCTCACAATGTTGAACTATTAATAATAAAATTAAAATATCAATTGATATATGCAAAAATAATATATTCACTTTAGTTACGAATGCTGCCCTAGTAAGTTGGAATGCTGTAGGCCACCACATTGTAGCACATAGATATAATTCTGCACAAGCTACCATTAGATGTCAGTATCCATTACATATTCTGGCCTTCTTCAAACTGTTACCAAATTCGTACATCTCTTTAGTTGGCAGGGTTCAGGATATGAGTTGGGTTTGCGAAGTCGTATTTTTTTCTTTTTTTTTTCTTTTCGTTGAGAAAGAAACGGGGTGTGGTGGTTGGAAGCTGCCCTTTTAAGACCAACTCAAATTCTTGATAAAGAGGATCATACACAAAGAAAGAGCTTTCCATTTCCATGTGGTCTAGTGCACTTCGTTCTCACATTCTAAATATGCAGGGTGTTAAAAAAAGTGTTGAATACTTTGAGAGGTGGTAGTACCCATCAAAGCAAGAAAAATAAGTCCAGTAAACATGGGTCCAGAAATGCATACTTTCTGTGATACATTCAATAAATATGGGTCCGGAAATGCATACTTGCTGCCTAACACGTGTTTACAGGACATGCCCAATGTGGAGTCCATCCAGAAAATGCGCCCCTCTATCCTGTGGCATAAGGAATGATGCACCGTTTGAAGTACATCCAGTTGTACCTTCTGGGCTGTATTGAAGATGTGACCCTGTAGTGCCCGCACATCATTGATTGGCATGGCGTAGACCAGTTCCTTCAAGTGTTCTCTTATTCAGAAGTCTAGGGGATTGAGGTTTGACCCCCCCCCCCTCCCTCCCTCTCTCCCCTGACCAATCCAGCAGACCTGAGATAGCTGCATTAGATGTTCGCATGTGTATTCGTTGCCGAAATGGCACGGCCTCCAGCAAGGTAGGCAATACATTAATGAGAAAGTCCAGATAATGTACCCCAATTAACCTTTGTGGTATCATGTATGACCCTATTAATCTATCACCAATTACTCCTGCCTGTGCGTTGATTGATGATCGGGGTTGGTGTCGTCTCTCCTGAATTGCTTGGAGATTTACGTCTGCCTATACATGCTGGATGTGTTAATTCGCAACAACATCTCTTGAGAATTCTGCAACAGCCATTGACAGAACCACCGTCTGCTGTGATGTCTCCCCAGGACACCTCAATACTCATCGACGATGGACATTCAGGTAGTGCAGAACTGCAATTCATCACTGAGCATAATGCGATGCCATACATCAACAGTCCATGCTTCCCCTCATGGCACAACTACAAATGTAGCGGGTTGTGTTGTGATGTTAATGGTAGCGTGCTCATGGGTTGGTAGTTTCCTAGTCCGCCAACTGCCAGTCTCCTACCAGTGATGCTGGATGACACAGAATGTTGCAGGGAGTCTGTTACTTATTCTCAGATGTCAAGTGAGAATGTAAACGGGGTATGATGTGCTACGTGCACAGTATGGTAATCTTTCTGTGTTGTTTTCAGATACGGTCAGCCCAAACAATAATGCCCTAAAGTTTGCGTACATACCAGCATTGGTCCAGTGTCACATTTGAATGCCCCAAAAATCTGAAAATTGTGTGATTTGAATGGACAGTCAGGTGGAGGTGCCTTTCAAATCTGTCAGGAGCAGATAGTGCTATCTCATATGAATACATGGAATCTCTGTATCCTTCACAATAATGCACCTGGTGGCCATTCTTCCTGTTATAGAGAATTGCAGTCTAACCATTTACATGCCAGCCAATGACATCCGACCGTGTCTTCTGGGTGCTTCACTTTACTATGTCTGGTAGTGTATCTGGGTAATAATTTGTGTAGATATGAAGTAGAACAGTCGTAAATGTTCAGTTGTACATAAAGCAAATGGCAGGCCACTATCCATTGGTAGAAATTTGGGGAACTACAATTCAGCAGCAGTTGGCAATACATTGACGCAATGAACTGTTTCAAATCTGTTACTGCAAGGACAGCTCCAAGCCAGACACCCTTTAACGTGTATTCCACTGACCCTAAACCAACACCATATGCGACTTCAGTGGTGTCAAGCAAAAGCGCATTGAAGGCCAGGTTTGGGGTCTTGTGTTTTCTGATGAGAGCTCATTACGTCTCGGTGTCAGTGATGGCCGTTTTTTGGTTAGAAGGAGGGCATTCAACCATTTGTCTGCAAGTTAGGCGCACTATGTGTGCACCTGGTGTTATGGTCTCGGGTGCGATTTTGTATGACAGCTGGAGCATTCTCGCGGTTATCACATGAACCCTGACTGCAAATTTGTACGTCATTCTGGCGATTCGACCTGTTGTTCTGCCGTTCATGAACAGCATTCCAGGGGTGCTGCCCAACAGGATAACGCTCGACCACAAACAGCTGTTGTAACTCAACATGTACAGTGTCCACATGGTGGCTTGACCTGCTTCATCACTAGATCTGTCTCCACTCGAAGACATATCGGACATCATCGGACGACAACTCCAGTGTCATCCATAACGAACATTAACTGTCCCTGTGTCGACCGGCCAAGTGCAACAGGCATAGAACTCCATCTCACAAAATGACATCCGGCAATGGCCAATAAAATGTATGCATGTTTGTATACTTGCTTTCAACAATCTGCCGGTTACACTGGTTAGAAACATACCAGTATTTCACATTTCTGATGGCTTATCTCGCACTTACATTTGACGTGGGTTATATGGCGATTAACCTGTGATCGTGCAGTGTTAATCACTTAATTATGTTACAAAGACAAATTAATTCCGAAATTTCATTACTCTAGATTAATTATTTTTTTGTTGTGATTTTTTTCTGTCAGTGTAGAAACTGTAGAACGCATTTTTTTGCGGAGCAGTTGTGGAAGACCGAATTTAGTACTTCCGGTTTCGCTTTATCGTCTTCCAATTCCGTGTCAGTATAACTGAATGAGTGATTGGATATATGATTTGACCTTATTACTAATTTTATCCAGTAAGAATGCAAGTCTGAAAGTACAATGTCCTAAGGACGAAAGCAATGTCCAGCTGTCCCTTTTTCACATACTGTGTGAAACGTTGGAAGTGATGTATGTTCTCGAGTGTAGCGAGATTAATGGACCCATTTCATGACCCTAGAACTGCATCTGTGTCGGGCTCTACAGTGCCCTGTTGAAAACCAGAAAAAATTGTAGAGCGCTCAAAATGACCAGTGCTTCGACTGTTCTACACAAGGCGAATGCTTGCAATCATATGTAACTAATGAGGATTGCTACTGCCTACTGTACTACGACCTTATTTGAGACATCCTTGCCGATCAGCTGTTCCTACATCATACTGAAGATAATGACTGTGCTCTGTTCTGTCAAGTGCACATTTGGTAGCTTCTGCACTATAACATGGCTTAGAGGATTGTTGCTTCCTTTATACTATCAGCTGTTATTGATTACAGTGCTGATCGACCTCCATACTGTTGAAGGTACAAGGGCGGTTTGATAAGCCTGGTAAATTACCATGAAAGAATGGAACATTTTTGTCGCGTCTTCGGGGTTGGTCAGCTTGATTATTCCAGGGATCGTATAAATACTTTCAATAGTGTACAGCGTACAGTTCATTGTTGCAGCCATTTGAAATGGCCAGTGTGTCGACTCAGATTG